>NC_091470.1:371828434-372135219 GCF_036971445.1 Narcine bancroftii
TACACACGTTGACCATCATGAAACATGCTTTCTTTGGATCCATGTTCCATCTCATAATCTCTCGGTTCAGATTCTGGTCTTTGTGGAAATATGACATCATATAGTGCTCGTATTTTTTCTACCCAAGAGGTTCTCAGCAGGTGAAATGCCACCTGGAGTCCGTAGGTTTGGAATGATCCTGTAATTTAACAAGAACGTCTGAAGGATCTCCTCTGTTGAACCCTCCCCCTTGTTCAGTGCTCACTTGAATGTAACCACAAAACGTTCTGCTTGACCATTAGACTGAGGATGATATAGAGGTGAGTGAATATGCGTGATGCTGTATTGCTTGCAAAAAAAAATCAAAGCCGGCTGCAGTGGACTGTGTCCCATTATCTGAAACTAATGTTACAGGAGAACTAAAGCGTTTGAATATGGACTTGAGTTCCATGATGGTAGCCGATGCAGTTGGTCAGATTACTTTGATGAGCTCAAGCCATTTGGAGTATGCATCCACTGCAATTAGGTGGTACTCCCCATTAATTGGTTCTGCATAATCAATATGAAGATTATTCCATGGCCCGCTTGGTTGTGGCCAGGAATGTAAATTCGTCTTGACAGGGAATCTTGCAGCTGAGGCGCATCAGATACATGACCATGTCAGTTGTTCAATCTGCTCATCCTTCAGAGGCCAATAAACATAGCTTCATTCAAGTGCTTACCCTCAAGCATGCGCTTGATAGCATCAATATTTTTTTTGGATCTGGCTGTTGTTCATGTTCATCAGTGATGGAACCCAGATATTTCATTGACTTCATGAAAATGTGCATTTTTCGGTCTGCTCTTGAAAATCATAGTCTTTGATGCAGGACAAAACATAATCAAGATGATCAAACAATTCTCAAATGAGTGCTCCTATGACCAATATATCATCACGTGCACTGCAACTCCCGGAACACAATTCAGAATTGTGTCTGTGATCTGTTGAAAGATACTGGAGTCATCTTCCATCCGAATGGTAGATGGGTGTATCTGAACAGTCCATGTTGGTGGCTAGCAATTCTTTGGATTTACCATCAATCTCCACCTGTAGATAAGCCTCTGCTAAGTTGATCTTCACAAAACATTTGCCACCATTCAGCATAGCGAAGAAGTCATCAGGTAATGGCAGTGGGTATTGATGGGTGTCCAATGCTGCATTCTGACCAGTTGAGAAATCAGCACACAGACGTATAGAGCCATTCAATTCTTTCTCCACCACAATAAGTGCAGCCCATGAATAGCTGACTTGTTCAATTACTCCTTCATGTTGCAGCCAATCCAATTCTTGCTCCACTTCCTGCAGGGCTGCATATGGAACAAGTCATTTTGGCTTATAACCATATAACCATATAACAATTACAGCATGGAAACAGGCCAATTTGGCCCTTCTAGTCCGCACTGATCCAAGTACCCTCCTCTAATCCCACTTACCAACACACTGCCCATATCCCTCCATCCCCCTCCCATCCATATACTTATCCAACTCTTTCTTAAATGAAAAAATTGACCCTGCCTCCACCACCTTTCCCAGAAGCCCATTCCACACCGTAACCACTTTTTGTGTAAAGAAGTTCCCCCTCATGTTACTCCTAAACCTGACCCTCCTGTGGTTCCGGGGCCTCGGGCCATGGGTGATCTGGCTATGGTTGAGGGGTGGCTGGAGCCAATTCCTGCAACAGCTCACCTGAGTCCCTTGGCATTTCTCCAGAAACCCTGAGTAGGTCAGAGTCTTGGCTCCCTTGAGGTGGTGGACTCTCAGTTCCGGTAGGTGCAAGATCCCTGATCGAGACAGTGTCTTTCCTGGCATCCAGGTATGCCACGTAGGCGCAAGTGGCCTTCTCAACCAGGGGGTCAGATTTCTTCCTCCTCATGTGCTTTTGGAGCAGTACTGGACCTGGTGCTATAAGCCAAGCTGGGAGAGTTGTCCCTGATGTTCACTTTCTCTCGAAAGAAAACATCAGCTGGTGAGGAGTCGCATTGGTCACTGTGCAAAGTAGCGGCCTAATGGAGTGGAACGCCGTGGGTAGCACATCCTGCCAGTGTGAGTCTGAAAGTCTTTTGGACCCAAGGGCCAATTTTACAGCCTTCCAAACACTAGCATTCTCTTTTTCAACCTGTCTATTCCCCTGTAGGTTATAGCTAGTCGCCCTGCTGGATGCAATGCCTTTCACCAGCAGAAACTGGCGTACCTCTTCATACATAAATGATGAGCCCCAGACTCTATGGATATAGCTGAGATGCCCGAACAGGGCAAAAACAGAGTCTAGGGCTCTAGTGATGGACGGTACGGAGGTATTTGGGCAGGGAATGGCAAACAGGAAAAGAGAGTACTCATCAATGACAGTGAGAAAATACACATTCCCATTCGTGGAAGGGAGGGGGTCCCTTGAAATTGACCCTGAGCCATTCAAAAGGACTGGATATCTTTATCAGGTGCGCCTTTCTGCGATGGTAGAAGTGCGGCTTGCACTCTGTGCAGACCTGGCATGACCTGGTCATTTCCCCGACATCCTCAATTGAGTAGAGCCATGCGGGTGATGCCTGGATGGCAGAGCTCATGTGTGTGCAGAGGCACAGTTTCCTCTGGACAGGGCATCTGGAGGTTCATTGAGGGAACCAGGTCGGTAGACTATGTCTTAGTTATGGGTGTAGAGTTCGATCCTCCACATAGCAATTTTATCATTTTTAATTTTGCCTCATTTTATGTTGTTGAACATGAAGGCCACCAAGCACTGGACCATGAGGAGGGTGAACTTCCTGCCCATCAGGTAGTGCCTCCAGTGCCAGTTGGCCTCTACAATGGCTTGTGCCTCTTTCTCCACTGATAGATTCCGAAGCTCTTGTGGGGTCCTGGAAAAAATGCAACCAGCCTACTTGCCTGGTTAAGAGTCAGCCAGGGCTACATCAGAAGCGTTGCTTTCCACCTGGAAAGGCACATTTTCATCCACCACGTGCATGGTGGCCTTTACAATGTGGCTTCTGATGCAGTTGAAAGCTGTTTGAGCTTCGGCTGTCAGTGGAAAAGAAGTGGTTTTTAGAAGGACAGACCTTATCGGCTTATTGAGGGACCCATTGGGCCTAATATGAGAAACCCAGGCACCTCCTCAATGCCTTCATGGTCCTCGGGATCGGGAGTTCCAACAGGGAGTGCATCCTGTCGGGGTCGAGACCAATGATGCTATTCTCCACCATGTAGCCCAAGATGGCTAGGCATATGGGAAAGTGACCTTCAACTTAAATTCATCTACCATTCGGTCCATCTGTCTCTGGAAGATTGAGACCCCATTCGAGATACCAAATGGGACTCTCTGGAACTGAGAGTCTCCCGTTAGCCTCAAAAGCAATGTAGGGACAGTCCTCAGAATGGATTGGAAACTGGTGGTAAGCAGCTTTAAGGTTGATGGTCGAATAGACCTTGTCCTGCGTAATTTTCTTCACCATATCCGAAATACGAGGGAAGGGGTATGCGTCCAGGAGTGTAAAATGATTAATAGTTTGGCTATAGTCAATTACTAGCCTGGACTTTTCTTACCCCTTTACCACAACCACCTGTGCTCTCCATGGGCTGGTACTGTGCTCGATAATGTTCTTATCAAGCAGTCACTGTGTCTCAGCCTTGATGAATGCCCAGTACAAGCAGTATGAACTTGGAGAATTCCCCCTCCTGTAAAGATAAAATGAACCATACAATGTTCTTGAATATTTACAGACTGCATATGGGACACTAAATAAATATAATTAGCAGGAAACACTTTGAGATTGAGATTTTGGACTGTCTCTGTGTCTCTGAAGTTCTCAGTCGAGCCAGAGTCAATTAAGCATTTCAGTTTATTTCCATTAACCCACACCTTTGTCATGGAATTGTCCAGTTGCTGTGGTATCTCCTGGTCCAATACCATTGCTGCTCAAGACTCTGGAGATGCCGTCGTTCCCCTTACTGGCATCACTCCCCCGTTCGTATCCTCCTGCAGGCAAGATGGCGAGGGCCACGAGGTAGGGCAAGATGGCCGTCCTCCTCCTTCTTCTTCCACCTTTGTAGATGGCGCAGAATTTGAACACTGGCCAGATGGTGGAGACCATGTGGTGCAGCAAGATGGCTGTGCTCCCTCCTCATTGGATGAAGGTGGCACTGGTTTTGAAATGCGGCAGGATGGTCGCCAGGTTTTCCTGCATTGCTCCAGGAAGGCCATGGTGTACAACACTGGCTCCGGGAAGCTAGGGGTTTGGGTTTTGGGCTTGCCTCAGTCGGTCCGTCAGGGGTCGTGCACGCGTTGGACCTCTCAGCGCTTCCCCTTGCCCTGCAGACTTTCACCCAGTGTCCCTTCTTACCATAACCGGAGTAGATGGAGTCTTTAGCTGGACATCGAGTTCTTGGGTGCTATTGCTGACTGCAAAGAACCATCCCTTAGTGCCCCAAGACCCCTGCTGTCAGAGCCGATGCAGCATGTGGCGTCGCTCCAGGTCCTCATGAAGGGTGCTGCCTCCTTCCAAATTGTCAGCCCCCAGTTGGGCCATCTCCAGCGACTTGGCCAGTATGATGTCAGGCAGCGCCACACTGTCTTTCTCCAGCAACCGCTACTAAATGTACTTGGACCATATCCCAGCAACCAGAGCATCTGGGATTTGCTCATCCTCCCGTTCTCAGACTGTGCCATCCTCATAGTTCCTCGTGAGTGCTTGTAGGATGAGGACATAGTTCTCAATGGACTCACCAGGCCGCTGCTTCCATTGCGAGAGTTGATGCCTCGCTAGGACGACGTTTTGGGGCCTCATGTAGCAAACCTTCAGCTTCTCAACAGCCACTGCATAATTCGTACAGTCCCTGATGATCGGGAATCCTTTAGGTCCGACGCGTGAGAGGAGCGCCTACCTCTTGAGCTCATCTGTTGAGAAAACCTTTTGTGTGGCCAACTGGTACATGTGGAAGCATTCCAGCCAGTACGCAAACTCTTCCGGGGCCTCCAGGGAAGAGGGTCGATGAGGAGCATCATTGCGGGCTTCAACAGCACTTCCATCCCGTTCTATATTGAATAAAATTGTAGCATGGCAGAGAGCACTCAAGACCAGAGAGAGTACAACGTGCTTTTATTCAGTAAGAATGGCACACATGGTCTGTGGGCTGAACTGGGGTTTTGGCGGGTGTTCAGGGTTTATATCGGGATATGTGGAAGGAGTGGAGTCAGGGGAGGAGCCAGTCCTTAGAGCATCGCAGCAGTAGTGAATTCCTAATGACTTGGACTCCACAACCACCCGTGGCAACAAATTCCACAGATTCACCACCTTCTGGCTAAAGCAATTCCTCACTTTTCTTTTCAAAGTGGACACACTTCAATCTTGAAGTTGTGCCCTGATTGTATTTTCATTTCAATCCAAATGCTCATAAATGGGATCAGTTTTGTTCAGACGCCTGTCTAAATTTTTTCATTCATTTTGTTTGGGCGGGCACCTGCTTGCATTTTTTCATACCTTGATGAAAGGCTCAAGCCAAAAACATTGGTTATGTATCTTTATCTTGGTCATATAAAAGACACTGTTTGACGTGATGAGTTTCTCAAGCGTTGTGTTTTTACTTCAACCACGGAGTCTGCAGGCTTTCATCCTTTACTACCGGGATCAGTATAGCTGAGTAAAGGGCAGCACAAATATTGTGGTCCAAAAGGTCTTTTTCTGTCCTGTTGAAACTTTAACTTTTCTCCACAGATGCTACCTGCTGAGAATTTTTAAGAATCACTATTTTAAAATCCAAAACGCTGCATATGCTGGAAAGTAAAAAGAAAAGTGAAGAGTGTTGGTCAGGTAGAATCTCCAGAAAGAAAACCATACTGGTGTTTAAGGTTGAAAACCCTTCGTCAAAGCAGAAAGCAAAAACCGAACTCTAGTTTTAATTGCAGAGAGGGTGGAGGAAGGTTGAATAAAACAAAGGGTGAGGCCAGGGTTACTTTGGTAGTCAATTGCAGAGATTATCCAGTTGGTTTGTTGACGGGGCAGTAAGAGAGCGCGACACTCCCAGTAGGACAGACTATGTGAAATGGAAAGTTGAAAACAGCCACTACGACTACAGATGGATTAAAAGCAGTAGAAGGGGCCAGTTTTAATGCACAGAAATGCTGGAGGTAGTCAGTATTGTACTGACAATAACCACACCAGCAGTGGGAGGATAAGACAGCTTTAATAAACTACTATGTACACTAAGAGGTCTTGTCTCTCTCTGCAAGACGAACCTGGAAGGCTGGACTGGAGCTCTGGATGGCTTTAGAGACAAGGTCACCAGGATGACCCCTGGGGACCTCTGAGCCCTTCTACAAGATAAAGGTCTCAGTCCAAGAACGTCATTTATATATTTTTACCTCCTATGGACGCTGCGAGATCTGCCGAGTTCCTCCAGTATTTCTGTGTTTTTACTCTGCAGACTTTCAGGTTTTATCTGCAAGTTACGTGAAGCTGGAGACCGGACCGTGAGGGAGAAGATGAACCACTCCCCCCAAATTTATGTTAGAATTTGCAATACAGTGCAGGAAGCCTCAAACGTAAGCCAGTCTGGGAGTGAAATGAAGGGTTCTAAATTTCCCCTTTGCACCGAGATTATCCAACCTGAATTGAGTTTCTAAGGCCACATTGAGAATATCAAATGCAGTGCACATGGTTGGGAGAAGTGCAAGGGAATCGCTGCTTCACTGTCCATGTCCAGGCTGATGAGAGGAAAGAGGTGTGTGGAAAAGTGCCATAAATAAGAAGTAAGTGGTGAGGACAGAAGAGCGGATCAGGAAGTCGCAAAGGGAATGGTCCCTGCAAAAGGCTGAAAGGGGAGTTGGAAAGAAAGATGTGTCTAGTGGAGGAATCTTGCTTAAGCTGCTGGAAGTTGTAAAGGATGATCCTTTGAACCTGGAGGCTGGTGTGACTAGGGGAATTCCATCCTTGTTCTGTCCATATGAGAGGGCAGAGGGGTGGAAATAAAAGAGATGTAATCAAGGGCTCATTCGACAACGGAAGAAGCAGCTGTATAGAAGGAAGACACTATAATCGGAATAGATATGATGGACACAGAATAAGGAGAATGGAATGGAATTCAAAGAGAAGAGTGGGAGTAAGTCAAGGTTGCTACTGAGGTGTGTACATTTATCATGGACGTTTGCTACTGATCTATTCGCTGAGATGGAAACAGAAAGATTCAGACAGGAAAGAGAAGAGTCAGTGATGGTAAGAGCAGGGTGGAAGATGGTAGCAAAAATAATGAAATTTTCACAAGCAGGTCATCGAAGGACTGGGAAAGATCTGAGAGGGAAGACGAGCAGTAACGAAAGAAAGACTTGCACATATCCCACAAATGGCATGGTTCGGCCCTTGTGAGTTTCCATTGCTTTACCTTCTATCCTTCAATCTGGATAAAGCGAGTGGAGTCAAAGGAGAAGTTGTTGAATATGAGAACAGGTTTGGCCCAACAGATAAGTGTGCTAGTGGAGGGAAAGTGGTGGCTTTCTCTCCCTCCATTAGTTCAGCCTGACTTGCTGGGTGCATGTAACCATCGTGCAATTTGCAAATTTAAGTTCCATTGTTTGTAGTCTCACTCTCTAACTCCTCTCAGTTCATAGTTCATAGTTCTCTATCCCACCCCCCCCACCCCCAACTACCCACATTAATTTCTCAAAGACCTCTACAACTTGTCACCATGGTAACCCTGGCCTTGCCCTATCAGGGACATTCTCTTTGTCCATGGATCCCTTGTCAATCTCCCTGCAACTTAAAAGTAATACATTTTCTCTCTTTCTAAAGATTTCTGGTTTGGCATTTAACTCTGTTTCTCTTTCCACATTTGTTGCCTGGTGCATCTTCATCAACCAGCATTTTCTATCATTTATTCTCCTTTTTGACTTCATTAATAAAAGGGTGTGTTGATTCGGAGGGTGAGCAGCTCCTTCCTCATTTTGCATTCCACTGGGGCTTTCTGTTCCCCATCTGCTCCCTGCTGTTTTGAGTTTGCTTGCGCTACTGTTCTGTTTCTGCTTGGCGAGTTCTGAACCTCCTACACATGAGGAAGCCTCTCCATCTCACACCATGGTTCAAGACAGCTCACCACCACCTACTGCAGGGCACCCATTGACTCCAAAAACAAATGAAGAAAAGAAACCTGAACTGGGTTGTTTTCCTGGGGTGGCAATAGGGTAGCAAGGTTTGCGTAGCACTTAGCATTAATTACAATGGCAGCAACACAGGTTTGAAACCAGTGCTGTCTGTAAGAAGTTTGTACATTCTCCCCATCTCTGCATGGGTTTCCTCCAGGTGCTCCGGTTTCCTCCCATCCCTCAAAAACGTACGGGGAATGTAGGATAATTGATGTATTTGGGGATCATGAACTCTGTTCTCCCTCTCTTCCCATTCCTTTTGTCTTCTTTTCTCCAGTTCTCCACCCCCCTCCCTCTACATTCACAGAGCCATTCTCCTTATTTGCGGTGTTCCCTCCCTCCCTTATCCACCTATTACCTCCTGTCTGTGCAACTATGCTCCTCCCCCTACCCCTCTTCCCCATCCCCCACAATTTTGTTCAGGTGCCTGCCCTCATTGTACTTATACCTTGATGGACTCAAGCCTGAAACATTGGTTCTGTATCTTTATCTTTGCTACATAAAGGGCACTGATTGACCTGCTGAGTTTCTCCACCGTTCTTGGGATGGTGGGGGGAGGAGAGGTGTATTATACTGACTGCTTCTCATGTATGGAGTTGCTTGCTATTGGCTATGGCTGTAGAGATACTCCACTCTACTGGTATAACAGATGGAGATGCTTTCCCACTGGCCAGTTTAGTGGTGGTTCTAGTCTGTTAATAAAAGCTCTGTATTGGCATAATACTTGACTAGTCCATGTCTATGGCATATCAATTTTATTAACAGACTCTCAATCATGGATACTTCCCTGAAACCTTAAAGACTCAAGATAGATCAAGATGCCACCCGAGCTGGAGAAATTTTTCACCTCTGGCTCCAGTGTTCTGAAGCATCCATGCGAGTGAACAACATTGCGCAAGACGCAGCAAAAATGGATCGTCTTGTGGCTCTCCTCGGAGAAGTCCCCTACTCCGTGGTTAGAGAGATAGCTGTTCACCAGAATCTCCTCAGAACCTATTATGATCGGCCATAAAACATTTTGTTCACAAGACACCAGCTTCACACTCGAAAACAACAAGCTGGAGAGAGCGAAGATGCTTTCGCACTTGCACTAAAAGGGCTATCCAGAGCCCGTGCCTGCGCTGCCGCCACAGCCAAAGCCCACCGAGAATCTTTGATGCTGGACACATTCATGTCGGGGTACATCAGACAACACTTACTGGAGACCCCGGGCCTAACCTTTTATGTTGCTCTACCACAAGCGAAGACCTGAAGGGCTGCACTACAAAATGCTAAAGCCCTTGTGAAAGAAAGAGGTGCTGAAGTGGCAACCCCCAAGGCCCGCCTGCAGCGATAATCCTCTGCTGAGCGCCACTAAACCGCAGCATAAAAGCCACCTCAAAAGATGCTACTTCTGCGGATTGGCGCTACACGTACACTCTCAGTGCCCCGCGCGGCAAGCCAGTTGTGCCAACCGCAGAAAGCGAGGCCACTGTGCCAGAACCTGATTTTTATTTTGCTATGTGTTTTCATTAATTCTGTTTGTAACCCTTGATCTTCTGTGATTTTAGTTTTGCTTTTGGTTTTGGTCAATATTTTGTGGGGGGGGGGTGAATGGGGGGACGTATTATACTGACTACTTACTATTGGCTAGGACTGTAGAGATGCTCCACCCTACTAGTGGAACAGATGGAGATGCTTTCCCACTGGCCAGTTTAGTGGTGGCTATAGTCTGTTAATAAAAGCCTAGTTATAGTATAACATTTGTCTGGTCCATGTCTATGGTATATCATTTATGTTTATACTTCAATTACGGTATCTGCAGACTTTGTGTTTTACTTCAGGAGGTGTATGTATAAATAGATTAAAATTAAAAATACCAGAGGATCAGAGGATATCTGAGTGGAGGACAGATTAGGGGAGATATCGTAGGTAAATGTTTTAGACAGAGAGTGGTGGATGCCTGGAATACATTGTGAGAGGTGGTGGTGGAGGCTGGTACAATAGGGCACATTTAAAAGAGTCTTAGACAGTTCAGGGAAACCATTGCTCAAACCACTAATTCCACCGTCATGACATTGCTATTGGTGAGAAGTCACTATGTACAAATTTGCCGTCACATTTCCCACACTGTAAAGGGTATATATTTCATGAGCTGTACTGGAACTTTCTGAGAATGTTGGCAGCATTTGGATTTAAATAGGCAAGACATAGAAGAATATGGATTTAATGCAGGCAAATGAGTTTAGTGCAGATAGGCTAAAAGGTTAGCCTGGGTATGATAAGATCATGAGACAAAGAAGCAGAAATAGGCTATTCACCCCATGGAGTCTGATCCAACATTCAATCATGAGCTGATCCGTTTCCCCACTCAGCCCCACTGCCTGGCTTTTTCCCCATAACTTTTGCTGCCCTGGCTAATCAAGAACCATCAATCACTCCCTTAAATATCTCTGTGTTGCTTGGGAGGCTTCCTTAAATAACTTAGAGGTGAAGGATTCAAATAACAAAAGAGGCTTTACTTACTGATGTCTTCCAACATTTCAGGAAACTGCTCACACACTCACATATACCACTGCTGTGTTGATGTTTCGGTATTACTGGTTGTGATCTATTCATTGGTGTTGCAGGCTTTGCTGGTATTAAAGCTTTCTGCTTCATCTTGTGTCGGCCAGATGTTAATTCTGTTCCTCCTCAGGTAAATTGGTAGAGTCTGTCTCGACAATGTATGATCTTGGTGTCTCAACTTCTCTGATGACGTTTGCTGGGGTGGGTTTTCAACTTCGGCTCTTGAATATGCACGTGCTGCCCTCTGAAGAGTCCTGGCAATGTTTCTGCCTGTTTGTTATAATGCTGGCGGTCTTCTTGCGTGTCAGCCAGTCTTCTGGTTTCCTCTTGGTCTTCTGGAGGGTGTATTTTGCTTGGCAGAGTTGTTTTATATCTCCTGCCATTTAGAAGTTCTGCCAGGAACTTCGTCAGCCTGTAAAGGTGTTACTCGTAATGATAGAAGAGCTAGGGATGGGTCTTCTTTTGTTTCACGACATTTAACTAATGTGCGTTTCACAGTTTGCACTTGTCTTTCAATGAACCCATAACCTTTGGGGCAGTATGGAGATGATGTAGTGATGACAAACCCATAATCTGCTTTCTGAATTCTTGTGACGTGAACTATGTTCCATTGTCACATATTACTTGCTTGGATTTTCCTTGTTCGTCAAGAAGCGCTCTCATTTCTGAGGTGATAGTTGACACTCTCAGGTCTTTCATCCTTTTTACGAATGAAAACTTACTATTAAATACAATGTTCCCACTATGTGCCATGGTTTGGCAGGTACTTCTGTGGAAATCATTTCCTCTTTTTGTTGTGTGTTTCTGTTGATCCTTTTGGATATCTTCTTTGTCTGAATCCCGTAATTGACAGAGATCAATTGCAACTCCCGGCCGCTATCCAGACCTAGATTAGCTGGTCTGCCTGCATCTACCACATAGAACATACAGAGGATGTTCTTCCCCTTATGGCAGCCATTGATCTTAGCTCTCCCTGGCTGCTTGATCATGGGGCCACCATAGGCCATTAATGTGACATTTGCTGTTTCCAATGCACCATCTTTTGGAGACCCTTTTATTATGTTCTCTGGGAACTTCTGGTGGTAGAGTCTGAGTGGAAGGATGTTGCTTTGTGATCCAGTATCCAGCTTCACCTTTAGGTTAAATATTGTAGGCTTGTTCTGGATTGTTCTCTGTGTTTGGATCCTTGTGTGCAACTCACTTCCTTCTTTCATCTCACCCAACATCTCGTCCAGAATCTGCGTGTAGGAATCCTCATTGTTGTTTCCTTTATGTCTTTTTCCTTCACTGGTATGACTGTTTTCTTCATCCCAGACTTGCACATCTTCACCCAGTGGTTTGCTTTACCACAGGCTCTACATGCAGAACCGTACATGGGGCATTTGTTTCGGTCATCGAAGGGGTGTTGTCTGCCCCACTTCCTGCAGGTCTTGGGGGGTTTGCACTTTTCTGATGGTGTTCTTTATAGCATCTGCCCTTCCTTCTCTTTGCAGTGGGTGAGTCTGCATAGATAGGGATTTCATTTTCATCCTCCTGGCTTCGAAGGCTCTGGCTGTGTCTATATCTTTGGCCAGCTTCAAGCTATCCTTCCCTATCACTTCGGGATGGGCACTCATCCATATTAGTTGATCAACTAATCTTTCCTCCATATCCTTGCTTTATCTTGTATTCGTATGTGTGAGTTCTTAGACAACACATGGATGAAGGAAAAGGTTCTTTACCTTAAAGTTTTTGAAAACAGTACTATGAGGCATGCCATGAGGCTGCAAGCCTCCATTACAGATCTTGCATACAGCAGTATCTCGCTCTGTGTCAGCCCCTGCTGGCAGCCAAGTATAATCAAATAGGAACTATAATCTTTAAGACATTGCTAGTTGCATTGAACCATGATCACTATCTTTAAGATCCTTAAATCTTCATTTTGCTGCAACAATTTTTAGTCTAGTGAGAAAGTTATCAACAGTTTCATCAGTTTCTTGCATTGAAAGAAATGTTAGTGTTTTATTCTATGATTAGACCTGGGTTCAAGGTGAGAAGCAAACGTGGCAAATATCTGCTCTGGATCATTTTTCTCCCGCTCTGTAAGCTCCCAGCTATTAAATAAGTCAAGGCCTCGCTCCCCGGTCCAGAGAAGTAGATACGGACCTTCTTCTCTGCTGTGGCATTTTTACAATAGTTTTTGAAGGTTAAATTGCACCTGCTTAAACTTTTTTAACGATTCATAGAAATATAGAAGATAGGAGCAGGAGTAGGTCATTCATCAATGTCTTCAGCCTTCCCGCCCATCACTGGGTGAACTGCTGTTGTTCCAGCCATTTTTTTTTGGTAAGGTTTCTTCTCTTCTTCCCCTTCGTATTTCAGTGACTTACAATCAATTGTACGACTTTATTCCTGTTCTTTTATACCGCTGCCACTTAGAGGTGAAGGATTCAAATAACAAAAGAGGCTTTACTTCCTGATGTCTTCCACCATCTCAGGAAACTGCTCACACCCTCACATATACCTACGCCCCACTGTGGTGCACTACAGTGACTATGGTAAGAAAGGTGTATTCTTACACAGTAACAATAATTCACATTATCCTGATTATATAGCAACACCCAATGACCCAACCTCCACAACTATGGCAACAAATTCCACAGATTTACCACCCTTCTACAGAAGAAATTCCTTTGTATCTCTATTCTAAGTGGATGCCCTTCAATCCTGAAGTTGTGCCCTCTTGCCCTAGACTCTCCCACCATGGCAAACAACCTTTCTACATCTACTCTGTTCACGCCTTTCAACATTCAAAATGTTTCAATGAGGTCCCCCTTCATTCTCCTACATCCCAACAAACGCAGGCCAAGAGCTGTCGAAAGCTCCTCATATGATAACCCTTTCATTCCTGGAATCATTCTAGTGAATCTCCTTTGAACCCATTCCAACATTAGCACATCCTTTCTTAAATGAGGAGCCTAAAACTGCTCACAATACTCCACGTGAGGCCTTGCCATGGACTATAAAGCCTAAACATCACATCCCTGCTCTTATCTTCTATTTCTCTTGAAATTAATGCCCTCATTGTATTTGCCTTCTTCAACACCCACTCAACCTGCAGGTTTACCTTCAGGCTATCTTGCACGAGCACTCCCAGGTCCCCTTGCATCTGGGGATTTTTGATTTTTTTCCCTATTATTTAAAAAGATCTGTTCGTTTTTTTTAATCAAAGTGCCTGAACTTTCCAACACTGTATTTCAATTGCCCATCTCCTCATCTACCTAAGTCCTTCTGTAGCCTTCATATTTCCTCTACACCACCTGCTCCACCACCTACCTTCGCATCATCTGAAAACTTGGCCACAAAGTCATTCATTCCATCATCCAAATAATGAATATTCAACATAAATAGAAGTGGCCCCAACACTGACCCCTATGGAAAACCACTAGCAACTGGTAGCCAATCAGAATATGATTAGCCAATGCTCCTCCCACACTAGTATATTTCCTGTCATACCATGGGCTCTTACCTTGTTAAGATTTTCCCTTAAGTAAACCATGTTGGCTTTGGCCTATCCTGTCATGTGTCTTCATGTACTCCGTAACCTCATGCCTTCTCCTCTAGGGGAAAGATTCAAGTGTGAAGTGTGAGGTGATGCATATTGAAAGAACAAACCAGAAGTCTGAGTACAGGGTTAATGGTCAGTTACTTAGGAGTATGGATGAACAGAGGGACCTCGGGGCCCAAATCCATGCATCCCTCAAGGTCACCATGCAGTTTGATAGGATAGTTAAGAAGGCCTATGGAATTTCATTAATAGGGGAATTGAGTTCAGGAGCTGGGAGTTTTCTCTTTGGAGCATAGAAGGATGAGAGGAGACTTGATAGAGGTCGACAAGATTCTGAGAGGCGTAGATAGGGTGGACGGCCAGCACCTGTCTCCCAGGGCAGGGTCAGCAGACACCAGAACCCATCTGTTCAAAGCGAAGGGAGGGAAGTTTAGGGGAGACGTCAAGGTAAGTTTTTTTCCACAGAGAGTTGTGTGTGTCTGGAAGGCCTTGCCAGGGATGTGGTGGAGGTTGAAACATTGGACAGACACATGGATAGAAGATAAATAGAGGGTTAAGGGTTACAGGTTAGGGAGGGTTTAGTATTTTTCTTCAGGAGTGTGTGAGTCAGCACAACATAGAGGGCTGAAGGGCCTGTACTGGCCTGCAATGTTTCTATGGTCTAGATCACAAACCAGCACATTCAAGGAGTTTCTTTCCACAGCCATCAGTCTCTTGAATGAACCTCACAATTGTATTCCCTTGGTGTGTACTCATTTATCTTTCACTTTATCACTACACTTCTGTTGCCTTCTTGTTCTCCTACCTTATGTATGTTAGAGTTGACTTGCTGGACTGCTCACAGAGTGAACTCTTTTCACTTTACCAGGTATAATGTGACAATAAACTTAAACTTGGTCTTCCACCCCTCACCTCCTTCTCAATTCCTACACCCCGCTACTATCTCCCTCCCTCAGCCTTTAATCTCTCCCTCCCTCCTATCATTCCAGCCCCTCCTCCACTCTCACCCTTCTCCTTCCCCATGCTGCCAGCTGGAAACCAAATCAGGGTGATTCCAGGAAGCCAGTGACTAAAGGAAGGCCTGAACACATGTCAGTAGAGAGAGCCCTGGGGCAGGAACTGGTCCTCTCCAAATTCCATCCCTTATAAGGAGAAATCTCAAACTCAGGAGAGCAGGGGAAGTAGGAACAGCAGGCAGCCAATCACTGGAGTAGGGTGGAGATGCTCAGGTGAGAGGTCTAGGAGCATAGAGGATATTTATCTTCGTGAGTCTGCCACAGATCTCAGTATTACAGAGGCAAAATGTTGGAAATATGAGATAAAATGGCAAATGTAGGTCAGGCAGCATCAAGAAGAAAGAAACTGTTAATATTTCAAGGTGATTATCCTTCATCACAACAGGGAAAGCTAGAGATTTAAATCGCAGAGCAAGCAGGAAGGGAAAGCCTAGAGGAGTAGAGTTTGACAAGTTCTGTTTGACATTTCCAATTGACCACCAGCCTCAGCAGCTTTCTGGGAGATAGATCAAAATCCTGCTCTTTATGTGTGGAAATGTTTCCTGGTATTCACTCCAAGTTAACCTGTGGGAGGCGAACGGGCCCCACTTGTAATCCACACGGCGGGGCAGCCGGCCAAAATGGCGCCGTCAGGGGTTTCCCCTCCTCAGCACGGGGCTCAGAAGCCCACGCTGGGGGACCATGTGACACCCGGGTGACGTCAGCGCCCCCCAGCGCTGTTCTCAGCCAGGTGCGGGCTGGAAGTATAAGTGCAGCCCAGCAGCCTGCAATAAATCAGTTCTGCTCACTGAGCTCAACCCACCTGGTTGTGTGTTCTTTCAGTAGCAGTGTAGCTGCCGCTACAATTGATGACCCCAACTGGTTCAAACATCTTTGAACCCATCATGAGTGAACCTGGGATCAGTGCTATAGCCGTCAAGCTGTCTGAATTCTGGGTTCAGGAGCCGGAGACCTGGTTCGGCCACGCGGAGGCTCAGTTTCACCTCCACCAGATTTCATCCGACATGACCAAATTCTACCATGTGGTCGCTGCCCTGGACCAGGCCACCACCAAATGCGTGCTGCACCTCATTCAGCACCCACGCACCGAAGACAAATACGAGACCATCAAACGAGTGCTCACCGGATCCGTAGGACTATCCAGACGCCAGCGTGTTGCTCGGATGCTGCACCTCGACGCCCTGGGGGACAGGTCCCTGATGGAGCTGATGGACGAGATGCTTGCGCTCATGGGTGATCACACCAACTGCCCACTTTTCAAGCGCATTTTCCTCGACCGTCTGCCTGAGGAAATCCGGCCGTTACTGGCCCAAGAGAGCTTTACCAACCCAAGGAAGGTCGCTCAGAAGGTCCAAGAGCAATGGCTCGAGTGATTCCCGGAGGGTTTGGCAGTCCAGCAGGTCACAAGGCACGGGCATGACCACGCCAAGCCCACCCCTAGCGCTGCGGTAGAGCATCCGGCCCCTGCAGGGGCCACCAAGTGCATAACCAGGGGCACAGCATCCGCTCCAGGCCTCTGCTTCTACTACCAGCGCTGGGGAGCCAAGGCTCGGAAGTGTCGTCAGCCCTGCTTGTTCCAGGGAAACAAACAGGCTGGCCACTGTTAATGGCTGCGGCAGTTGGCCAAGGTCACAGCCTCCTCTACCTGCGGGACTCAGTCAACAGCTGGCGGTTCCTCGTTGACACTGGGGCCCAGATCAGCGTCATCCTGGCAATGGCCATCAAGTCCAGGAACCGACCTTGAGGACTTCCCCTCCATGCGACCAACGCAACAGAGATCCGGACATATGGAGACAAGACAGTCCACATCCAGATCGGCCGACGAAAGTTCTCATGGAGATTCACCATCTCGTTCCCTCCGACCGCCATCCAGGATGCCGACTTCCTCCTCGCTCACGGGCTTCTGATGGACATTTGGGGTAGGTGCCTGGTGGACCCACGTACTTTCCAGACTGTTCGCCTTGACGCCTCCCGCACAGAGCACCCACAGATGGCCACCATCAGCACGCCCAGAGACGAGTACCAGCGAGTCCTGGACGAGTTTCCAACCCTCCTCAAGCCACAGTTCTCCACTACCTTGCCGCTCCACGGGGTGTTCCACCACATCCCCACCCAGGGCTCACCGGTTCATAGCAAGGCATGCCGGCTCCCGCCTGACAAGCTCCAGGTAGTGAAGGAGGAGTTTTCGCATCTGTTGAAGCTGGGGATCATTCAATGCTCCGACAGCCCATGGGCCTCACTGCTCCACCTGGTCCCGAAAGCCTCCGGCGGCTGGCGCCCCTGCGAAGACTATCGACGGCTCAACGAGGTGACAGTTCCTGACCATTACCCCATCCCTCACATCCAGGACTTTACAGCCAATCTGCATGGCGTGAGGGTTTTCTCCAAGGTTGATCTGGTGCGTGGGTATCACCAAATCCCGGTGCACCCTGAGGACATACCCAAGACGGCCATCATCACCCCCTTCGGCTTGTTCGAGTTCATACGCATGCCATTCGGGCTCCAGAACGCCGCTCAGACCTTCCAGCGCCTCATGGACTCAGTGGGCAGGGTCCTGGATTTCATCTTCATTTACTTAGATGACATCCTCGTTGCCAGCAGGGATCAGGCGCAACACCATGCCCACCTGCGTACTCTTTCTCCCGGGTGGCCGACTTCGGCCTCACCATCAACCCAGCCAAATGTCAGTTTGGGAAAGAGTCCATGCAGTTCCTGGGCCATACCATCACGGCCGAGGGAGCCACACCCATCGCTACGAAGGTCGCCGCTATCAAGGAGTTCCCACGTCCAGGCAACCTCAAAGGGCTGCAGGAGTTCGCGGATATGGTCAACTTCTACAACCAATTCATCCCGGGAGTTGCGCGCATCATGCAGCCGCTATTCGCCCTCATCGCAGCCAAGCACAAAATGCTCACCTGGACCCCAGAGGCCTGCAGTGCATTTGCGGCCACCAAGGACGCCCTCATGAAGGTCACCATGCTCGCCCAGCCGCACACTGACCTGCATATGGCGCTCTCCGTCGATGCCTCTGCCACAGCCGTCGGCGCTGTCCTGGAGCAGCAGGTGAACGGACAATGGAAGCTGCTGGCATTCTTCAGCTGGCTTCTCCGCTCACCAGAGTGCAAGTATAGTGCTTTTGACCGTGAGTTACTGGGCATGTACCTGGCGGTGCGGCATTTCCACTATTTCTTGAAGGGGAGGACTTTTACCATTTTCACTGACTACAGACCCCTCACCCAGGCACTTGTGATGGCGAAAGACCCCAGGTCGGCCTGTCAGAGTTTACCACTGACATTCAGCACAAGACGGGGAAGGACAACGTGGTCGCCGATGCACTCTTGCGACCGACCATCTGTGCGCTGACGCCCGGCTTTGACTTCGACCAGCTTGCCCGGGACCAGAAGTCCGACGAGGAGATGCAAGCCTTCAGGACTGCCATCACGGGCCTGCGGTTCCGACACCTCCTGACTCCGAGCAGCAGAAGCACCGTCCTGTGCGATGTCTCCATGGGCACCCCGCGGCCTGTGGTTCCCCAGCAGTGGCGCAGGCAAGTCTTCCATCACATCACAACCTTTTGCATCCGTCCATCAGGTCCATGGTCCGGATGGTGGCAGAGTGGTTCGTCTGGCACGGGCTGTGGAAGCAGATTGCGGGCTGGGCCAGAACATGCACCCGTTGCCAAATGTCCAAGGTACACAGGCACACCAGGGCGCCCGTGCAAGAGTTTGAGCACATCCAGGAACGATTCAGCTACATTCACGTGGACATAGTCGGGCCCTTACCTGTTTCCCGGGGCAACCGTTGCCTGTTCACGGTGGTGGACTGCTCCACTCATTGGTCCGAGGCGATCCTGATGCCGGACTCCTGCTTCAGAGCGCTGTTGCGTGGTTGGGTCGCCCGGTTCGGCATTCCAAATCACCTCACCAGCACCAGTTCACCTCTACGCTCTGGGCACAGCTCGCCAACAGGTTGGGGATCACGGCCTATCCCCCGCAGGCCAATGGGCTGGTTAAGCGTCTGCACCACCACCTTAAGTCGGCACTTATGGCCCACCTCACCGGTCTCGACTGGGTGGACAAACTGCCTTGGGTGCTCCTGGGCATCCGCTCCATGCCCAAGGAGGATCTGCAGGCGTCATTAGCTGAGCTGGTGTACGGTGCACCCACCGCTGGCACTTCCTGGTGAGTTCATCAATGCACCTCACAACCACCAGCGGTTGCCACATGAGCTGCTTCCCCACCTCTGGGCCCGCTTATCTCCTTCGCACCCCCACTGCTGCCCAGACACGGCACAGAGCCGTCTCACGTCCCTAGCGAGCTGCTTTCTGGAGAGTAAGTTTTTATTCGGCGGGGCCCGCCCGCGGCACCTCTTCAGAGACCTTACGAGGGGCCGTACAAGGTTGTCCGGCATTCAGGGTCTACGTTCACGCTGGACATCGGTGGCAGGCAAGGATTGTTTACTGTGGACAGGCTGAAGCCAGCGCACCTCAACCCCACCGAACCAGTGATTGTGGCCAGCCCAAGAAGCAAGGCCCCCCAGCTAAAAAGGACATTGGTGCCGGTTCTGGGGGGAGGGGAGTGTGGGGGGCTGTGTGGTGGCAGGCGAACCGGACCCGCTTGTAATCCACACCCCGGGGCAGCTGGCCAAAATGGCGTCGTCAGGGATTTCCCCTTCTTCTCAGCACGGGGCTCAGAAGCCCGTGCTGGGGGACCACGTGATGCCCAGGTGATGTCAGCGCCCCCCAGCGCGGTTCTCAGCCAGGTCTGGGCTGGGAGTATAAGTGCAGCCCAGCAGCCTGCAATAAATCAGTTCTGCTCACTGAGCTCAACCCGTCTGGTTGTGTGTTCTTTCAGTAGCAGCGTAGCTGCCTCTACAAACCCTTGTTTGAAAATCCCCTGGAGCAGTTTATCTTAATCCATTCTACTAAGCCATCCATTCATTTCAAACCCTTCAGTCTTGTCTGTGCAAGCTGTGCTTAACCCTTTTTCTGCCCATTTTCAATTCAGTAATCACTGCGGCTCCACCCTCTCTCTCTCTCCTCATTCCTGAGCTGTGAATCTCTGATGTTGCCAGAGATTGTACAGGGATAAGGGACCAGCTAGGGGTGGCTATGCATGACCGTGAGTGGGCTTGCAGACATGGGTAGCACTCATCTGCTTCTCCAGGAAAGATTCCTGCTTTTCTGGTAGGTACCTGTAGAGGATTGATCTGGAGTTAAAATTAGTTGATTAATTCAGTCTACGGGGAGCTGGCAACCAAAAATCCTGGTTCTTAGTATTTGTTAAGTGATTCCAGGATAAGTCAGGTTTTCCTGAATCATTCAAACTGAACCAGCCTGGAACTTGGTCCTTGTCAGTGAGCAGCCAGTTCAGGATGGCAAAAAGGAAACCACAATTTGAGCCATTGTTTTTCCTTTAAATACAGGGCATTCCGTTTAATAAAGGATCATTCTCAACACTGGAAACTGAATCTTGACTATAGTTTCTCCCGACTCTGTTAAAATGAGTATCACTTCCACCCTGCTGTATTCCAGCCCCTGGAGGCAAAGGTCGACGGTTAGTTGGACTTTTGACCACATGTAACTCTTGTGGACAGGCATCAGATTGCAGAAGTCTCAAGGTGATGCGGCTGGCTCTCAGCAAACTCTAGGTTTCTCAACCGACTCAGCCAGTCCGTAGGCCACCAGCCCAGAGATGTGAATTGCAAAGTATTTGGGACAGTACGGCACACAAAGGAACTGGAGCATCTCAGCAAGTCATACAGCGTCCACAAGAAGTAAAAGGCAGTTGATGTTTTGGGCCTGAGCCCTTCTTCAGGACTCCTTCAGGCAGGAATCCTTGAAGCTTTTACTGTCTTTTATTTCCTATGGATGGTGTATGACCAGTTGAGTTTCTTTAGCGCTATTGTGTACTGCCTCAGACCCCAGTATCTGCAGATTTCTTGCTTATCGCTTTTAAGCATTTGGAAGCAGTCTCTTGCAGAGGCTGTGGTTTTCTATCTTCAGGGTTCTTCTTTACCCACTGCACCACTTCCTACAGGAATCACAGTATCAGTGTGACTTCTAGCCTGACTGGCAGTGTCGGCCATGCTTTTGACAAGGGGAACAAACATGCTACCCAGTGATAACCAAGAAACCTGAGCCTTGAATTTTGGTTACAAGCTGAGTAATGACATGTAATTGAAGAGTCATTAACAAAATTACAGCATTGTTGTATCAACTATGAATCCACGTAGGTCTGTGTGTGAAACAGAACGATAAAAAGAGGCCATTCTGCCCCACAATCATGTTCTATCATTCAAGGAGATCGTAGCTTACACCTATCTTATTTGCACTATCTGTTGTTACCCTAGATCAACCAAATCACCAGTTACCAAGTTTCTCCCGCTCTTTCAGGTTTTTTAAACGTAAGGGGTTGCTGGCATCCTTTTGCGTGAGATTTCCTGACATCATAATGAGACTCCTGGCTCCAGAACTTAAGGTTCTGTTCAGGAGCACAAGACGAAAAAGTGAGTGAGTGAGTGAGGCTTTTGAGAGTGAGAGGGTTTACATGAGTGGGAAGGAATGTGTAAGATAGCATGAGATGAGATAGCATGTGTGAGGCAACAACCTGTCATACCTGATGGTAAAGTGCAAGATATGTGATCTGTGTTAATTGGAGCCTCACTCCCTATTGGTAATAACCCTCTCACCTGAGCGTCCACACCCTTCCCCAGCTATTGGCTGCCTGCCGCTCCTGCTGCCAAGTTAGATTTTTCTCCTTATAAGGGCTGGAATGTGGAGAAGGCTGTCGCTGAAGCCATGTCCTGCCCGGAGCTATCGTTTCACAATGGAGTATTCTCGCTCACTGACTGATTTCTGTCAAAAGAAATCTAGGAACAATGAATGTAAGAAAAATAGAGGGTTCTGGGAGTGAGCTCGGGAAAATTTAGATTGTGGTGGAGTAAGTTTACATAGGTTGACAGTAACATCATGGGCCGAAGGGCTTATATCATGCTACAATGTTCGATGTTCCAACCTCAACAATGACCACTATCAGTCCAGTTCATTAACATCCCTCAGGGAAGGAAATCCACTGTACTTGCCTCATCTGGATCTCTGTGTCTCAAGTCTAACAGTAAGAGGTGACGGAAACCAACCAGAAGCAATAAGGATAATCCTAATTGTTGCCCTGATGGGGCCACAGCAGTGAAGCGACAACAGCTTCCACACAACAACCTCAGGAGCACCTGTACCTTCAGTCACTGCCACACACAACAGCATAAAGGCATGGCGAGCAGCCAGCCCAGATTGAGTCCCCAGCCACGTCTTGACATCCTGCTCAGACCAGATGGTGGGAGTATTCATGGACATCTCCCTTCTGCATGCAGAAAGTTTTATTTTACACGCTGCCACAACAGGTCCATGGCAGATGCATTCTCTCTGACCCCCAACTCAGACATCAAGGATACCTAGTATTTGACCTTCAAAGCACAAAATAAACATCCCCAAACTCCAGGACTTTGGCCTCAGCACTGCCCTCTGCTACTTCCTGACTTCCTGTCCTGCAGACCGCAATCAGTGAGAATTGGAGACGACACTTCTTCCATGATTACCCGCAACACCAGTGCAGGGCAGCATCCCTATACTACTCCCTGTACACCCATGACTGCGTAGTCAAACACAGCTCCAACTTTTATCTGCAAACTCACAGATGACACCACAGTGTAGGTCAGAACTCGAACAATGACCAGACAGAGTACAGAAGGGAGATGGAGAGTCTAGTGGGTAGATGCTAAAACCCTCTCCTTCAATGTCAGCAAGAGCTGGTCATGGACCTCCAGAAAAGGGGTGAAGCTCACTCCACTGTCTGCATCAGGGGCATTTAGGTGGTGATAACAAACAAGTTTAAGTTCTTAGGCATACGTATTTCCAACAATCTGTTGATGCAACACCCAAGAAATCATATCAATGCCTCAATACTTCATAAATTTAGTGTATCCACTGCACCCCTCAACAGCTTTTAAAGATGCAGTCGTGAAAATACCCTGTCAGTACGGGAACTGCTCTGCCCAACACTGCAAGAAACTGCAGAGTGTGGTGAATGAAGCTCACATTAACACAACAAGATTATGAGAGGTTCCGACTTGGTCTATGTCAGGAAAGCTGCCGACATATTAAAGAATCCATCCCACCTTGTCATATACTCTTCTCCCACCCGTTCACCCTTCCATCAAGCAGAAGATACATGAGCTTGAAAACATGAACTTCCAAATGCAATTTCTTTCCTGCTAGACCCTTAAAGGGACTTTTCATTGATAAAAGATTATGCCCTTGGACTGTTTTAATTGTATTTTTATTTATATCCTGCACTTTGTCTTTCTAACACTGCATCCTGCATTTTAAACTTAAATTTAGACATCCAGCACAGTAACAGGCACATTCGGCCCATGCTGTCCAATTACACCCAATTCACCTACAACCCCCAATACGTTTTGAAGGGTGGAAGGAAACCAGAGCACCCGGAGGAAACCCACAAAACTGTAATTCCCATACCAGGAGCCAAACCCAGGATCATCTGGGTGAAAACCAGACCACATAACCATTCTTTGACATTGCAACGTCACGCTCTGCACTTTATTGCACTATCTGTTATATTTAGTGAACTATTGAGTTCAAGAGCCATGAGGTAATGTTGCAGCTCTTTAAAACTCTAGTTGGACCACACTTGGAATATTGTGAAAGCATAGAAATGCTGGAAAAACACAACAGGTCTTGCAGCATCCATATATCTTTACCTCCAATGGACGTTGCGAGACCTGTTGTGTTCCTCCAGCATTTCTGTGTTTTCACTACAATCACAGCATCTCCAGACTTTCATGTTACACTTGGAATATTGCGTTCAGTTCTGGTTGCCTTGTTACATAAAGGATGTCGAAGCTATGAAGAAGGTGCAGAAGAGATTTTCCAGGATGTTGCCTGGATTGGAGAACACATCTTATGAGGCAAGGTTAACAGAGCTGGGACATTTCTCTTTGGAGTGAAGAAGGATGAGAGGTGACTTGATAGAGGTCTACAAGATTAGGAGAGGTATAGATTAGCATAATGGTTAGTGTAACATTGTTACAGCGGCAGCGACCAGGACCTATATTCGAATCCCAGCTTGTCTGTAAGGAGTTTGTACATTCTCCTTGTGTCTGCGTGGGTTTCCTCTGGGGGCTCCAGTTTCTTCCCACCATTCAAAACGTACCAGGGGTTGTATGTTAATTGGGCAGCATGGACTCGTGGGCTGAAATGTCCTGTAACCATGTTGTATATCTAAATTTAAAATTAAAATTTAATCGAGTGCAATTGGGTGGCACAGGCTTGTGGGCCGAAAGGGCCTGTGCCGTGCTGTCCGTATGTCTAAAATGTCTAACTAGACAAGGTGGACAGCCAGCACCTTTTTCCCAGGGCGAGACGAACAAATGCCAGAGGACATCCGGACAAGGTGAGGGGAGGAAAATTTAGGGGAGATGTCAGAGATTTTTTTTTAAACAGAGAGTAATGGGTGCCTGAAATGCATTGACAGGGGTGATACAAGAGACTGGTACAATAGGGACATTTAAAAGACTCTTAGACAGGCACATGGATGAAAGAAAAATACAAGGTTATGGGTGTGAGATAGAGAAGGATTAGATTGTTAAGGAAGTTTATATAGATCTGCACATCATGGGCTGAAGGGCTGTACTGTGCTGGAATGTTCTATGTTCTTTTAAGCATGGGTTGATTTGCCTGGTTAGCACACAATATAAGTTTTTTGGTGTGTCTCAGTGCTCATGACAATAGACAATAAGTCAGAAGGGCTCAGGCCCAAAAAGTTAGTTACCCTTTGCTTCTTATAAATTCTGCATGACCTGCTGAGTTTCTCCAGCAATTTTGTGTATTTCAATCAAAGTGGAGACATCTGCTGGATGCTGAAAAGCAGGAACACAAAGGCTAAGGAACTTGATAATGGGAATCATTAGGAGAGAGTTGAAGGGCAGATGGAACCAGATCATGGGCGCTGGGCGAAAAGTGTGGGTAGTCAATGGTTGGGGAGTAATGAAAGTGGGCAATGGGGGGTGGGGTGGTGGGTAGTGCTGGAGAGGGTGTATGGAAAAAGTAATGAAAATGGGAGTAAAAACACGACGCTGGAAAAACTCAGCAGGTCAAACAGTGACCTTTATAGAGCAAAGATAACGATACAGAACCAGCGTTTTTGGCTTGAGGCCCTTCATCAAATATAAGACTGATGGTGGATTAGAAAGATAGAGGAAGGAAGACAGGAGGCAAGGGTGACCTAAAATTGGAAGAAAGTCAGAAAGAGGAGAGGAGGCAGAGATGTGGCTAATAATGGGATTGCATTATAGCTGGAGGAAATAATGAAGGATGATGTCTAGTAGCATGAAAGGTGAGAGCCCCTTACTCTGCTCTTTTTGGATGGAGGCAGGGTGAGAACAGGAGTCCAGGAAACAGAATAAATGTGAGAAAGGGTGCCATCACCCATGGTAGAAAGAAAAGCCACATTTCCTGAAAAAGGACATTTGGATGTCCTGGAATGGTGCAATGTGGTGGAGGTCAGTGATTGAGTCAGTGGGTTCATCATATGTGTGAATGAGTATTCTATCTCCTAATGGAGATTGAGAGATCCAGAAAAGGAAGAGAAGAGTTGTAAATGGTCCAAGTGAATTTGAGAGTGGAGTGAAAGTAGGTGATAACGGTAAGTTACAATCAAATCAACATGGTCTAATTGTAAATGGAGTTGTAGGCCTGGGGAAACCGATGAGTTCCACATCATACAGGAAACAGCTTCAATGAGTCTTTGAGTGGCACCAAACAAGGTTTGGAGCAAGAACATCAGAACCAGGAGCAGGAATCGGCCATCTGGCCCATTGGGCCTGCTCTGTCATTGATAAGATTCCAGCTGATCTGGCCGTGGACTCAGCTCCATCGACTTGCCTTTTCCCCATAACCCTTAATTCCCCTATTATGAAAAAATATAGCTGAGAAGGACTGTTCCACATAGCCAATTAAAAGTCACGGGGAGTTGGGACCCACGTGAGTGCCGATGGCTATGGCTTTGATTTATACAAAGTGAGAGGAATGAAAAGGGAAGTTGTTCAAAATAAGAATAATTTCTGCCAGGCAGATGAGAGTGTTAGTGGAAGAGAACTGACTGATCTTTGTTGTAGAAAGAAGATGAGGGCTTTATGACCTTCCTGACAGGAAATGAAGGAGTATCAAGCCCCTAGAGCACCAATTTTGGACTGCAACAGTTTCACCAGGTGCCTCAGCTTTTCCTCCTGGCCAGGCCACTTGACCAGGCCATTAATGCCCACATCCCGGGGACAAATAGGGCTAGGAATTGTTCAGAGAGCTGATATTCCATTCTGTGGCACAAAGCTGCATTGTGTCCACACCCTGTTCAATTTCCTGTCTTCTTTTGTTGATTCACTGTATCAGGAAGATCCCTCTCACAGGCAGCTCTGAGCTTGCTCTGCTTCTTCAACTTCCAAGGTGTGGCACAGAAGCATCTGCAGGTTAATTACCAAATAAGGTAAAGTTTCTGTAGTCTGGAGTTGGCGGAATGCGCAATATTTAACCCTTGGAGTGCTGATACTCCATGCTCCTGCCACCACCTTCCAAGGGCTGACCCTTGCTGGCTACACGGACAACTCCAATAGCCAGGACAACATTTAGATATTCCTCTCCCATTGTGTCAGGTATCAAGGTCAGGGTCTGGCCCACCACCCTGAGCTCACTGAGCTTTGGTTGGTCTTCTAGTTACACACTGGTCCCTCTTTATAAAAAAGCGGTGTGTTTCTCCTGCTGTAACTCTCCACCAAGACCTACCACTGCTGAAACCTCTCCAATTCGGTCCCAAGTTCTGGCAGCAGATCCTTCAGTACCCCTGGAATTCTCTCCCTAAAGCATATGGTCTTCCTCTTTTCCCCTTTAAAATTCCTCTTCTACTATCCCTTTGATGTTGGGGTGGGGGGGGGGGGGGCAGCAGGGGTGGTGGGGGGGGGGTGGAAATTTCTGCAGGTTACAAGTACTGTAGCTACTACCGAGCTGTAATGCAGGCTCCGAGTAGTGAGTGGTTAAATCCAAAAGGGATTAATTCACTCTGAAAAAAGATTTAAGCCAACGTAGAAAGTTACTGAATGAACAGCCAGAACTCTGGACCACTCATCTTGAGTTGAGGGTTGATCCCCCTCCAGAGCTTCTGGGAAAATTCATTCCAATAAATTAATAATTAAAAAACTAAACACATCTCCCTAAAGCCACTGGAATGTTGTAAAAATCCTCTAATTCACTAATAGAAATAAACCTATTCTGACCGATACGTGACTTCATACCCACTAATGTATTTGTGACTCTAACTACCTCTTCAATTTTGGGGCAATTGGGGATGCAAGATATTTTCTGTTACAGAAATATTTTGTGACCAATTTTTAAAAAAAGTTTTAAAATACAAGTGTTACCGGAACATTAAAACCAGTTTAAAATATATGGGTCAACTTCAATGATAGAGCTAAGTCCCCAGGTCCTCCCTCATCTCTCATTGGATAGCTTGGTTATAGGTAGGAAGGTGGGTGGAACTTCCGGTTCTATAAAGAGAGAGGGATGAGGTGGAAGTTGCTTGTGTTGGAGCCTCTGTTGAGGATTGCACTAACAGCATCACCAAGAGGTAATATGAAGCCCGAGTTGGTCAAGATGATTGCCAGCCTACTGTTATTTGAGAGACCAGATGCTAGAATTTGAAGTCAAACAAACTGCTGGAGGAAGAGGCTCAAGCAGGGTCTATGGATGGGAATAGACAGTCACGTTCATCTGACGAAACGTTGACTGGCCATTTCCCTCAACAGATGTTGCCTGACCTGCTGTTCCTCCAGTAGTTTTTTTTTTGTTGGTCTGCTGTGCTTGCGTCTCACCATTAACGGGGTTTCTCTCTGTTTCAGTCACCTCCTGCTCGCTGTAAACCATGGCTGAGGATGAGATTGCTGCGCTGGTGGTCGACAATGGATCTGGGATGTGCAAGGCTGGGTTTGCAGGGGATGATGCCCCCAGGGCTGTGTTTCCCTCCATCGTGGGGCGGCCTCGGCACCAGGTGAGTCCACTATTGAAAATATTTAACTCCTGTTGTATCAAGTTAAATGGTGGTGGGAGGGATGGAGAATATCCTGGTTTATCATAGGATCTTTTCCTTGTAATTCCAGGCTTTGTACTATGTTTACTTGAGGTAAATGCTAAACGGGCATTCTGTCTAAAGCAGTCAAATTCACTAGAGAAGGGATTTCTCCGGAGGTGAGGTGGGCATGGGTGGGTTGTTGCTATGGAGTGAGTCCAACTTCCCCTGACCAATTGCAGATGTTCCATTCCACGATGGTGCTTCTGTCAAGAGTACTTAATTCAATGTTTTTTTTGGTGGGGGGAGGGGGGACCATCATTGAGAGTGCAACAAAACCACATTTATAAAATACTGAAATGGGTGCTTTGGCCCAACTTCACCTAGATGCCTTCCTGAACTAGTCCCCTTTGCCGTATTTGGTCTATATCCCTTTAAACCTTTTCTATCCATGTCTAAATGTCTTCTACTCATCATCATTTTACCTGCCTCTACTACTTCCTCTGGCAACTTGCTTCACGCAGCCACCACTCTCTGTGTTGGGGAAAAAAATTGCTGCAGGAGTACTTTTTAACCCTTTCTTGTTTGTTTTAAATCTATGCCCTTTGGTTTTAGACTCTTCTACCTCGGGTTGGAGTGGGGGGGGGGGGGGAAGGGGGAGGGGTGTGGTGGTGATGGATGTCCATTATAAACTTACACGTGGTCACACATCAGCCTCCTTTGCTCAAGGGACAGAAGTCCTAATCTCTCTGTGTCAGTCAAGACTCCCAGTCAGCACAATACTAGCTTTTACAGTTGTAAAGTTATGTCCTGCTCCTGTACTTAATGAACGGATGAATGAAGGCAAGCATGGCCCTGTCTATATGTGTCACTGCTTTCAGGGAACAAAGTAACTCGAGATCTCTATTCTGGAGCAGTTGCCCACAACTCTGCCATTTACAGTTTAACTGGCCAAAATCAAACACTTTGCACCTGTCCAAATTGTATTTCATCTGCCAATCCACCGTTCACGTTCCATGTTGATCTCGATCCCATAGTAAGTTTGGACAATCTTCTTCACTGTATATTTTACCACCGATTTTGGTATGATCCTAATACTTGCCATCCAAACTACATTCTCAGCCAAATCATATGGTAAACAACTGTGAAGCCAGCCCTGATCTCTGTGGCACACCACTGGTAACAGGCTTCCAATCTGAAAACAATGCTTCCGTACGAGCAGTTAGTGCAATGCTACCAAAAGGCCAGTGACCTGGGTTCAAATCCACCACTCTCTATAAAGAGCTTGCATGTTCTCCCTTTGACCGCATGTGCTCTGATGGAAAGACATATGGGTTAGTAGGTTAAATGGTCACATGTGCATAATTAGGCCAGAAGGGCCTGTTTTTGTACTGTATCTGAATTATTATAAAGTAAAAATTATTATGCTTGGATAACTACATGGAATTGGAGGGGTATAGGTCTGATGTGGGCAACTGGGACAGAAGCAAGAGGCCATGTTGTTTGGCATGGACAAACAGGTCTGGTGGATTCCACCATCCTGTCTCATACCACCAATTGGTCTGGTCACCATGGATCTTCCAGGCCTGATGCTCATGCAGGATCTTGTTGAAAGACTTGCTAAAATCCATGGAGACAATGTCTAGAGCCTCGCCCCCATCAATATGCAGCATCCCACCCTCAAGAATTTTCTTCATCACCTCCCTCTTGACACGATTGGAATTGACATCATTGATTGATACTAAATATTTTCAATTTGCATTGAGATCAAAGAGCCACACGGCCTTTTGGTGTCTGTTGGCAAACTGGTTACCTGACTTGATGCTTTCTCGACCATCATGGTGAACAATGACATTGTCCAGCTTTTCTCCCTTCGTGATTAATGGAACCCATTGTTGTTTAACTCGGAAGCCCAGAGGACACTGCCAGTGTTAAGGCTGAACTTTTAACAGTGTTAAAAATGAACTTGTCATTTGACAGTTGAGAGGAAATTTGGGGGATGGGTTTTATAATTCTTCCTCAAAGGTGGTGAAAGTAAAATATTAAAAGGCAGTTTTAATTTTAAATAAGACCTTTTTTCTTCTTTGGCTTGGCTTCGCGGACGAAGATTTATGGAGGGGGTAAAAGTCCACGTCAGCTGCAGGCTCGATTGTGGCTGACAAGTCCGATGCGGGACAGCCAGACACGGTTGCAGCGGTTGCAGGGGAAAATTGGTGGGTTGGGGTTGGGTGTTGGGTTTTTCCTCCTTTGTCTTTTGTCAGTGAGGCGGGCTCTGCGGTCTTCTTCAAAGGAGGTTGCTGCCCGCCGAACTGTGAGGCGCCAAGATGCACGGTTTGAGGCGATATCAGCCCACTGGCGGTGGTCAATGTGGCAGGCACCAAGAGATTTCTTTAGGCAGTCCTTGTACCTCTTCTTTGGTGTACCTCTGTCACGGTGGCCAGTGGAGAGCTCGCCATATAACATGATCTTGGGAAGGCGATGGTCCTCCATTCTGGAGACGTGACCCACCCAGCGCAGCTGGATCTTCATCAGCGTGGACTCGATGCTGTCGGCCTCTGCCATCTCGAGTACTTCGATGTTAGGGATGAAGTCGCTCCAATGAATTTTGAGGATGGAGTGGAGACAACGCTGGTGGAAGCGTTCTAGGAGCCGTAGGTGATGCCGGTAGAGGACCCATGATTCAGAGCCGAACAGGAGTGTGGGTATGACAACGGCTCTGTATACGCTAATCTTTGTGAGGTTTCTCAGTTTGTCGTTTTTCCAGACTCTTTTGTGTAGTCTTCCAAAGGCGCTATTTGCCTTGGAGAGTCTGTTGTCTATCTCGTTGTCGATCCTTGCATCTGATGAAATGGTGCAGCCGAGATAGGTAAACTGGTTGACCGTTTTGAGTTTTGTGTGCCCGATGGAGATGTGGGGGGGCTGGTAGTCATGGTGGGGAGCTGGCTGATGGAGGACCTCCGTTTTCTTCAGGCTGACTTCCAGGCCAAACATTTTGGCAGTTTCCGCAAAACAGGACGTCAAGCGCTGAAGAGCTGGCTCTGAATGGGCAACTAAAGCGGCATCGTCTGCAAAGAGTAGTTCACGGACAAGTTGCTCTTGTGTCTTGGTGTGAGCTTGCAGGCGCCTCAGATTGAAGAGACTGCCATCCGTGCGGTACCGGATGTAAACAGCGTCTTCGTTGTTGAGGTCTTTCATGGCTTGGTTCAGCATCATGCTGAAGAAGATTGAAAAGAGGGTTGGTGCGAGAACACAGCCTTGCTTCACGCCATTGTTAATGGAGAAGGGTTCAGAGAGCTCATTGTTGTATCTGACCTGACCTTGTTGGTTTTCGTGCAGTTGGACAACCATGCACAGTAAAAGGTCCTTCTGGTCCACGAGCCCATGACCCCAAATACACCAATCCTTCATGTTTTTGGAGGAAACCAGAGCACCTGGAAGAAACTAAATTAAATTTAAATTTAGATATACAGCACAGTAACAGGCCATTATAGTCGATGGGTCCGTGTCACCCAATTTACACACCCAATTAACCTTCAACCCCAGTACATTTCGAACCGTGGGAGGAAACCCCAAGCCCCCAGGGAAAACTCACACAGACGGTGGGGGGGGGGGGGGGGAAGAAATAAACTCCTTACAGGCAGCGATAGAAATGAGTGAAAGGTTAAGATGGGTAGATAGAAATGTAGATTGAAGTCTCATCTGCAGAGAGTGTATTGAATAACAAAACTAACTTGAGTAATAATTAAGTGATGAAACCTTGTGGCTTCTCAATTATTCTTGGGCTACATTGCTGGCATTTTCACGTGTCCATTTATCTTATGGGTAGGGGTAAGGGGTAAGGAAAAATGGGGGCTGTTATATACAACAATGAATATTTGTTAGAGGGCAGTCCACCATATTTTGAGACTAGCCACTGCAAGCAAGTGTTGTCCAAGCAAGTACAACTTGGATCCTAAAGAGGGTAGGCACTTTAAAAGTACTATTCAACTGGACCCCTTACTATATTCTCAAAAGATTTAACTTGTTATCCCTGTCCCAATAAAATACTTCCACTGTCCTTTGAGCAGACCTAACCTTTATTAAATGATCATAATTGCATAGATTGAGGTAGCTAGCAGAAAAATGTTTTTGCTTGAATAATTTGTACATAAAACTATCCTCCAAAGAGTGAGTAATATTTGATCAACTATCTGTTCTATTAACCATCCAGTGCTAAATTTTGAATTTTGTATCCATTCTAGGGTGTGATGGTGGGAATGGGTCAGAAAGACAGCTACGTTGGTGATGAAGCCCAGAGCAAGAGAGGTATCCTGACCCTGAAATACCCAATTGAGCACGGGATTGTGACCAACTGGGATGACATGGAGAAGATCTGGCACCACACCTTCTACAATGAGCTACGAGTGGCCCCAGAGGAGCACCCTGTCCTCCTCACAGAGGCTCCACTCAATCCCAAAGCCAACCGGGAGAAGATGACCCAGATCATGTTTGAGACCTTCAACACCCCAGCCATGTACGTTGCCATTCAAGCTGTGCTGTCCTTGTACGCCTCTGGCCGCACCACTGGCATTGTGCTAGATTCCGGAGACGGTGTGAGTCACACGGTGCCGATCTACGAAGGCTATGCCTTGCCACATGCCATCCTGCGTCTGGACCTGGCTGGCCGAGATCTCACTGACTACATGATGAAGATCCTAACAGAGCGTGGGTATTCCTTCACAACCACAGCTGAGAGGGAGATTGTCCGCGACGTCAAGGAGAAACTGGCCTACGTGGCCCTAGACTTTGAAGCTGAGATGCAGACGGCCAGCTCTTCATCATCCCTGGAGAAGAGTTACGAGCTCCCTGATGGCCAAGTCATCACCATCGGCAATGAGCGTTTCAGGTGCCCAGAAACCCTCTTCCAACCCTCTTTCATTGGGATGGAATGTGTTGGTATCCATGAGACCTGCTTCAACAGCATCATGAAGTGTGATGTGGACATTAGGAAAGATCTGTACGCCAACATAGTCTTGTCTGGTGGAACCACCATGTTCCCAGGGATTGCTGACCGGATGCAGAAGGAAATCACAGCCTTGGCTCCCAGCACCATGAAGATTAAGATCATTGCTCCACCAGAGAGGAAGTATTCAGTGTGGATCGGAGGCTCCATCCTGGCTTCTCTCTCCACCTTCCAGCAGATGTGGATCAGCAAGCAGGAGTACGATGAGTCCGGTCCCTCCATTGTCCATCGCAAGTGCTTCTAATTCACAGGAGATTAGAAATTATTTAATCTTGACTAAATGATATGAAAAATGTCACCTTTCTCTTTTGGATGCTTGCTCAACATTTTAGGTTTGTGTGTGGGGAGGGGGGTGGTTCAGAATGGGCTGAGTGTCAATGTTCCCATTGTATTATGGAGGGACATACCCCTCCATAAATCTTCGTCTGTGAAGCCAAGCCAAAGAAGAAAGACATTTTTTGAGATGCTACAGATTCCTTATTTGATCCATTTGACCTCCAACTGTGCAGCCATTATCTCTACAGTCTAGCCTTGTACAAGGTATTGAGTTCTGATATGATTAAAAACAAGAGCTTGTGTATTCCAACCTAAATTGGTGAATTTTGTTTGTCTTGAAATTCTACTATCCTCAAGAATCCATACCCATAAAGTCTATCTTTTTGAGCAGGTTATTTTCTCCATTCCTTCAATTATTTGATATGGAATGCTCTGGCTCTAACTGATGGGAAGTGGTTCTGGGAAAAGTGAGATCTTCATGAAGAACAGTGAATTGTATAGTTCACAATCATTTAATAAAATGTACATTTTTTATAAAACTACTCCTGTATATCAATTTTTCATGTCTTGTTACAAATGTCCAACAAGGAAATGCGCCATGAAGTGGGTTAATCGAGGATGATGGTTAGAAACATTCTCAAAGGGAAGTGACACCGTAGATATGGACAAATTCAGAATTGTAAAGGTTACAGAAACATGGCAGGTAAATGGAGTTAAGATGCAGATTGATCTAATCTTGAGGATTTAGGCAGTGACCTGATGAAAACTGAAAGCAGTCATTTTTTTAATGAAAATATTAAGAGTAGAAAAAGGTGTTGAATGAGGGACAATGGGGGATTTGATATGCTCCAAGTATCATGTGACATGCTCAACCTCTTGGGTCAAAAAAAACAATTGAAAGACTCACTGGCTGCATCTGTGAGGATGGGGGTGGTGGGGGGTGGGGGAAACAATCACTTTATCTGCCGTAAAATGCTTCTGAACAAGGAAATTACCATAAACAAAGTGATGGAAAGTAAAGTGTGGGATAAAAAGTTGACTAATTGACAAGTGTATTATTTCCCTAGAGTGAAATACACAAATACACTGCTGTCCCCATTGCATCCGCTAAGGGAAGTTTGATCAGAAAAACAGTTCATTGTCCACTAAACTCCCAAATCCCGTATGATTCAGATGTGGACAGTCTACAATTAGCCCCTTGAGGCACTGGAGAGACACAAAATCCTCATTTCTTTGTAGAGTACTGACCCAATGTCCATTCTCAGACCACATTCCCCAGCATTTCCGATCAGCTTCAGTTCCATTAGGTAAGGTGTAGCCTTTCAAAATGACCATTTCTGTAACCTCCACAAAGATTTCCAGGAAGATGGGAAACATTTTATCTTTTTTGAAATCGACGTAAAGCAATATCATCTAACAATGAGCCCTTGGTTTTACCTGCTGAAAATGGATTAGCAGCATGTAGAAAGGCAGTGTCTCATCTATGCTAAGAGCATGCAGTCTGGGACTCCATGCTGAGGTAAAGCAAGCTGTCCTTTATCTTGAGAGACTGCCTCAATGGAATGATCAATAGGATAATGAGGTGAATACCAGTTGATTCTCTCTGTTCAAAGAAGTGAATTGTTTTCAAGCAGTTTGTTTAGTTGGAATTATAGGGGGATTAGTTATTTTGTTTATCACAACTAAACTTTATTCAAAAACCATACAATGTCTTTACATTCTTGGTGTCATATTGCCATATAACATGGTAATGTTAGTCATTAATAAAACCATGTAGCACCACTGCTGATATGGCCTCTTGGGGTTACACTGGCACCTTTTCAGTTGTTTGAGAGACTTCTCCACCTGTCTGTCTCCAGTGCCTGGTTCTAGAACGATCTTTTGTCTTTCTCCACAAACCTTTTGTGTTGGCTGCACCAAGCTTCAGTGCATACACCTGCAGCCTGGAAAATGCTAGATGGCGGCATTCCTTCACTGACAGCTAGCTCACTGTGCTGGAAGACCAACAAGGTTTGGACACAACAAAGAACATCTTTCACCGAGTTGATCTTTCACCGTTACTTGATGTCTGTCTCTGTGCATCTCTAGGAATAGCCCATAAACGAGAGAGTCCTCTGTTATGCGGCTATTGGGAATGAACTGTTATAATTATTCTTCTCCACACTAGCAAATTCACAATGTGCAGGGGTGGGTGACTGTCTTCTCTTCATTGTAGTCATCTGAAGGACAATGTGTGTTAGCATGGATTGTTGGTTGTACAGGAAGGATCTAACAAGGAGGTCTGGCTGCTTGTTAGTGGGCTCTAGTGATGAGGTATTTTGCCAGATGGCATGGACAATCCATTGGGGAATCCATCCTACAGTAACCATCAAGCCCTTGTCCCTCAATGTCTACACGATGTCCCATGCTGAATCACTGTGTGACACAACTGATGAGTAATGTGGTAATCCAACCAACTGGGATAGAAGACCCTAACCATAGAGGTAGAAATAGGCTATTCAGCCCATCAAGTCTGCCCTGCCATTTAATCATGAGCTGATCCGTTTTCCCACTCAGCCTCACTGCTCAGCATTTTTCCCATAACCTTTGATGCCCTGGCTAATCAAGAACCCATTAATCTCCCTTAAATACACCCGATGACAGTCTTCACAACCTCCGGTGGCAACAAATTCAAGATTCACCACCTTCTGGCTGAAGAAGTTTCTATGCATCTCTGTTCTAAGTGAACACCCTTCAATCCTGAAGTTGTGCTTTCTTGTCCTAGATTCTCCCACCATGGGAAACCTTTCTACATTTACTCTGTTCATGTCTTTCAACATTCAAAATGTTTCAATGAGATCCCCCCTCATTCTCCTAAATTCCAACAGGTACAGGCCAAGAGGTGTCAAATGCTCCTCATATATGGCCATGGAGTCAGCCCCATCCTTCGCCACCCCTGTGACCAGTAGAGCCTCAGCACATAGTATAACTTGGCACCCTTGTACTTCGGTTCCACTCGCAGCCCCATGCAGCACATACGAAAATCAGGATAGGGTCCGTGTTGAGTATGCCCTTGCCGTTGTTGTCAAGAGAGTTGTACATGGCTACTTGTCAGACCTGCTCCATACTGGATACAAAGGAAAACTGGAAAACAGTTTGGGTTACTGCCAGGGATTGGGCCACACCTGTGCCAAGTTCAATATTACTGAGAGCACCTCTAGAGTTGCGCTGCATTCAATTGTGTTTGAGGCTCACAGGGCTAAATGTCCTTCTGGATTTCTAGTTAGTCTGGAAATTGTTTCCTGACAGATAATAAACCTCTCACCTCCAGCGATTGGTTATCTGCTGTCCTTCTGAGCGGAAGATTTTTCCATCGAAGGGATGGAATGTAGAAAGGACCAGTACCTGCCCTGGAGCGCACTGGATAGTAATCCCTCTCCCTCTTTGATCCATGTCAGCCCTATCTTAGAATTACAGGATTGAGTTTTCCAGAACAGGCAGCATTGCAATGGAGGGAAGATTGAAGAAGGAGTGGGAAGGGCAGCTGTCGGGCTTTGGGGATGCTGTGAGGAAGCTTCGACTAGGAAGGAACTGTGCTCCTGCAAGGTTTCATAAGGTCGCTCAGCTCCTAGTTCATCGTTCATCCAGGAGCAAGATGGGACAAAGGATCCGATGGGCTGCTCTGTGAACCGTGGCACACAGCCTCACTGTAGACATAAGCTGGTTAAAGCAAAGATAAAGATACAGAACCCAAGTTTCGCTCTTGAGCCCTTCATCAAGTCTGGAAGATGCTCCTCCTATTCAGATGGACCCCTGCTCTGCCCCTTTAAGGATGAAGGTGCGGCTCAGCAGATTTGCAGGTTAATTACCAAATAAGGGAAAGCCCTGCAGGCTGCGGGCTGGCAGAATGCGCAGAGTTTAACCCTTGAAGTGCTGGCGGCTCTTGTTCAAGGCGTGTCCATCCTCCCGCACTTACGCCCGAGGACATCAGCCTTGCTGGGGACTCAGGGTCACTCCAGCAGCCCAGCTCTTTCTCCCCCATTGTGTCAGGGGTGGGGGGGGGGGGGGTCTGGCTCACTGACCTAGATCCCACTCTGAGCTCCCCACGTTTCCTTTTTCGACTTCGGACCTAGATTTTCAAATCATTCTGTGCTCCCCGAACCATCAACGGGGAGCCCTCCGAGATCTCTGCGCTGTTCCACGATCTGAACATGGTCGCCGCAATCCCCCACCCCCGTGTCTCCCAACTACCCTGAACCTCCTTCAACGTCTCCCCCTTTCCTGTGTTCCTTCAAATCTCCGCTATTCTCAGGAATTCAGTGGATGGTGACCCTACCTTTGCCCCTCTCCGTGCTTGAATATGGGGGGGGGGGGGGGGTTTGTCCAGTGCTGCAGTTCACGTACTGAGCCCGGTGGCCAGATATTGCGAAGGTTAAAGGATAAATAAACATACCAACAGTGGTATGATATCATCTATCCAGAGTGAAGATGAACAGATAGTCTACGTTAAATGAATGGGCACTTCCATGTGCCTAAACTCTGTGGACCTTGAGCGCAAGCTTTGGCTCTGTCGCAGCTCTCATTGGTTGTTCGTCATGGTGGGAGGGGAGTTGGTGTGGCATAAAAAGAGGGGCTGTGGGGTCTGCTGTGTCGCAATAGCTTTGTTCTGCTCGCTGGGTGGGTCTCGGAGTCGCGTCGGTGGCGATTTTCTGCTTTGTGTTCCTGGTTCACCGTTAACGGGGTTTCTCTCTGTTTCAGTCACCTCCTGCTCGCTGTAAACCATGGCCGAGGATGAGATTGCTGCGCTGGTGGTCGACAATGGCTCTGGGATGTGCAAGGCTGGGTTTGCAGGGGACGATGCCCCCAGGGCTGTGTTTCCCTCCATCGTGGGGCGGCCTCGGCACCAGGTGAGTGGAAAGTTTGAACCCTGGCAGTGGAGAGGAAGGAAAATGGGGAAGGAGAAGAATGTTCGAGTTCGTGATTTGTGCTTCGCCGTGAGGCTTGGCTTTTGGACTTTATCCAAGCTCTACTTGAGTGGCTTTCGGACCCTGGTTCTGGATGGACGCTGGGTGTGAGGGTAGTATCCCAGGCTCAGTGTAGAAGGGAATTGACGCTTAACGGGACCAATTGACTGGCTCTTCTAGCGTTTTTAAGGATTAAGTTTATTTTCACAAAATACCTTGAAGGTTGAGTTCTGTGAACTTGCTATCTCTAACGTCCGTAGTGCCGGTGGAGTATAATTTGGAGCATCGAAAGGGACCAATGGCAACATCGTGATTGAGTTCGTTCAGGAACAAGTCATTGGTGTTAGAATGTGCTCCGCCTTCACTCCCCCTGCTCAGTGAGTTTGAAAGGACTGACCAATTTATGCGAGGCTGAGTGTTCTCGATGAACATGGCTAAATTTTTGTCCAGCAACAATTCTGGGTGACTTGCATTCTATAACAAATAACTTGGGATACTAACAACGTTGATTTCCAGGCTATTAAACATGAAACTAGGAAGTTTCATCTTCTGCTATCAATGGTATTGGTGAGCCTTTATCTGAAATGCTGTGGGCAGTATTGGCCTCTGCATTGAAGAAACTGCTCAGAAAATGGCTGGTAACTTTGAGAAAAAGATGTTAAATGAGGATTGTATTTAATGGAGCTCAAAAATGAGAGGGCATTTGAAATGAGATTAGGCATCTTAACAGGGTGGATGGAGATATGTTTGAGGAAATTCTAGAATTGGAGGTTGCCCATGGTGAGTGCTTGAAACCCTCTCCAGTGGTGGCAGCACAGACTGATTTTTTTTGGGGGGTGGGGCAGATGCCTAGTAAGTGAGGAGATTTAATTAGTGGACATGAATTGTAACTCAACGGACTTCCAATCAGAAGCCAAAGCTGCAGATGCTAGAATGTTGAGTCGACAAAGAATTGATGGAGGAATTCCATGATTTGGGCAGAATTTGTTGGGGGGAAAAAGTCATTATTTTGAGCTTTGCTGAACATCTCTACTTCAACTTGGGTTTCCTGTGGCCAACCATTTTAACATTTCTCCCTGACCTAATTTCCTACAGTGACCTGTGTCTTTGGCCTTGTCTATTGTCAGGGTGAGGCCAAATACAAAGTTGTGGATCAACTCCTTACACAATCCTCTTGACCACTGCCTTTTCTTGATCTATGCCTCTCTTTACCTACTCCTGTACTTGAATTTCTCTAACTTCCCCTTTCTAATGGCTTCTCCCTTCTATCTCCATCTCTGACACTGAGTCTTGTCCAGCATCAACTCTGGGCTTTACCCCAGTTTCTTTACCTGTGTAATTTCACCTGTCTTGATGAGGGGTTCATCCCAAAATGTTGACTGACCTTTTCTATCCATGGATGCTGTCTAATGCTGAGTTTATCCAGAAAATCTTTGATCTATTCCTATCAGATCAGCTTGACGAAGCAGTTGATTGGGTGTCACTGATTTTGTGTATATCCACAATTTTAGTGGATTCATGAAATGTCCTTTTGAATATTCCACCTAGTTTGGGTGATGTGACTTCTGTCCTGGAGTGAAAAAGCGAAATCCTGCAGGTTCTGCCTCTCTGAAATGGTGAGATTTTGTACAGCATCTGAAGAGAAAATGGTTGAGCTTTTGAATTGGATGGATTGGCTGGGACTGGATATTGAAGTGATCAGGAAACAAAAATCTATTGGCCCAGGGCAGGGAAGGCAGTGGTAAAAGGCAAGAAACAATATCTTTTACTGTGTAAATAAACAGTGAATATAAAATTTAAGGCATTAAATGGTGGACATGCCTGTGCCACTCTCATTCCTGTGAATGTGGCTTTTCATTTGCCATTGTAGTGGATTAAAAAAATCTAGGTGACCTCATGAATATAACATCTGTAATTCATAACAGTGGGCAATGCTCGTTTAATAATTTTATCTTTTAATTCTTCCAAACTGGAGATTGTTTGGATGGAACTTTGTCAGGGCTCACTTGACAATCCTTTGTTTAGAAATTGACTTTGTTTGGTATGTAACAATACATGGAGACAGAAAATGAGCTGCAGTTCATTGAGCTTAAATACTTCAATCTCCAACTTCCCTAATGTGATACTGAACAGAAGTAATATCCTAGGGCAGTATTTCTCAGTTGTCTGACCTTCAGCTTGCCAGGCACTGTCCAGCCCACCCTCACTCTGGTCTGTGGTAACAAAAATAGAGATGGTCTGCAGATGGAAAAAGTGACAATTCCTGGCCTGAGGGAATGAAGTTTTGAGTGAAGAGCCACCTTGATTTGTGGATCTAACTTCCTTGTCATTGTAAACTAATTCAATCTACACTCTTGGAGTTTCTCCAGCAATGAAGATTATTTTGGGTGAAGTTGGTGGATCTGCTGCCTCTTGGCTCCAGTTACTTGGGCAGCACCAGAGGTTAGGTTGATGTTGAGTGTGAGTCCTATGGGCCCTTTGGACAACCATGACCATGCAGACAATTATACCCACCTGCACTAATCTTACTTCCCTGGATTAGGACAAACTTTTATGCCTTTTCTATTTAAGCAGTGATTGTATTTAATACCACCACCTCTGGCATTGAGGTCCTCATGACAACCACTCAGTGAAAGGATTAATCACCAGATCCTATTTTTAAAATCCCTTCCTCTACTTTGTTATTGAACAATGATCTGTGCAGACTTGGGCTGAAGAGCCTATTGTGATGTTACATGATGTAACTCAGGCTACCAATTTGCATAAGATTCCAGTAGCTATATGTTCTCTTTAATAGAATTGGCAGCCTCTACTATAAATTATCCAATGTCTGGTGGATTTGCTGCATTACAATTTCTAATGTAGGTCATTCAGCCCAATAATGGAAAAATTTCACCATTACTTTGTCAATAATTGCAAATTGTCACCAACACTTGAGTCCTTCAGTATTACAGACCTCTGGAATTTTTTCCCCAATGTTTTTCAACTTTAAATTGGTCAATCTGTTGCCATTTTCCTGCACAGGCCTCTAATACTGTAAGAAGGGTATGTCTTACAGATTGGAATTTCATAAAATTATCTCCAAACATTGCCTTATGGCCAGCATTTAGTGGGAAATCAGTGCAAATGGAGTTCAACAAATTGCATTTTTCTTCTAATTCCAATGTTCTCCACACACAGTGCAGTCTAATCCAAAAACCAGACTTGCACAAACTGCCGTGGACCATTTTGCCCTGATAAATAGGGCAGTCAAATGCACAGCAAAAACTTTCATGGCAAAGAGAAACTTGTAATGTGGCCTGATGAGATCAAGACTTTCTCTTCCACTTCAAGTTAACATTGTAACTACTTGATGTACAAGGCCATGGTCCAGCAGCTCAGTACAATATTGGCTCTCAGTCTAAGCCTTGGGAAGACAAACAGATGGCATGACTTAAGTGAATCAATCTCTCAAAGGACTGCATTGCTGCAACACTCCACTGAAATAAATGGTTTAAAAGGTGCATGATTAAGGGGTTGAATCTGCATTGATTAGCAAGAGAACTAGAGAGGATTTGTGGTTTAAAAAAAAAAAATTGGTGTGAAGGTTTGTATACAAGTTCCCATTTAATCATGGTAACATTTATTTCTAGATACAGCAGAGAATCAAACATCCAGTTTCTCAAATTTTGAATCTTTTATGCAATCTCTTTCTAGGGTGTGATGGTGGGAATGGGTCAGAAAGACAGCTACGTTGGTGATGAAGCCCAGAGCAAGAGAGGTATCCTGACCCTGAAATACCCAATTGAGCACGGGATTGTGACCAACTGGGATGACATGGAGAAGATCTGGCACCACACCTTCTACAATGAGCTACGAGTGGCCCCAGAGGAGCACCCTGTCCTCCTCACAGAGGCTCCACTCAATCCCAAAGCCAACCGGGAGAAGATGACCCAGATCATGTTTGAGACCTTCAACACCCCAGCCATGTACGTTGCCATTCAAGCTGTGCTGTCCTTGTACGCCTCTGGCCGCACCACTGGCATTGTGCTAGATTCTGGAGATGGTGTGAGTCACACTGTGCCAATCTACGAAGGCTATGCCTTGCCACATGCCATCCTGCGTCTGGACCTGGCTGGCCGAGATCTCACTGACTACATGATGAAGATCCTAACAGAGCGTGGGTATTCCTTCACAACCACAGCTGAGAGGGAGATTGTCCGTGACATCAAGGAGAAACTGGCCTACGTGGCCCTAGATTTTGAAGCCGAGATGCAGACGGCCAGCTCTTCATCTTCCCTAGAGAAGAGCTACGAGCTCCCTGATGGCCAAGTCATCACCATTGGCAATGAACGTTTCAGGTGCCCAGAAACCCTCTTCCAACCCTCTTTCATTGGGATGGAATCTGCTGGGATCCATGAGACCTGCTACAACAGCATCATGAAGTGTGATGTGGACATCAGGAAAGATCTGTACGCCAACACAGTCCTGTCTGGTGGAACCACCATGTTCCCAGGGATTGCTGACCGGATGCAGAAGGAAATCACAGCCTTGGCTCCCAGCACCATGAAGATTAAGATCATTGCTCCACCAGAGAGGAAGTATTCAGTGTGGATTGGAGGCTCCATCCTGGCTTCTCTCTCCACCTTCCAGCAGATGTGGATCAGTAAGCAGGAGTACGATGAGTCCGGTCCCTCCATTGTCCATCGCAAGTGCTTCTAATTCATCGTGGAGTTTCGAACGGACTTGATTAGATGAAGATTTTTGCATTTTCATTTCTCCAATGTTAGCTAGTGTTTGTTTTCAGCCTTTGTGGAAATGATGTAAATTTTGTTGACAACCATAGCTGTGGTTTAGAGGGGTTGAATTCAATTGGTCACAGTGATCCTAGAATATTTTGGGATATCTGGGAGAAACATTCAACTTTTGTAATCCCTGTCTACTTGATCATTGGGCCTTTGAAGGGAACAATGAGAAAGTTTATTATGTCCATTGTAATGTTGAATTGTGAATTTGGAATTATTGTTTCTTTTTATAATTGTTCCATTGTACTCAAGACAACACAATTGTCCCTGGAATAGACAAGTCTCCAGAAAGAGTTCATTTGTTAATGATTGTTATTGAAGAACCTTTAATTAAAAGCATTTGAACAACATGTTGAATTCATGCTACAGTAAATTGAACTACTTTTGCCCCTAAATGTTCAAAATAAACCTGTCATTCACTCAAACATTAATTGACTTCAGTTCTCACTATTTCTAGTACATTATAGGAATGAAGTTGTGAAGAGACAGACTACTCTTCCCTTTTTAAAAAAAAAGATGTGTGCCTTCCTCTGCTTGTAACTCCACAGCTCTAAATCCCTTTATACTATGTTTTAAAATCTTCCTCCTGAAGAACTGAGGGTAGTGGAAACTGGTGTCCTAATGAGGAGACTTTTTTTCCATAAGACACTTTCACCTTGGTCCTCTTGTCAAGATTTGAGGCCTTAATCAACTGGAACAAGCACTCTAGTCAAGCCTGTGTGTATATGAATGCCTACTAAGTATCTCCTTCATGTTTCCCCACAGTTTAACAACTGGAGGGCATAGATAGGTTGTGAAGTAATAGGAATTTGTTTTCAGTCAAAAATCTGCTTCAAGATTTGAATGGAGGAGCCAAATAGCAAGTATGAGAAATGGTAGGATGATGGCAGAAGGAATTAAATGCAGGAGGGGAGAAAGTTCCAGTATGTAATCTTTAATTTCTCCAGCATCTGTATTTAAACTTGGGGTAAAACACTATACAGGCCATTCAGCCTTCAATGTTGTGCTGACCCATTTAATTACCCAAAAAAGTACTGATCCCTTCCTACCTTGTAACCCTTTATTTTTCTTCCATCCATGCACCTGTTTAAATCTCTTAAAAGCCCTTAAATGTTTTAGCCTCTGCCACCATTCCAGGCACTGCACAATGAAACCCATCATCTATGTGATGACCTTGAGGGTTGTATAGATTTAGACCTCAGGTTCCCTCTGTTCAGGGAACAGAGCCCTGTATTCAGCTTCTGGTTTGTCTTTCCAAAATGTATTGCCTCACTAATCTGGATTGAATACCATCTGCCACTTTTCCACAATTCTGCATCCTGTCTATATTGTTTTGTAACCTATGAACCTTTAGCACCGTCCACAACTCCAACCTTCATATCATCCACACACTGATCCAGAGAGATCAGTCAGTTGCATCAACAGCAAAGCCATTGTTAGGCAAGGGGTCAAATCAATTCTTTATTCTCTTAACTGTCAGTCCAATTATCAGAAGATAGGAATGGTGCTTTAGTACATTAGCAGGAAATGAATGATCAGTAGGTGCTCTTGGGGTTGTGTCTGGTATTGGGAATGGAGGCACTGATTGCATGAAATGAACTGGAATTTCTACAGGAAAAGGAGACAAGTCCCCAGAGATTCAATCTTGGCAGAATATCTTGTTGCCATAAGTTTCAAGCAAATGCTGAGATCAACCCTCATCAGGAAACTGAATGCTGGCAGAAGTCAAACTGCATACATGGAGGTACAAGGTAGAGAAACTATCAGATCCAGAGGAAAGATTGCCTGAACATCGCAGTATTTGGGGGGTGGGAAAGGAAGAGGCTGTAGCTCACAACCAGATGAGGAGTAGATGGAACTAGGAAACTGGTGAGTTGCAGAGGGGACTGAACAAAGTGAGGCTTTTCTGGTCTTTCAGCTTGTAAATCGGACTTGCCATTGACATCTATAACCTACAAATGACCATAGTTATTTTGACTTCTGAAAAGGTTCGTCTCATTGGGGATTGGAGACCCAGAGAGACTGTAGATGTTAGAATCTGAAGCCAATACAATTCTGCTGGAACTCAGCGGGGCAAGAAGTATAAGTGGGAGAAAAAGAATGGTCGATGTTTTGAGCTGAAATTCTTCATTAGGACTGAATTTTAGCTCAAAACATTGGCCTTTTTCTCCCAATGATGCTGCTGGGCCTACTGATTAGGGATTGTCAGCATAGCTTCACATAAGAAAATCATGTTTGAGTTTTTAGAGGTAACCAAGATTGAGAACAGTGTGAAAGACAGGCTCTTTCAGATGGCCTGAACACCCCCTTGTAAAGCCGCAGAATCTCCCCCCCCCCCCCGCAGCTAAAGACTTAACTGAATGCACCCAGAGTGCCTCCGAGGCGTCGACACCAATACTCCGGGAGGGATCATTGGCAGAGCGCTGGGCTCCACCGATGCACCTGAATGTGCAGCCAGTTAGGGGCAGGTCAATGACATTGCAGTGACATCGTCAGCCTGAGACGCAGTAGCGTGAATTTTAAAACACCGACAATTTGCACGGCGGAAATCAGAGATTCAACAGCATTAATGGCCTTTCTGAGGAGTGGGTGTATCTCAAACTGAACACTGAGACAGGCAGATAACACGATGTGCATTTGCCTTGCCTGCTCTGGGTGTGCCATAATCCAGTGCTGTTCTACTTCAGCACACTTCATTTGACATCACGTCGGCAGGCGGAGCTATGGCTCCAATCGGTCATTCTCCATGGGCTCCGGAGGGCATTCTGAGGCACCTCTGGTTGAATAGGCCCTTTCAGGTGGACCAGGTAACGCTGCATCAGCCTTTTAGGGCTGCCACCTGAAAGGTGAGTTAGCAATTTGAAATCTGCTCCTGCCAGCAGCCTCAAGGCGGAGGGTCCACCTGAAGGGGTCTTTTATCTGCATAGACATCAGCAAGACCTTTTACAAGGTCCTGCACAGTAAACCGGCCAGAAAATATGACTGCTTGAGATCCAAGGTGAGCTGACTAACAGAATTAGCTTGATAGGAGTCGTGGACCATGCTTTTTGTCTGCTTTCCTTCCCCATCTACTTCCATGTCCCTGTCCCTGCACCTGCTCCCTCACCACGGTAATGAGGGATACTAACAGCCTTTCCAAGTGAGGCAGAGGTTCACCAGTACCTTGTCCAACTTGATCTAGTGCATTTGATGCTTCCACCTACAGTCTGTGGTTTGACCTCGCCTGCCTGTGGGGTGCCCAGCTGCATCACACAACAGCTACCACCCACAGTCTAATAGGTTCCACAGGCAGTTCAAAACTGTGCTCCAGACTCCAAGGACCTAACTGGGTAGACAACCTACCATTGGCCCTGTTGGGTATCCGCACGGCACCTCTTTGGTCCCGGCAGAATTCGTACCAACCCCAAGCGGGCAGCAGGACAACTCGGCAGCTTTCCTCAGCAGGCTGAGGGAAAGAGTCGGCAACCTGGCCTCGATTCCACCTTCCAGGAAGACACATGAGGAACAACAGACCTACAGGACTGTGTTTTCATTTGTAGGGGTCCACATCATCCACCGCTTCAGAGGCCATACGAGCGTCCGTTTCAAGTCATCTGCAACAACAGGGCCACGTTCATGTTGGAGGCAAGATGGAGGAATTCGTCACAGACAGGCTGAAGCTGGCACACCTGAACCCAGCTCGCCCGGTCAAGACAGCAGCACCACGCTGGAGAGGTAGGCCAGCAAAGCTTGCAGAGACTTTGCCTACAGGCACCAAGGACAATACAGCCGGTTCGGGGGGGTCATGTGGCGGCCCACTGTCCCAATGATCAAGCCAGCGCTCCAAGTGATGAGCACCACCAAAGGCCAGCAGCCAGCGCAACGACAATGGCCCCAACAAACGAACTGGCGGGCAAACGGCAAGGGCAGCTTAAAGGCTAGTGACCCCAAAATGGCGCTGGCCTTGCCGCATAGCCAACAGGCAGGGACAGCGTGCGGGGAAGGGAATTGTTATGCAGGAAATTACCTGCGCGCGGGAAACCCACTTTTGTTATGTGGGTCATAATGTCAGTAAAGGGGGGCAACGGTGGCAACAGTGCAAGTATAAAAGTTGGCCCTGAGCTCTCAATAAAACACAGAGCTTAACTTGACTACACTCGTCTTCTTTCAAGTTGCGCGTGGCTACAGGCCTATTAGTCTGATGTCGGTAGTTGGAAAGTTATTGATCCTCAAGGACGAGGTTATGAAATACCTTGAGGTGCATGACATGATAGGTCCAAGCCTGCATGGTTTCATGAAGGGAAGATCTGAGGTAATCTCAAGTAGGATGGACAAGGGAGAGGCTGTGGATGTTATGTATTATGATTTTCAAAAGCCTTTCAATAAGGTTCTGCATAAGAGGCTGCTTAATGAGATGAGAGCACATGGAATTACAGGAAAGATATTAGATTGGGTGGAGCATTGGCTGATAGGCATGAAGCAAAGGGTGGGAATAAAGGGATCCTGCTCTGGTTTGTTGCCAGTTACTAGTGGTGTTCTACTGTGGTCAGTGTTGGGGCTGCTTCTTTTTAGAATATATATCAGTGATTTAGATTATGGAGTGAATGGTTTTGTGGCGAAGTTTAGAGATGACACCAAGATAGGTGGTGGAGTAGGAAGTGTTGAAGATACCAAAAGGTTGCAGAGAGACTTGGACAGTTTAGGAGAGTGGGGAAATAAATGGCAGATGAGATCCAATGTGGAGAAATGTACGGTTGGGCATTTTGGAAGAGGAAATAAACAGGCAGATTATTATTTGGATGGGGATGTGAGAAACAGAAGTACCTTCACAGAATTTGCTCGAGACAAAAATTGAGAACAAAGAACTTTTATTCTACTATTACAACAATGCAAAGTTGGGTGCTTCCCCTTACCCTGGGAATACACACAGATACTGGGGCTGACCCAACTTTTATACATTTCATTTCAGTACAGAGATACCTTCCCCCCAACATTCTTCTGCCTCCTGGATTGGTTTAGCATTAGGTAATTCTGCCCACGTGGATTCTAACTTCTTATCAGTTTATGTGTCTTCCTGCAAACTTGTTAGCCAGAGAAGTATCATGTCTTTGTTCTTCACTCATTAATCAATCCCTAAGACTTGCTAAAGCTATCTACTTGTTATCCTGTTTTGAAGATCCTTAGTTTATTACACTTTTACAACCCTTCCTCTCATTCCAGCATCCCTTCACCCTGATTTAACCCATAATACTTAATCTCTAATGAGCACTTGCTTGACTCCTCACATTCCAGAATCCCTTCACCTTAAGTTAACCCATAATACTTTATTCTTAATTGGCACTTGCTTGGCTCCTAACATTCCAGTATCCCTTCACTTTAAGTTAACCCATAATACTTTATTCTTAATTGGCACTTGCTTCCAGTATCTCTGGACTCCTAACATTCCAGTGTCCCTCACAGGGAGAAAGTTCAAAATTCGGAATTGCAAAAGAACATGGGGGTCCTTTTGCAGGAAAACCTAAAGGTCAACCACCAGGTTGGATGAGCAGTAAGGAAAGTGAATACTAAGATGGCATTCATTTCAAGAGTAAAGAGGAATTGATGAGGCTCTATGGGGCACTGGTGAGACCTTATTTGGAGTAACTGTGCAGTTTTTGGCCCCTTATCTTAGAAGGAATGTAATGATGTTGGAGAGGGTACAGATTCCAGGATGATTCTTGGAATGCAAGGTATAAGATATGAGAAACGCTTAGTGGCTCTTGGACTGTATTAATTTGACTATAGAAGAATGAGATAGGATCTCATAGAAACATTTTGAATGTTGAAAGGATTAGATTGAGTAAATGTGAATAAGATGTTTCCCTTGGTGGGTGAATCCAAGACAAAAGGGTACGGTCTTAGAATTAGAAAGTACCCATTTAAAACAGATGAGGAGAAATTTCTTGGCCAGAGGGTCATGGATTTGTTAAATTTGTTGCCACATACAGCTATGGAGGCCCTATGATTGGGGGAGTTTAAGGAGGAGATTGATAGGAATCTAATTAGTCAGGGTATCAAGGGATATGGGGAAAAGGCCAGAATTTGGAACTTGATATGAGAACGGTTTAGCTCAGTGTGGAGTTGCGGAGAAGACTTGATGGGCTGAATGGTCTACTTCTGTTCCTTTATCTTGTGATCTTAACAACAATATGCAATCCAAGGAAAACCATAGGCAATTATTCATTCCACACCACCTGCTGTTAATGCTATCTTCAATTGTCAATAGGAATGTCAAATGAGGCTGTTAGCCTGTGGATGGTAAGCCGTAGTGTGAATATGGGTAGTACCCAGATGATCAGTGAGAGCTTGGAACAACGCTGACTCAAACTGAGACCCTCGATTCATTATAATAGTGACTGGAACACCAAAAGATGGAATCCAATGATCCACGAAAGCTCTAGTGACCGTCTCCACAGAGATGTCAGAGATAGGAATGGCCTCCTGCCACCTGGTAGTCAGGTCTTCACGTGAGCAGATAAGTATATCCCCAAGAGTGCGGAAGTGGGCCTATTAGGTCTAGATGCACGTGCTGGAAACGGGAATCCAGAATACAAAATCTCCCATCTTAGATTTTGTGTGTCTGGAGACTTTTGAGCGTTGACACAGCAGGTCCTTGGCCATAATCCAACATCCCATTTAACATGAGGCCAGGTAAAACGTTCCTTAATTAGTTTGATTGATGCTCTTCTACCAGGATGCAATAGATTGTGAAGAGACATAAAAATCTCCCACCTCCCAGCCACCAGCACAAAAGGCCAAGGCCTTCCTGTGGAAAAATTGCAGACTAACTTTTCATCCAGGATCACATCTTGAGATGGAGACCAGAGTTGATCTGGTGATAATGGATGAGATTGGGATTGGTGTGCTGTGCATGCTCAATATAGATTACATACTTCTTCCTGTATACTTGGACAACTTTTCCAATCTGTTGGCCCTTATAATGACCTCTGACAACCTGAACCTCATCATCCTTGTGTATGGCTTTGAATGAACCATCTAACTTTAAAAATATTGACAGGGAATCCCATGTTGTAAAAGGGCTGTACGGTTTAGAGTCTATGACACGTATGCAGTAAAGTTTTCAAAATCAATATACAGAGGTACCAATGAGAGAGGATGCAGTACTTGCTCTCCTATTAGGGAACAAGACAAGTCAGGTAAACATTTTGGGTCCAGCGACCATAACATCATTAACTTCAAATTAATTATGGGAAAGGAAAGTTGGTCCTCATGTTGGGATTCTAAATTGGAGGAAGGCATATTTTGTAGAAATGAGAAAGGATCTAGGAAGAGCGGATTGAGATATATTGTTTTCTGGCAAGGGCATGTTCAGTAACTGGAAGGCCTCCAAAGGCAAAATTTTGATGGTGCAGAGTTTGCATGTTCCTGTTTGGATTATAGGCAAAGTTAACAGGCATAGGGAACCATGGTTTTCAAAGGATATTAACAATCTGATTAAGAAGAAGAGAGAGAGATGTATAGCAAGTATAGGCAACAAGGAGCAAATGAGGTACTTGAAGAGTACAGAAGGAAATCAGGAAGGCAAAAAGAAGGCATGAGGTGGCTCTGACAGATAATGTGAAGGTAAACCCGAGGGGATTCTAGATTAAGAGTAAAAGGATTGTAAGGGACAAAATTGATCCCCTAGATGATCAGAGTGGTCCACTATGTGTGGAGCCTCACGTAATGGGGAAAATATTAAACGTCAGTATTTACTCAGGAAATTGGCCTAGTGCACAAGGAAGGAAGAGAAACTAACAGAAGTGCCATTGAGATTAAGGAGAAAGAAGTTATTGCTGCCTTACAGCAAATAAAGAAAGATAATTCACCCGGGCCAGATATGATATTCCCTCGGACCTCGTGGGAGATTAGTGTAGAATTTGCAGGGGCCCTGGCAGATATATTCAAAATGTCCTTAGCTATGGATGAGGTGCCAGAGGATTGGAGGGTAGCTCATGTTGTCCTGTTGTTTTAAAAAAGGCTCCAAAAGTAAACTAGGTAATTATAAGCCAGTGAGCCTGACGTCAGTAGTATGCAAATTATTGGAAAGAGTTCTGAGAGATAGGGTATATAGGTATTTGGACAGTCTTGGGCTGATTAAGGACAGTCAATATGGCTTTGTGCATGGGAGGTCATGTTTAATGAATCTTGTAGAGTTTTTTGGATACCAAGAAGGTAGATGAAGGAAAGGTTGTGCATGTTGTCTACATGGACTTTAGTAAAGCCTTTGACAAGGTCCCACATGGGAGGTTAGTTCAGAAGTTTATGACACTGGGTATCCATTGAGAGGTTGTAAACTGGATTCGCAATTGGCTGCGTGTGAGAAAACAGAGAGTGGTAGTGGATGGTTGCTTCTCAGACTGGAGGCCTGTGATAAGTGGTGTGCCTCAGGGATCTGTGTTGGGATCAGTGTTGTACATTGTCTACATCAATGAACTGGATGATAATGTGGAAAATTGGATCAGCAAGTTTGCTGATGACACAAAGATAGGAGGCGCTGTGGGCAGCGAGGAAGATTTTCAAAGCTTGCAGAGGGATCTGGACCAATTGGGAAAATGGGCCTGTGGAGGTACACCACTGGCCTGGCCCACTGCAGGGGGCAACCTCTGTACCTGTAGAAGAGCATGGGGACAAGACAACACCTAACCAACTGTCAATCAGCCGATCTGAATGGACCAAACCCCACCCGGTCGGGTGTCAATCACCCTCTGGAACATAAGCCTGAGCCGGCCCTTTTGAAGTCACTCTCAGAGCTCACAGCACCATAATCTCACAGCTGGCTCTGTGGAGGTTTACGTCGAATAAAGCCTGTTGTACAATCTTTTGGTTTTATGTGTTGGCTTCTGACCGACAGCGCACCACAGGGCCAAAAAATGGCAGATGGAGTTTAATGCAGACAAATGTGAGGTGATGCATTTTGGAAGGGCAAACCAAGGTACGACTTACACAGTAAATGGTAGGGCACTGAGGAGAGTGGAGGTGCAGAGGGATCTGGGAAAACAGATACATTATTCCCTGAAGGTGGCGTCACAGGTGGAGAGGGTTGTAAAGAAAGTTTTTGGCAGCTTAGCGTTTATAATTCAAAGTAATGAGTACAGGAGTTGGGATGTTAAGTTGAAGTTGCTTAAGACATTGGTGAGGCCAAATTTGAAATATTGTGTGCAGTTTTGGTGCCCTAACTAAATAAAGGATAACAATAAGATTGCAGAGAAAATTTACTAGTATGTTGCCGTGTCTTCAGGAGTTGAATTATAGGTTTTTATTTCTTGGAGCAAAGAAGAATGAGGAGGAGATTTGATAGAGAGATAGGAGAGTTCATGTGATGAGGAGAGAGGAGTAGACATGAAACTTGGAGCTCCAAAAAGAACAAAGTAAAATCAACAAATATAACTAGAAAGAGGAAAGAAAAGTGGTGAAATAAACATTGGAAAAAAGAATAGACATCAAGGTAACAGGGAAGAGAGAAAAGAAGATTGTCCAGAAAGAATCAGAGCCACGAGATGATCCAGAGCAGTGGCCTCGTGGAGAGAAAAATGGCGGACCCCTGTATGAGGCTGTTGTGGGAGGAAAAGATGGATGGCTTACCTGGAGAGGTGATCGAGGACGTCGGGAGGTGCTGATCAGAGACTGTGGGAAGAGTGCATGCATTGAGGTGCCCGCACACTGAGTTGAGTCCAGTGAATGATGGCAGGAGAAGGCGGGAAGTAACAGCAGCAGGAGTGGTGGCAGTACGGCAAGCGAAGGAGAGGTGGATGAGGATGTGATAGACTGTGTGCCTGCTCCAAAAGGTGGGGACAGGAGTACAGGTGATGCCGGGAAAGTGGCCCAGTCTATGAACGAGAAGGCGGCCTGGAAAGTGGCCCAATCTATGAACGAGAAGGTGGCGACAGGCACAAAGTCGACGACGCGATGGGGTGTCGAGCAGCAGCACCGGGAGTGGCTCAGAGGGGAAGAAGAGAGTGACCGGCGGGAAGGCCTGATGCCACAACAGAGGAAGTTGTGAAAGGGGAGAGCGGGAGGAGATTTAAACTTTCCATGATCAGTTTCAGGGAAGTGATGAAAGCAGTGGTGGAGGCCTCCAAAGTGTTAAGGGACTTATCAGTAGAAATGGGGTAAGTTAAGAGTGCCATAGAAGATCTGTCATGAAAGGTGACCTCGGTAAAGGGTGGAGGATGGTGTGGAAAATCTAAAAAATGATAGGGATGCTTGGAGTGATGGGGGTAAGTACAGGAAGAATAGAAGCAAAAGGTGGCAGGCAGGTAAACCCGGGGCAAAAATTAAAAAGGGCCACTTTTCAAAATAATGGTAAAAGGGATAAGAGTGGCAAGAACAAACCTGAAGGCTTTGTGTCTCAATGCAAGAAGCCTTCGTAATAAGGTGGAGGAATTGAATGTGCAGATAGCTCTTAATGAATATGATTTAGTTGGGATCACAGAGACATGGCTTCAGGGGGACTGAGGCTGGGAGCTCAACATCCAGGGGTATTTGATATTCAGGAGGGATAGACAGAAAGGAAAAGGAGGAGGGGTAGCGTTGTTGGTTAGAGAGGAGGTAAACTCAATAGAAAGCTTGGAGGATGTGGATTTGCTATGTGTAGAACTGCGAAATACTAAGAAGCAAAAGATGCTAGTGGGAGTTGTGTACAGGCCACCTAACAGTAGCAGTGACGTTAGGGAGGGCATTAAACAGGAAACTGGAAATGCGTGCAACAAAGGGACAGCAGTTATAATGGGTGATTTTAATCTACATGTAGATTTGGTGAACCAAATTGGTAAGGGTATGAGGAAGAGGATTTCTTAGAATGTATGCGGGATTATTTTCTAAACCAGCATGTTGAGGAACCAACTAGGGAACAGGCCATTCTAGACTGGGTATTCAGTAATGAGGAAGGATTAGTTAGCAATCTTGTTGTGCAAAGCCCCTTGGGCAGTGGAATTCTTCATTAAGATGGAGAGTGACAGTTAATTCAGATACAAAGGTTCTGAACTTAAAGAACGGTAACTTTGATGATATGAGACGTGAATTTGCTAAGATAGATTGGCAAATGATACTTAAAGGACTAACAGTGCAAATGCATTGGCAATCATTTCAAGATAGCTTGGATGAAATATAACAATTGTACATCCCAGTTTGGAAAAAGAATAAATTAACGAAGATCGTGCATCCATGGCTAACAAGGGAGATCAGGGAGAGGATCAAATCCAAAAGCAGTATTCCTGAGGACTGGGAGAACTTCAGAGTTTCACAGAAGAGGACAAAGGCATTCATTAGGAAAGGTAAAAGTGATTGAGAGAAAGATGGCAGGGATCATAAAATTTTTTTATGGATATGTAAAGAGAAAGAGATTAGTTAAGACAAATGTGGGTCCATTATATTCAGAAGCAGGTGCATTGATCATGGGGAACAAGGACATGGCAAACCAATTAAATAACTACTTTAGTTCTGTCTTCACTAAGGAAAACATAAATAATCTTCAGAAAATAGTAGGGGACCGAGGATCTAATGTGAGGGAAGGGCTGAAGGAAATAAATGTAAGTCAAGAGGTTGTGTTTGGTAAATTGAAGGGATTTTTAAAAAAAATATTTATTTTTCACACTGTGAACAATATCAATCAAAATACATTCAAAAATTTCCCTCTTGAATATACAGTGGCATTTTCTCCCCTTTTTTCCCCCTACCATCCCTCCACCTTCCCAACCCCCTCCAAACCCATTAAACGTTCAACATATACAATACAATAAAACCATTAAACAACGTCATCACACAATGAAAATAAACAAGAAAATTGTGTCATCACTTTTACACACTGGATCAGGTCATTTTGTCTTCTTCTCATTCTATAATTTTAGGGGGTGGAGGTCCGAGGCAAGCCCTCTCTGTTGTGTTCCACGTACGGTTCCCAAATTTGTTCAAATAATGTGACTTTATTTTTTAAATTATATGTTATTTTTTTTCTAATGGAATACATTTATTCATTTCCATGTACCATTGCTGTACTCTCGGGCTCTCTTCTGATTTCCAAGTTGACATTATACATTTTTTTGCTTCAGCTAAGGCTATCATCATAAATCTTTTTTGCGCTTCATCCAGTTTGAGGCCTAATTCTTTACTTCTTATGTTACTTAGAAGAAAGATCTCTGGATTTTTTGGTTTGTTGCTTTTTGTGATTTTATTTAATACCTGATTTAGATCTTGGCAAACTGAAGGGATTAAAGGCAGATAAATCCCCAGGGCCAGATAGTCTGCATTCCAGAGTGCTTAAGGAAGCAGCCCAAGAAATAGTGGATGCATTAGTGATAATTTTTCAAAACTCTTTAGATTCTGGATTTGTTCCTGAGGATTGGAGGGTGACTAATGCAATCCCATTTTTTAAGAAGGGAAGGAGAGAGAGAGAGACCAGTTAGCCTGACATCGGTAGTGGGAAAAATGCTTGAGTCAGTTATTAAAGATGCGATTGCAACACATATGGAAAGTGGTGATATCATCAGACAGAATCAGCATGGTTTTATGAAGGGAATTTCATATCTGACGAATCTTATAGAATTTTCTGAGAATGTAACTAGTAGAGTGGATAAGGTATATCTGTGGTGTGGTATATCTGGACTTTCAGAAGGCTTTTGATAAGGTCCCGCACAGGAGATTAATGTACAAATTTAAAGCACATGGTATAGGAGGTATAGTATTGAGGTGGATAGGGAATTGGTTGACAGACAGGAAACAAAGAGTAGGAATAAATGGGTTCTTTTCAGAATGGCAGGCAGTGACTAGTGGAGTACTGCAAGGCTCAGTCCTAAGGCCTGTTATTTACAATAGAGGGAATAGAAAGCAGCTTCTCCAAGATTGCAGACAACATGGAGCTGAGTGGCAGGGTTAGCTGTGTAGAGGATGCTAAGAGGATGCAAGGTGACTTGGATAAGCTAGGTGAGTGGGCTAATGCATGGCAGATGCAATATATTGTGGATAAATGTGAGGTTATCCACTTTGGAGGCAAGAACAGGAAAGAAGATTATTACCTAAATGGTGTCCAATGAGGAGAAGGAAAGATGCAACAAGACCTGGGTGTCGCTGGGCACCAGTCATTGAAAGTGGACATTCAGGTAGAGAAGGCAGTGAGGAAAGCGAATGGTATGTTGGCATTCATAGCAAGAGGATTCGAGACAGGAGCAGAGAGGTTCTACTGCAGCTTTGCAGAGCCTTGGTGAGATCACACCTGGAGTATTGTGAACAGTTTTGGTCTCCTTATCTAAGGAAAGTCATCCTTGCCATTAAGGGAGTGCAAAGAAGGTTCACTAGATTGATATCAGGGATTGGAGGACTTACATATGGCTGGATCGACTAGGCATACTCGTTGGAATTTAGAAGATTGAGGGGGTATCTTTTAGATGCGTATAAAATTCTTACGGGATTGCATAGGGTAGATGCAGGAAGGTTGTTCCTGATGTTGGGGAAGACCAGAACCAGGGGGTCACAGTTTAAGGATAAGGGGAAGTCTTTTAGGATTGAGATGAGAAAAAACAATTCTTAGAGAGTGGTGAATCTGTGGAATTCTTTGCCATAGGAAGTGGTTGAAGCCGGTTCCTTATCTATATTTAAGAGGAAGTTAGATTTTTCCCTTGTGGCTAAGGGGATGAGGGGTCTGGGGAGAAGGTAGGTACTGGGCACTGAGTAGAAGATCAGCCATGATCAAAATGAATGGTGGTGTAGGCTTGAAGGGCAAAATGGCCAACTCCTGCACCTAGTTGCTATGTTTCAATAAAAGAAAGGGAGAGAATGTGGGAAAAATTGGATATGTTAGAAAACTTTAACAGGAGGAACATTAAAATTGTGGGAGTAAAAGAGGGGACGGAGGGGAAAGACCCCACTAATTTTAAGGAATGGATCCTGGTGGGGGGGGGAATCCTTCAGATAGAGAGGCACCAACAGTCCCTCTTTCCCAAGCCGGTTCTGGGGCAGAGGCCCTCGTCCATCTTGATAAAACTCTCAAATTATCAGGAGAGGGAAAGGATACTGCATGTGGGAGCAGAAGAGGCAAGGGTGAGAGGTGGCCTGGTCAAATTTGGAGATGAAAAGGTCCTCTTCTTTCACGATGTAAGCGTGGTGCTTGTAAAGAGATGTAAAGAGTTTGATGCAGTCAAAAGAATTTAAAAAAATAAAGGAATGGGTTTCGCTTTATTACACCCTGCAACCTTGAAGGTGTTCCTTCCTGGGGGATTGGTAAAAATTCTTTGTGGAGGCCAAGGAAGTGATGAAATACGTGAGTACTCTGGTCACCACCCAGGAGGACACCTGGGGCAACAATAGGACAGATAGAGGGGTTCTGGTTATAAATATTGTAAATACAATAGTAGGAATGATTATACTTTGTTTATTGTGATGTTTAGAGTTTTAAATATGTATATGTATATATGGGAGCTTCAGGGCAATGGAGAAGGTGGCGAGTACTAGATGGGTGCTACAGGCACTCGCCTGAATGGCTGTGGAGCTGGCACCAATTTTTCGGTTAGTGGCACCGGGAGGTGAGGAGGGGGTTAGAGGTAAATTAAAGGGGGAGGAAGGAAGGAGAGGGGATTATTTGGGAGGTTTTATTGTATTTTTTTGAATTGTTGGGTGTAGTTTTTACTCTTAGTTTGCTTAGTGTTTGTCTTGAACACAGACGTTTGCATCAAGAGTCGGTGGAAGACAATGGGGGAAAAAGATAAATATTAAAAGGATGAGGAAGAAGTGGGTAAGGATAATGCGAAACCTCTGAGGTCATGGATAAGATCATTACATTTGTAAGTTTTGATGATAAAGAATCTTGGCACACATTAAAAAATGCATAGTGTTTTTACAGGAGACCCACCTTACACAGCAAAAGCATGCAAAACTAAAGAGGAGGTGGGTGGACCAGGTGGTGACGTCCTCCTTCACTTCCAGAGCCGGGGGGGGGGGGGGGGCGTGGCTATCTTGATAGGAAAGAATGTTCCAGTGATGGCCCTGGAGGTGGTCGCTGACTCAATGGGGAGATTGGTGCTGATGCATTGTCAAATATATTCAAAACCCTGGACACTTATGAATATATATGTCCCAAATTTCAATGATGAAAAGTTTATACAAGATAGCTTCTTGAGAGTAAATGAAGGGAGTGACAATGTTTTGATTGGAGGGAAGTTTAATTTTTGTCTGCATCCGATAATGGACATATCAGCAAAGAAGATAAAAAGTTCCAAGGCGGCTAAGTCCACCATGGCCTTTATGAAAGAGCTGAATCTTATAGATTTCTGGAGAAGGCTGAATCCGAAAGAGATTACTCCTTTTACTCACGATGACATGATTACTACACTAGAATTGATTTATTTCTGACATCAGCTCAACTGGAGGGTAGGTTAATGGGAGCCGAGTACACAGAGTGGCTATTGTCAGATTACACACCCTTGACTTTATCCATCATAATGGCAGATAAACAAGCCTCGGTGTATGGTGGCCTTTGACCCAGAAACATTTAATACTCTTGACTCTGGGTATAAAATCCTGGACACCTGGTGCCTGAATATGTTGCTGTTGGGAAAACTTAAATTTTGTAGCTTTGTTAGAGCTCAGGTTAAATTGTTCTCTGAGATGAATTGCCCCTCTACTGAGGATAACTTCCTAATATGGGACACATTGAAGGCTTTTTTAAGGGGCCAGATAATTGGATGTACCAAGAGTATTAAAAAGGGATAAATGAAGAAGATTAATGATTTGGAACAGGAAATAACTCTGTTGATAAAATATTAGCAAAGAGTGAGCACAGAAGAAAAAAATACAGGATTTTGGAGAATTAAAACCTCAAGTACAATACATTACAAACATATAAGACAGAAAAGTTGATTTTAAGATCCAGACAACAGTACGAGCTGGGGGAGAGCACTTATAAAATCTTGTCCTGGAAGGTGAGGGTGGAAGAGGCCTCAGGAATAATCAATATGATTTAAATGGGGAAAGGCAAGATCTCATACAAACCAAAGGAGGTAAAACAGAATGTTCAGAAGATTTTACAAAGAACTATATAAATCTGAGTCAGGCGAAGACCCTAACAAAATAAATGATTTCTTGCTTTCATTGGAACTATCAAATTTGAATCAGGAAGAGCAAGAGGAGCTAAATGCCCTTTTCTCTAAAGAGGAGATTGCATGGACTCTGAGCTTCTTGCAGGCTGGCAAGACACTGGGGGAGGATGGTTTCCCTGTTGAATTTTTAAAAGTATTTAAAAGATCTTTTAATGCCCCTTATTATGAAGATGGTGGGCCAGGTGGCGGAGACACATGCACTCCCAGGGTCTTTCTCAACAGCAATTATCACAGTGATTCCCAAAAAAGAGACCCATTGAGTCCCGCCCATTTCATAAGTGAATACAGATTATAAAATTATTGCAAAAGCATTGGCCAATAGGTTGCCAGAACATTTGCCTAAATTAACAAATCCAGACCAAACTGGATTTGTACAAAAGAGGCAATCAGCTAACAACATAGCTAGATTGCTTAATACACCTGGCACAGTCGGGGATAGATCCAGGAGTGGCAGCATCTCTGGATGGGGAGAAGGCCTTCGACAGATTGGAGCAGGATTTTTTGTTCAAAGTGCTGGAGACCTTTGGACTGGGACAAACATTTATTAATTGGGTGAGGACACTTTACCACAAACCACAAGCAAAAATTATTACAAATGGGCAGATGTCTCCAGCATTTCCATTAAGCAAGTCAAGCAGACAGGGCTGTTCATTGTCCGCAGCACTGTTCATTCTGGCCATTGAGCCACTGGTGGAAGCCATTTGGCAGGATCCAGACATAAAGGAGTTCAAAGTGGGCCAGGTGGAACACAAAATAAATCTTTTTGTTGATGTGTTAGTATATTTGATGGACACGGGGGGGGGGGGGGGGGGTGGTGGGGTCATTGGCTAGACTAAGGACCACACTGGAAAATTAAGGCAAGGTTTCTGGGTATAAGGTAAATCTGGACAAGAGCAAGATAATTTCTTTGACGAACGTGGATTATGGGCAGTACTAACAAGGAAGTCATTTCAAATGGCTGCAAGAAAGCATTAAATATCTGGGGATTAAAGTAGATAAAGATTTACACAACTTCTACAACTTAATTATCTCTCTTTGCTCTGGAAGATTGAAGAGGACTTGGTTAGATGGAGGACGCTGCCAATAACATTGATGGGCAGAGCTAACTGTTAGAATGAAGGTGATGCCAAGGCTCCAATATCTTTTCCAATCGTTACCCATTTCATTGCCTCAGAGTTTTTTTAAAGCACTCAGTGAGTGTGCCAGAAAGTTTCTGTGGAATGGGAATGTAGCGTGAATCTCCATGGAAAGGGCACAAATTGGACTACACTTGGTATGAAGAGATAGCCAAAGAATTAATATATAAGTGGGATACCAAATTACTCGCAAAGACAGATAACCCCATCCTAAAGAATGTACTTCAGACATGGAAAAGAGTAAAAAGGTATATAGGATGGAAGGTGGGGATATTCCCCAAAATGCCTTTGACCCAGAAACATTTAATACTCTTGACTCTGGGTATAAAATCCTGGACACCTGGTGCCAGAAGGGGAACACGCGTATCGAGGATTGTTATAAACCAGGGCAGCTTATGTAATTTGAACAGTTGAAGAACAAATATGATTTGTCTAACAGAACATTCTTCTGCTCTCTGCAAATAAGATCTTAAGGGAAAAATTGGGACTATCTATGACCGTATCTAAATGTAGTAACATGAAGATTCTAATTCGACAGAAAAATGTGTGTTAATTTATCTCAAAGGTGTACATATTCCAAAGTGAGGGCCCGAAGCCAGGCTTACACAGGTCGAGGGAGAGATAGGAATTAGACTTAGGCACAACAATGAATGAAGAGTGGGCAAGACCTGTGTCTGGACAACATGACTGGAGTCATCAACGCCAAATACATGTTGGTGCAATATAATTTCTTGCATAAGCTGTACCTCACACCACAAAAATTACACAAATCAAAGCCAGAAATTTCAGAAATGTGCTGGTGTGGAGGTTGGAACTTTTGTCCACTCCACCTGGCTATGTAAGATCTTTCTGGGAAGACCTGGGGGACATTCTAAAACAAATGATGAAAGTGGAATTTCCACAGGATTCAGAGTTGTACCTTCTGGGAGATATTGGGGAAGTGCAGTTTAGACTGGCCAAATATCAAATTTCATTTGTGAAGGTCACTTTGGTGATAGTCAGGAAGTGTATACAGTTTTCATGGAAGTCCAACTTCCAATTAAATGCCACATGATGGAATATTGAAATGTAGAGTTGCATTCCCCTGGAGAAAATCACATACAGCCTAAGGAAGAAGCATGACACATTCGTTAGAATGTGATGACCTTAGCTGAAATATATTGGCACTCAGGTAGATTAGGTCTCCCTCCTCAAAAATAGGAACACTAAAAATCCATCCCCAGAAGGGAAATGAGTGTGACTAACGAAATGGGAAATGCCACAGACAACGTGTTTTCTTTTCAGTAGTTTTGGTTTTATTTTGAGCTTCTTTCTTTTCAGTTTTTATCTTTTTTATTTAGTCATTATTATTCTTAGGTTCTTCTTCTTCCTAGGTTTCTGTAGGGGTCATTGGCCCCACTGGTATTTGTATCAGTATAAATTAATTGACTCTATTTTCAGCTCTGTGTGGGATGGGGGTGGGGAGGGGGAAGGGATAAATACAGACTGTGGGAGGCAGCAGCCCCGGCCTCGGTCGAGTGAGGCAGGCGGAGGCCCCGGTCCGGGCAGAAAGTAGGAGGCGGCGGCCCCAGTCCGGGCACAGGGAAAGCAGCGGCGGCCTCGGCCCCGGTCCGGGCAGTATGGTCCGACCTAGGAGGGGAGGCAGGCCCCTCCAGCCCGGGTAAGAAACCTGCATAGGAGAAGGCCACTCCGATATAAAACCTACGACCCAAAGACCTCGCTGCCACGTCCCAGCTTGTTTGGCCACGGCACACGAACCATGGGTGTAAAGGGTGGGGCCAGTACTGCGCGCACTGCACTCCACCTAAAAGCTCCTTTGCGCAGGCCCGAGGACAGATCCACGTCCTCCCCCTCCACGTCCTCCCCCTCCACGTTCTCCCCCTCCACGACCTCCCCCTCCATGTCCTCCTCCTCCACGTCCTCCCCCTCCACGTCCTCCCCCTCCACGTCCTCCCCCTCAAAAGATGCTCACAAACTCAAGCTAGCATGCTGGAACATCAGAACCATGCTAGACAAGGCTGACAGCCACCGACCTGAACGTCGGTCTGCCCTCATTGCACATGAACTCCTCAGACTTGACATCGACATAGCCGCTCTCAGTGAAGTCCGCCTGGCAGATGTAGGCAGCCTCCAAGAACGCGGCGCGGGCTACACACTCTACTGGTCTGGCAAGCCTTCGGATGAACGACGCCTATCTGGTGTAGGCTTCATGGTCAAGAACTTCATTGCCTCCAAACTCGAAAACCTTCCGACAGGCCACTCAGACCGAATCACGTCCATGCGATTCCCCCTTCAAAACAAGTGTTGCATCACCCTCATCAGTGTCTATGCTCCAACCCTCCAGGCGGAACCAGCAGAAAAGGACAAGTTCTACACTGACCTGCGCAACCTCATCCAACGCACCCCAACAGCCGACAAGGTTGTCATCCTTGGCGACTTCAACGCTCGCGTCGGCAAAGACTCAGAAACCTGGCCAGGAATCCTGGGCAAGCATGGCGTCGGCAAGTGCAACGACAATGGGCGCCTCCTGTTGGAGCTCTGCGCAGAACAGCGGCTTGTCATTACAAACACCCTTTTTCAGCAGAGGGACAGCCTGAAGACCACCTGGATGCATCCCCGATCCAAACACTGGCACCTCCTGGAGTACATCCTGGTGCGAGAAAGTGACAAACGAGATGTGCTCCACACCAGGGTCATGCCCAGCGCGGAATGCCACACTGACCACCGGCTGGTTCGCTGCAAGCTCAACCTTCACTTCAAGCCAAAGCCCAGGAACAGTAAAGCCCCCAGAAAGAGGTTCAATGTTGGAAACCTGCAGTCAGACGAAGTGAGAGGAAACTTCCAGGCAAACCTCAAAGCAAAGCTCGAGGATGCAATCCGCCTCATGGACTCGTCCCCTGAAACCCTCTGAGATCAGCTGAAGACTACCATACTGCAATCCACTGAAGAGGTACTGGGCTTCTCCACCAGGAAAAACAAGGACTGGTTCGACGAAAACAGCCAGGAAATCCAGGAGCTGCTGGCAAAGAAGCAAGCTGCCCACCAGGCTCACCTTACAAAGCCGTCCTGGCCAGAGAAGAAACAAGACTTCCGTCGCGCATGCAGCCATCTTCAGTGCAAACTCCAGGAGATCCAAAATGAGTGGTGGACTAGCCTCGCCAAACGAACCCAGCTCAGCGCGGACATTGGTGACTTCAGGGGTTTTTACGAGGCTCTAAAGGCTGTATACGGCCCCTCACCCCAAGTCCAAAGCCCGCTGCGCAGCTCAGACGGCAAAGTCCTCCTCAGCGACAAGATCTCCATCCTCAACCGATGGTCAGAACACTTCCAATCTCTTTTCAGTGCCAACCGCTCAGTCCAAGATTCCGCCCTGCTCCAGCTCCCTCAGCAGCCCCTAAGGCTAGAGCTGGATGAGGTCCTCACCCGGGAAGAGACATATAAGGTAATTGAACAACTGAAAAGTGGCAAAGCAGCAGGTATGGATGGAATCCCCCCAGAGGTCTGGAAGGCTGGCGGCAAAACTCTGCATGTCAAACTGCATGAGTTTTTCAAGCTTTGTTGGGACCAAGGAAAACTGCCTCAGGACCTTCGTGATGCCATCATCATCACCCTGTACATAAACAAAGGCGAGAAATCAGACTGTTCAAACTACAGGGGAATCACGCTGCTCTCCATTGCAGGCAAAATCTTCGCTAGGATTCTCCTAAATAGAATAATACCTAGTGTCGCCGAGAATATTCTCCCAGAATCACAGTGCGGCTTTCGCGCAAAAAGAGGAACTACTCCCATGGTCTTTGCCCTCAGACAGCTCCAAGAAAAGTGCAGAGAACAAAACAAAGGACTCTACATCAACTTTGTTGACCTCACCAAAGCCTTTGACACCGTGAGCAGGAAAGGGCTTTGGCAAGTACTAGAGCGCATCGGATGCCCCCAAAAGTTCCTCAACATGGTCATCCAACTGCACGAAAACCAACAAGGTCGGGTCAGATACAGCAATGAGCTCTCTGAACCCTTCTCCATTAACAATGGCATGAAGCAAGGCTGCGTTCTCGCACCAACCCTCTTTTCAATCTTCTTCAGCATGATGCTGAACCAAGCCATGAAAGACCTCAAAAATGAAGACGCTGTTTACATCTGGTACCGCACGGATGGCAGTCTCTTCAATCTGAGGCGCCTGCAAGCTCACACCAAGACACAAGAGCAACTTGTCCGTGAACTACTCTTTGCAGACGATGCCGTTTTAGTTGCCCATTCAGAGCCAGCTCTTCAGCGCTTGACGTCCCGTTTTGCGGAAACTGCCAAAATGTTTGGCCTGGAAGTCAGCCTGAAGAAAACGGAGGTCCTCCATCAGCCAGCTCCCCACCATGACTACCAGCCCCCCCACATCTCCATCGGGCACACAAAACTCAAAACGGTCAACCAGTTTACCTATCTCGGCTGCACCATTTCATCAGTTGCAAGGATTGACAACGAGATAGACAACAGACTCGCCAAGGCAAATAGCGCCTTTGGAAGACTACACAAAAGAGTCTGGAAAAACAACCAACTGAAAAACCTCACAAAGATAAGTGTATAAAGAGCTGTTGTCATACCCACACTCCTGTTCGGCTCTGAATCATGGGTCCTCTACCGGCATCACCTACGGCTCCTAGAACGCTTCCACCAGCGTTGTCTCCGCTCCATCCTCAACATTCATTGGAGCAACTTCATCCCTAACATCGAAGTACTCGAGATGGCAGAGGCCGACAGCATCGAATCCACGCTGCTGAAGATCCAACTGTGCTGGGTAGGTCACGTCTCCAGAATGGAGGACCATCGCCTTCCCAAGATCGTGTTATATGGCGAGCTCTCCACTGGCCACCGTGACAGAGGTGCACCAAAGAAGAGGTACAAGGACTGCCTAAAGAAATCTCTTGGTGCCTGCCACATTGACCACCGCCAGTGGGCTGATATCGCCTCAAACCGTGCATCTTGGCGCCTCACAGTTCGGCGGGCAGCAACCTCCTTTGAAGAAGACCGCAGAGCCCACCTCACTGACAAAAGACAAAGGAGGAAAAAGCCAACACCCAACCCCAACCCACCAATTTTCCCCTGCAACCGCTGCAACCGTGTCTGCCTGTCCCGCATTGGACTTGTCAGCCACAAACGAGCCTGCAGCTGACGTGGACATTTACCCCCTCCATAAATCTTCGTCCGCGAAGCCAAGCCAAAGAAAGATACATATAAATGTTGGAAAAATTGAATTGTTTATTGAAGTTTGTGAGTTTACAAAAATCAAAATAAAATATTCAAAAAGATTATGAGAGGTAATGCAAAGAAGGCTTTTCCCACAGATTTGGGAAGATAAAAAGTCATAGATTTGAGGTGAAAGGTTTCGGAGAAAATTTCTTCATTCTGAGAATGGTGGGAGTGTGGAATGAGCTGCCATCTGATGTGGTGAATGTGGACTTGATCTTGAGTTTTAATAATAAATTGAATAGATACATGGATGGGAGAGATCTGGAGGATTGTGGAATGGGAGCAGGTCAATGGGACTAGCAAAATAATGGTTGGGACAGACTAAAGGGGCCAAATGGTCTGTTTTCTGTGATGTAACGTTCTATGGTTCTATTGTATTTTTGACTCAACTCCTTAGATAGCAGCGAGGACATGATTTCATGATTTTCCTGCAGACGTAAGGTGGAGCATTGAAATGTCTCTTTCGGTTCTGCCTCCGGGAAGGCATTACAAATGGGTTGAACTTCATGGTGGCGAGGTACACCGACTTCTTTGCAAGCAGTAAGCAGTAATTCATCAGTGAGCAGTTGTTCCAGTTCCATTTGCTCCTGTTGACTTGGGGAAGAAGACAATCCTTCTATTTTCCATGCAGAGGTCATGGACATAACGAGGCCGCTAACAATCAAGGGTGGACATTCAAAAGACACTCACCAAAGGCTCTTGAACATGACGAGGTAAACATCTAAGGAACCTCTGTTTCTGAAAATAGCCTTTAACAGGGTCTGTTCAAGCTAGCCTGTGCCACCTCCTCAACATCTGTGATAGTTGCCTATCACCTAGGCCAGGGATCCCCAAACGTTTTAGACAGTCGACCCCTTAAGGGACTACATGGTCCCACGTCGAGCCCCAGGCATGAAATTCCGACACTGGACATCGTGGGGTTGGGGGGGAGTTGCGTTGGACTGGGGGACTGGATGGTCAGACATCTGCCACCTTGAACTGGGCATTACTTTGTCCTCCATTTGAGGATCTAGTTCCTACACCCCCAAATGGAAAACAAATTAAGGGGCAGAAAGGGTACTTGCCTGTTAATTGCAGGGTCCTGGGATCCACAGGCCGTGCGTGGGCAGGTTTCTTCTCGTGCACATGCACGAATACTGGCTGGCACATGCATGATGAGGGGGAAAATGTGACAGCAATGCTGAAAGTACTTGGAGAGGGGAACGTGATGGTGGTGCACAAAGATTCATGGGAGGTAAGCCTCCCCCCCCCCCCTCCCAGTGTTATCAACCTCATTTCGACCCCCTGGCATTTATTGACCCCCTGGATAGTCCCATCGACCCCTGGGGGTTGATATCAACCACTTTGGGAACCCCTAGCCTAGGCTGTAATCAGGTCATAATTGGACAATACAAGTCTTCCTAGATGGCTGAGTATGCTGCAGATTAGCCTCTTTAAGCATGTCTTATGGGAGATTACCATTCAGATCCACTAAGACATCCTCCACTTCACAGGCAATCTACTCTGGAAGATCCTCCACAAGTAAACTGTACTTCATCTTCTGACTTATCACATTGAGGGCAAAGAAATGCGCTTTGAGATTGTGAACCATGCTGGTGGGCGGGATCTTTATTTTAACCTCCTCAAATACTCCTGGAAGGGGCTTCTCCTCGTCACTATTCATTTTAAATTAGAAGGTACTGTGAACTCTCGGGGTCACCACTTGTAATGACATTGATTTCCCTCAACTTACAAGCAAATAAAGAATATACTCACTCATTTCTTTCAACACTCCATGAAAAAGACTTTCTTTTCTTATTCACTAGACATGTTTGTTGATCACCTTGGTTCTATCCGCCGCAATAGTGTGGATCTCCCAGTCATCACCCATTTCCTTTCCGACATGTCTGTCCATGGTCTCATGTACTGCCAGACCGAGACCACTCGAGGAACATCTTCTGACTGGGCCCCTCCAACCGGATGGCATTAATATAAACTTCTCTGACTTTCGTTAAAACCCCATCCCCCACTTCCCCCACCGTCTCTCCTCTCCCTGTCTCCTTTCACACAGACATGATCATCACATTCCAATTAACACCTTTTGTTGGTCTGGATTCCTCCCCCGTTCTTTGAATTCTGAGACGTTCTGAGATCTCCTGCTTCTGCCTTTTCTGAATTTTCCTTGAAGACGGGCTCACGCCCGAAACGTCGACCAACATATCTTTGTCTCCTATAGATGGTGAAAAGACCAGATGAGTTCCTCATCATTTCGGTGTTTATACTACAATTCCAGCATCTGCAACCTATCATGTTTCACTCCCTTCTTCAACTCCCGAAACGTCACCCAGCCAAACTCTTGAGCTTCTTATTGGCTCACTACCACATGGGTGATCCTGACACTCTCACTCTCCTCCTGCATCGGAGATTCATCACCCATATACTTAACACGCCCGCACATGCGTGCTATTACCTCAGGCATTGCATCACTTACGTCATCAGTGGTGTCCGACACCACTTCCAACGAAGGTAAGTACGCAAACATGACAGCTACTCCCACCCTGTGAAAAAGATGGTGTCTTCCTTATCTATGCCTCTCATAATCTTGTAGACCTCTATTTAAGTCACCTCTCATCCCGCTTTGGTCCAAAGATAAAAGCCCTAGCTCTGCTATCCTTGCCTCATAAGACATTTTCCAATCCAGGCAACCTACTGGTAATCTCCTCTGCACTCTCTCCATTGTTTCCACATCCTTCCAGAAATGAGGTGGCCAGAATTGAACACAATATTCTAAGTATGGTCTCATGAGAGATTTGTAGAGCAGCAACAATACCTCGTGACTTTTAATTCAATCCCCCTTTTAATGGATCCCAACATACCATAGGCCTTCTTAACTGTCCTATCCACCAGCATGGTGATCTTAAGAGATCTATGGATTTGGAGCCCAAGGTTTCCCTGTTTTTCCACATTGTTAAGTATCCTACCATTAACTATGTACTCTACCTTCAAGTTTGACCTACCAAAATACAGCAACTCACTCTCATTGGAATTGAACTCCATTTGTCACTTTTCTGGCCAACTCTGCTGCCTGTCTATATCCTGTTTTAACTTATGATAGCCTTCAATATTATCCTCAAAACCTCCAACCTTAGAAGCATCGACAAACTTACTGTCCCATCCCTCTAATTCTTTGTCCAGGTTATTTATAAAAATCACAAAGAGCACAGTTTCCAGAACAGATCCCCTGCAAAACTCCAATAGTCACTGACCTCCAGGCAGAATATTTTCTGTCCACTACTACTGTGCATTCTACAGGCAAGTCAATTTTACATTATCTTTGCTACAGAAAGTACACTGTTTGACCTGCTGAGTTTCTCCAGCATTGTTTTATTGTGTTCACACAGCCAAGATTCCATAGATCCGTTGCCTCATAACTCTCTGAACAAGTCTCTCTTGGGGGACCTTGTCAAATGTGATGTGGTACACTTTATCGACATTATGCTGGTACACCAAGCTAATGAAACATAATCAGCAGGGATCAGAATGTAAAATAGAGTTACTACATTACAATAAACACATACAATATGTGGTAAACCACTGTTATGCCATGATTGGCTGTTGCCTGCTGGAGCGATCCTACCCATAGCCCCTTGCATGCTCCTCCTTTCTCTTTGCTTCGATCAGTCAATGAGGTGGATGGTTGTTCCAATCTTTAGTTAATAAAAGCCTGATAGTTTTATTGATGGTACATCAGTTTTATTTACTAAAAATTTCAAAAAAGCATGGAACATTACCTGAAACCCCTGAGAAGCTTGACATAAACCCTCGGTTGCCGGATGCCCGAACATGTTCGAAATGCTTGTGGATGCCCCTCCTTGGTGCCGACCCTGCATATTTGCCAATCTTCAATCTTTTGGCACCTCCCCTGTGGCCAAGGAGAAAATAAAGGTCATCACCAACTCCCAGCAATCTCTTACCTCCCTTCCCAGAGCAACATGGGGAATATCTCGTCCGACTCCGTGGACTTATTAATCCTCACGTTTATAAGAAGATCCAGCATTTCCTCTTTATCAATCTCAACATGGTCCAGCACACAGGCTTCTTCTATTCTGATCTCACCCTGGAAAATAGAACACTACAGCACACAACAGGCCTTTTGGTGCTCTATGTTATGGTGACCCATATATTCTTTAGAAAAACACAATAAACCCACCCCACCCCGTAACCCTCTATTTTTCTTCCATCCATATGCCTGTCTAAGTGTTCCTTAAATGCACCTAATGTTTCAGTGTCCACTACCAGCCCTGGCAAGGCATTCCAGGCACCCACAAATCTCTGTGTAAAAAAATGATCTCTGATGTCTCCCCTAAACTTTCCTCCCTTCATTTTGTACAGATGTCCTCGATGTTTGTTATTCCTGCCCTGGGAAAAAGGCGCTGGATGTCCACCCTATCTATGATTCTCATAATCTTGTAGTCTCCCCTTATCCTTCAGCGCTCCAAAGAGAAAAGTCCAAGCTCTGCTAACCTTGCCTCGTAAGACTTATTTTCCAATCCAGGCAACATCCTTGTAAATCTCCTTTTCACTTTCTCCAGAGCTTCCACATCCTTCCTAAAATGAGGTGAACAGAACTGAACAAGTCTCTCTTGATCAAGAGACCATCCAAGTATGGTCTCACCAGAGATTTGTAGAGTTGCAACATGTCCTCTTGACATCCTATAAGCCTTCTTAACAATCCTATCAACCTGTGCAGTGACCTTGAGGCATATATGGATTTGGACCCCAAGGTCCCTCTATTCATCCACACTCCTGAGTAACTAACCATTAACCCTGTACTCATCCTTCAAACCCTTCCAAAATGCTTACCTTCACACTTAACCAGATTGAACTCCATCTGCCACTTTTCTACCCAACTCTACATTCTATCCATATTCTTTTGTAACCTACAACAACCTTCAGCTCCATCCACAACTCCTCCAACATTTGTATCATGCACAAACTTACTGACCCATCCTTCCGCCTCTTTATCTAACTCAGGGGTGGCCAACCTTTTAATTTTTAGACACACAGCATTGTAACAGCTATTTCTGACCATGAGTCCGTGCCATCCAATTAACCTACATCCCCGGTACATACTTGTGGGCCGAAGTGGCCTATTATCGTGCTGTACGTCTAAATTAAAAATTAAAAGGTTGACCACACCTGATTATAAAGATCACAAAGAGCAGGGATCCCAGAATAGATTCTAGCTGCACTCCATTAGTCACTGACCTCCGGTCAAAATACTTTCTTTCCACTACTACTCTCTGCTTTCTACATACAAGTCAATTTTTTATTCACACAGCCAAGGTTCCATGGGTCCCATGCCTCATGACTTTCTGGACAAGAATCTCTTATAGGGGACCTTGTCAAAACCCTTACTAAAATCTATATGGATCACATCTTCTACCCTGCCCTCATCAATTTCTTTTGTTACTTCCTCAAAAGACTCAATTAAGCTCTTGAGGAATGACCTTCCCTTCACAAAGCCACGCTGATTATCCTTGAGTAGACTGAACTTCTCCAAATGCTCATGGATTCTATCCTTAAGAATCCTCTCCAGTAGTTTGCACATCACTAACGTAAGAACACTGACCAAGATCCTTTTCTCTGGTGAATACTGAAGCAAAGTATTCATTTAGGACCTTCCCAAACTTCTCCACCTCCAGGCACATGTTGCCTCCTTTATCCTTAAGTGGCCCCACCTTCATTCTCAACATTCTTCTGTTCTTTACCTAAGCATAGGTAAAACGCCTTCGGGTTTTTAAAAATCCTACTTGCCAAGGGCTTCTCATGCCCACTTCTAGCTCTCCAAATTCCTTCCTGGCTATTATATAATTCTCAAGAGCCCTTCCAGTTTCTGGCTTCCTAAATCTTACATATACTTCCTTCCTTTTAACTAGTTGCCTTACCGGTTTTGTCAATCACGGTTCCCTTTTCCTACCACCTTTTCCTTGTCTCAGTGGGACAAACCAATCCTGAACACCGCGCAAGTGGTTCTTGACCATCCTCCACATTACCTCTGTCCTTTCTCCTGAGAACATCTGTTCCCAATTTACTCTTTCTACTTCCTTCCCATCGCAATTATCCCTTCCCCTAATTAAACACTTTACCATTTTGTCTGCTTTTATCTTTATCCGTAGCTATGATAAAGCTCGGGGAGATGTGGTCACCATCACCAAAATTCTCCCCCACTGAGAGGATCACCTGATCAGGTTCATTAACCAGTACTAAATCCAGTTTGGTCTCTTCTCCAGTTGGCTGATCCACATATTGTGTCAGGAATTCTTTTTGGACACTCCTGACAAATTCCATTACAGACCAAAGTCTCGTACTTTCTCCATTATAATCCTATCCTTCCTACTGTGTGGCAACCAGAATTGTACCCAGTTCCTCAGCTGTGGCCTAACCAACATTTTATCAAATTGCATCATAACTTTGCTGCTCATATTCCATGCCCTAGCGAATGAAGGCAGAAATCCTGTATTAACCTCACTGCCAACTTCCACCTGATCCTTAAATTTACCTGGACTATTTTTACACCTCTCTCACTTGACCTCTCTGTTACCACCTCAACGACAAACTATTCACACACATATAATGCAACCCCACTAATCTCACAGCTTCCTGATTATACAACCCTGTCTCTTGTAAAGACACAATCCCTTTTTTCCAATTTATCATTCCACCACATCTGTTCCTTCCATTCCAAAATGTTTGCAATTCAGATGGCATGGTTAACGTAACAGTTAACGCAACGTTGTTACGGCACCAGCAATCGGGACAGGGGTTTGAATCACGCACTATCTGTAAGGAGTTGTACGTTCTCCCCGTGTCTGTGTGTGTTTTCCTCGGGGGCTCTGTTTTCCTCCCACCTTCCAAAACATACCAGGGGTTGTAGGTCAATTGGGAGGCACGGGCTTGTGGATCAAAAGGGCCTATTAGCATGCTGTATGTCTAAATTTTAAAAAATTAAATGTCCTCTTTCTCTAATAAACGGATTCCCCCTTACCATCACTGATATACCCCATATTCATATCCACCATTTCTCATGCTTCCACCCACTCCTCACCTCACCCCAGCAGAACAAAGACAGAATCACTTTGGGCATTTTCCACCCCTCCAGCCATTTCATCCAACACATTACCCTCTGATAATTCCACGATCCATCCACCAGCCACATCTTCCTCTCTCCACTCCTATCTGGATGAGACCAAACTTAAACTCGTGGAACAACAAGCCATAATCCTCTTGCATGGCCTTTAACCTAATGGCAAAAACATTGATTTTTCCAACTTTAGGTAACTCCCACCCCCATCTGGTCCCTCTGTTTCCAACTCTTCTTTACCTACTTCTGTATTTTTTTTTCTCTCCCTCTATCTCCTACTACCACCACCATCGTTTTCTAGTACTCTCTGTCTGTGTCTCCACTACTCATACCTTCTGTCCTATATCGTATCACCATTCAGCTTCTTTCCTCCTCTATACATGTAATATCAGCACCACCCCCCCCCCCCCCACTTCTCTTTGGCCTTGATAAAAGATCTAGATCCAAAACATAAACTGACCATTTCTACCATGGATGCAATGCATTCTGCTGAGTTCCTCCTCCACATAATATTTTTTGCTAAATATCATGCGTTTCCTGTTCACTCCCTTATCTACCTATACTGCCATCTTCAGGAATCCTTGGACTTATACACAAGATCCCCTTGCTTCTCAATACTCCTTTGAAACCACACACACACACATATATATATATATATATATATATCCTACCCACATTAATCAAGGAGGTTTACAAGACAGAAACAGGTCTTTCGGACCTACTTGTGCGTGCCAACCAAGTTGTCTTGCTAAGCCACTCCCATTTGCCTGCATTTGGCCCATATCCCTCTAAATCTTTCCTATCTATGTATCTGTTTAAACTTACCATAGGAAAAAAGACTAGGATAACGTCTGGGTACTTCTCACCCTTCAAAACATATGGGGGTTGTTGGTAAATTAGGGTACTTGTGTGGCATGGGCTCATAGGCTGGAAGGGCCTGAAAGTTTAAATTAAAAATTAAAATCCAAAAAATTATTTACCTTTTCTGAGCCAAAGGGCATAATCTCTTATCAAGGGTTTAAATTCCATCTGACATTGCTTCAACTATTTATCAACTGATCAATATTATCAGTACACTTTGCCGTCATAACTGAGAAATTGGGGTGTGTGGGGAGAAGAAAGGGAAGGATGATAAAGAGTTGGGTGATAGTTTTAGGTGAGATGAAATGTTGACAAAAAAACATGGAAGGGAATTGGTGGTCTTCCACTAGAAGAAAGGGGGAGGGGTGGTGAAGGGCTGCAGAAGAACACAAGAAAATAAGTGCATTCAAAATGATAATGGCTGATCTGTTAAGTCATGAAACTGACAGACATGAGTGAGGGATTAGTCTGCAGATGGAAGTAACATGGTGAGCCACTACTCCTAACAGTTCCACAAAGCAGCTCAACTCATTCTCTTGAGTAACCAGGGACAGGCACAGAATTCTGGCCCTGTTATTGACACCCACATCCTGGAACACGCTATGACAAATGGTTCAATGGGCTTATGATCAAACCTATGGCACAATGTGGACACCACATCCTGTTGAAACTGCAATCTTGTACTGATGATTCACTGTGACAGGAAGATGTCCCACACAGGCAGCTGAGCTTGCTCTGTCCCTTTAACAGTTAAGGTGCGGCTCAGCAGTCTCTGCAGGTTAATTACCAAATAAGGCAAAGTCTCGGGAGTTTGTAAGACAGCAGAATGAGCAGGGTTTAACCCTTGGACTGCTGACTGTACTTATTCAAGATGATCACACAGTACCAAAGTTCCCAACCCCCTGAGGGACCAAATCTTGCTGGGTACACAGCCCACTAAGATAAGCATTCAATCCTTGCCTGGGCAGAACTGACATGAATATGAAGGCAAAGATATGCAATTTTTAAATTGACTTCCTTATTTTCAACATGGTCCAAGGTCTTGCTCAAGCCCATGTCTGTAACCTCTCCCTATTCCTGTAACCCTCTGGCCACTATACCCCTCTCTTACTTTGTAATCAACTTCTGCCCCTACACTCTCCCCATTTCTGTAACCCTTAATCCCTTCCAAACTCTGTCATTCCCTCCAGTCTGAATGTGGGTTTGTGATTGTGAATGATTGGCTTACCATGTGACAGGAGTCCGTCAGCAGTAGGCTGCAGGTAGTCTGCATTCCATTCCTTATACGGTAAAGCTCATGTTCAGGTATATCACATAAGACAGTTACTGAAGGAAGTTAGATCGCTTAAATTGAAGGATTGATCAAGGGACATGATATTCCTGCCTGTAAAAGAAACAAAAGTTTTTTGGTCCTTATGTGTACAGAGTGGCCTCAGGTCCCATCACAATGGGAATCACATTCAGTAAATCTGGAAGTCCAAGTAAGTAGACAAGAAAACTTGCATTGGTTAAATCCCAGGAGTGAATAAAAAAACCTTCTGGGTCTGCACCTGACTCCAGACCTTGCCTATTCACATCCCTTACAGCAGGGGTGTCAAACTCAAATTCACGGAGGGCCAAAATGAAAAACTTGGACTAAGTCGAGGGCCGAACTAAATATTTACTGAAATTTTTCAACAACATCTGCATGTTTTCTCTTCTTTCAACATATGTAATGTTAAACTTTAGGATATAACTTTAGGAGGATAATGTTACAGGTCAGGAGTAGGTAGCTCAAGTTCACCCTTTGCTTGACCTGAGGGAAACCTATTTGGTCCCTGTGGAGATGTCGTCAGCATTCACAGGCTGTGTCCATTTTGGCCTGCATCAGGACTCAGCATTTCCTGCTCACTCCTCAGGCTCTAGGCCTCTATTCACCCTCAACCCACCATCCCTCTACCTGACCAGTCCTTTACCCAACCTCTACTCACCCCTCACTCCACTCGCTCTGCCTCTACCCACCCCATCCTATACACGCCCCTCTACTGCCTCTCCCCTCAACCTGTTCCTCCCTCTACCCATCTCACCCTCTAATCACCCCTCCCCTACTCGCCCTGCCCCTCCCCTTTTACCTCTTCCCTATCCACCCCTCCTTCTACTCATCCCTCCCTCTAACTGCCCCTCGCACCACCATAACTTCCCCTGCCCATTACTCCTCACCTACACCTTCTGCCCAGCCCTGCTTACCCACCCACTCAGGCCCAGCGCGCTGCCGATCAGCCTTTGCGGACAGCCACCATCTCTCTCTTCACGTGCAGGGCCGAACCAGCCGTCCCTGGGGTCCGCGCGGGTGCAAGCGCTGAAGGCTGTGGCGACCGGGAGAAGTGCGCTTGCGCTGTGGAAGGGCCGTCCGGTGCCAGTCGCGCGGGGCTCGCGCTGCCCGGGGGCCGTGCGCAGCCTGCCATGCCCGTCGCACTGACAGGAAATCACAGGCGCTCGCCTATCCGCCGCACCGCTCGACAGGTGGGAGAAGTGACTGGTTGTGCGGGGAGCCTTCCAACCGGCTTGCCGGCTGATGACATCGACAGACTTCTCGTGTTACAATTTCTCGTGTTACAATGGGGAAGGATGTGCAATGAAGGGGGAGGATGGTGGGGGTGACATTACCAAAAAACAGCATCGGCTCTCGCTGCAGGGCGGGCCACCTCTAATACATTTTTGAAATGATCTTGCGGGCCAAATATAATTATATCGCCGGCCAAATTTGGCCCGCGGGCCAGAGTTTGACATGTGTGCCTTACAGTATCAAGCACAGTTACAACAACCCTGTCTTCATCCCAGGGAAATTTTTATCAGACACTTGATTTGGGAGTCAGCTTTGAGCTCAATCCATCCTTGAAACCCAGCACTAGTTACTCAGGGCTAATTGGATTAATCCAGGATTAATGAGTGGCTTTGTTGAAAAAAAACAAGGACTACAGCAACAAGTTGCTACAGCAACTTTTGTTATTTTAAGGAAGTGCCTTGGGATTGAGAATGATTTCCTTCCACTCTGATTCAGTGGGTCCTGAGGCCATTGGGGACTGCAGATGCTCCCACAGGTGAGGTGGGTTGGTGTTGAGTGAGGTGCTGAGATCCCTCCACCCTGTGCTCTTGATGAAAGGTCCTTTCCACTAGGCTCAGGCCTGAAATGCCAACTGCCTTTTGCTTTCTACAGATGCTGCATGACCTGCTGAGTTTCTCCAGCATTTTTGCATATTGGACTCACCATCCCACTCCACTTTGCTCTAATGAAAGGCCTCAAGGTTCTCAATATCATCCTTTACTTTTGAGAAATTATGGCCCAAGGTTTCCCAGGAGTCAACGGGGACATTGCATTTATTTAAGAAGGGATTGACAACATCCTTGAGTCGTTTCTTCTGTCCACCTCATAATTTCTGGTCATGATAGAGCTCAGAACAGAATGTATTTTTCCAGAGTCTGATCTGCTGTGAATGACAGGACATTTCCATAACCCAATGTTTCCGGCTTGAGCCCTTCATCAAGTATGGAAAAATGTCGGGAGGCAACCAAACAAAATGATGAGGGGAGGGAAGGGATGGGGGGAGGGAGCATAATCCCAAAGACAGGAGGTAATAGGATAAGGGAGGGAGGGTACAGCAGCAAGCAGGGAGAGGAGGGATGGCTCTGTGAATAGCTAAGGGAAAGAAGACAAGGGGAAGGGAGGGAAAATGGAGAGTAGGCTAGCAGAAACCAGAGAATGCTATTCAGTTGGAGAGTGCCTAGACTGGGCGCAGAATGGTAGATCGCTTCCCTGAGCACCTTCGCTCTGTCCGCATCAGTGTCAGGGATCTTCCAGTAGCCAACATTTCAATTCTGTGTCCCATTCCCATACTCACATGTCCCCTGTTAGAGAAGGAGAAGCAGAGAACCAGTGAGGGGTTCTGTGGCTGAATGACCCACACATGCAGCAGGCTGTTGGCGACTCAAGGCGAGGAAACCATGGAGGCTGCAGGCTGCTGGAGACTGCAGTCAAGGGACTCACACCAGACTGCAGGAGACTGGTTCAACACTGGCTGAAAGAGTACCAGGTATCGGAACCAGGATGCAAGAGGGTGCCAAGGGTTCTGAAGGGTTCCTGATCATTTTGGAGGTTTGGATCTGGAGTTCGGGTTGCCAGTGGTTTGGACTGGACTCTATGTGGCTGCGAAGGCTGTGTGAGTGCTGGGATGAATCCACGGACATTGTGACTCTGGAGGAATCATCTTTTGCTTCTCTTTCTCAGATTTTAAGAGGCGCTTCAGGCAATTTCTGTTGATGGTGAATCCGTCTGCCTTACAGCAGGCAAAAGCAATTTTGTGTAATATAACACTGTTTTATTTCATGACAATAAATTGAATCTTGAAACTTGAGATGCACCCTGACATGCTGAATTTCTCCAGCATCTTTGTTTTTATTTCATCTTCCCATCGGTGGTGGGGGTTGGGGTTGATTTTCATAGATTGAAAATGAGACTGAAGAAACAAGAATAACATGATTTTTTAATGCAATGAGTTGATTTGGAATCCATTACTCAGGGGTTAGTGGAAGATGATTCAAATGTGACATTCAAAGAGGAACTGGATAAGAATCTAAAAGAGGTGGTGAGTGGGACTTGCTGGATTACCCATATATAGTGCTGGTGCAGATGTGACTGGACAAATAGTCTCCTTCCGTTGCAACTCTTCAACGATTCTGTGAAAGCCATTTAGCTTGAACTGATGCTTGTAAATGGATAAACAGTGAGCAGAAAATTACAGGAAGACACCACTCACTCGGTTTCACATATGGTCATGGGGTTTTTAAATCTAGTTGAGAGAGCTTTTAGCAGCTCACTTTCATGTCCTGTCAGGGTGAAAATGGTGCAGTTAAAAACATAAAAAAGAACAAAATTAGGCTATTCGGCCTATTGATTTGGCTGCACCATTCATTAAGGTTACAATTGTCCTACCTCACACTATTTTCAAGCAGTATCCCTTGATCCCCTTATACCAAGACATCTCCGCTTTGAATGAAATGAGGGACTGACTGAACTTTCACAGGCCACAGGAATATCTCAAAGGTTCATTGCCCTCTTTAGAAATTTCAGCTGTTAAGCACCCAGCCCTTGTGTTAAGATCCACTGGCCTCTGAGCTTGAAGTCTGTGGGCTCAGCTCTTACTCCTCCCTCAATCCTGTAATGAAGAATCAGCCAAATATATTGTCCTCGAGCTTCTGGAGGGACAGGGTTGGGAGTGCAACCCAGTTCGTCTGAATACTTTTTCAACCTGCAAGAATAATTCTAGTCTCCACACACAACTCATTTGAAGCAAAGAACACTGCAGCACAGGAACAACCCTTCAGCCCATCTAGTGCATGCTAAACTATTCTGCTGTGTCCCACTGACCTGCGCCTGGATCATAGCCCTCCAAACTCCTCCCATCCATATATGTTCTCTTAACTGTCAAAATCTAAGCCGCATCCAGCACCTCCTCTGGCAACTCATTCCACACTCTCACCACCCTCTTGGGATCTTTCAGATATAGATTTCCTTTGCACCTCCTGCAAGGCCTGATACCCTTCCCGAAACATGGGCCTGGAATTGAAACTATTCCAGCATGCAAAATTATGGTGGTGAGTTGCCTTTTTGAACAACTACTCTCCTTTGGGTTGAGGGAGAAGGTTCAAGATTCAAGATTATTTTTATTGTCATGTAATAAAACAGATGTGATATTACCCAAAATTGCCTTTAGTCTGCCAAAAGGCAGACAAAGATTTGCCATCAGCAGAAATTGCCTGGCGTCCCTTTCAGTCAGAGAAAAAGAAGCAAGTGACAACAATAAAAGAAGAGGAACCTTTTTTCAGGTTGGGATGCTGGGTTGCTTGGAAAGGAGTACTGTGCCCACTGCATGGTCGAGGTGGCAGGTTTGGGAATGCTGTTATGGCAGCCCGCCGTGGCAGGGAGCACCACCAAAGGCCAGCAGCTCGCGCACCAACACTAGCCCCAACAAGTGAACTGGCGGGCGAACGGCAAGGGCAACTTAAAGGCCACTGACCCCAAAATGGTGCTGGCCTTGCTATGCAGCCAACACACAGGGAGAGTGCACGGGAAAGAAGGGAATTGTTATGCAGTAGAGTACCTGTGCGCGGGAAACCCGCTTTTGTTATGCGGATCATGACGTCAGTAAAGAGGGGCAACGGCAGGAATGGTGTGAGTATAAAAGTCACGCCTTAACCCCCAATAAAACACAGAGCTTAACCTGACTACACTATGTGTGTGTGTCTTCTTTCTTCCAAGTACAATTGGTGACCCCGATGGTTTAGACCAGGGGTGTCAAACTCAAATTCACGGAGGGCCAAAATTAAAAAATTGGACTAAGTCGAGGGCCGAACTAAATATTTATTGAAAATTTTCAACAACATCTGCATGTTTTCTCTTCTTTCAACATATGTAATGTTAAACTTTTTCTTATTAAAATAAATGTTTAATAATAGTTTTGGATAAACTCTTTCCAGAAGCATTAACAAATGAGAAATAAAATATTCAATAAATAATATTTCTCTATAGAGGATTTGTCAAATGTTGCTAGTGTGCTGTTGAATAGTAAAATCTGAGGGCTATTGAGAATGTGGGAGAATAACATGATTCCTGAAACAATCAAATGGGTGACTGATTGTGGGCATGAACTCTAGCAGGGTTATTTGCCATGCCCTTTTTCCATTGGTACAGATATCCTTTGATTGACACACTTTTCAAGTTTTATGCCTAATGAGCTTGTATCCAGGTGCAGGACCATTTTAAACCAGGAATATATTTATCACTGTGACACGAAACTATTGGAAGATCGTTTTATCCTGAGATTAAAGTTCATAATCCTTACTCAGGCTTGTGTGCGGGAGGGCGGGGTTTGTGGGCGATCGGGTTGGACAACGACAGTGCGGGGGCATCGGCTCTCGCTGCAGGGCAGCATCTCGGCGGATCAGCGGCCCTGTCACCGTGAGTCGCGGGTCGGCCTGCGGCAGGGAGGGGGAGTGGGCAACGGTCCTGGCGAGGTCAGGCCCGAGGCCTCCGGTTCCGGGCGCTGGGAAGCGGCCTTGGCTTCCCCTGACACCGGCCAGGCCGCGCTGCGGTGGGGGGGCGGGCGGGGGGACATGACAGTGCGAGGGCGTCGGCTCTCGCTGCAGGCCGGCATCTCGGCGGATCAGCGGCCCCGTCACCGTGAGTCGCGGATCGGCCTGTGGCAGGGAGGGGGAGTGGGCAACGGTCCTGGCGAGGTCAGGCCCGAGGCCTCCGGTTCCGGGCGCTGGGAAGCGACCTTGGCTTCCCCTGACACCGGCCAGGCCCCAAAACCAGAGTCCACGGTGAGACCCTGCAACGTAAACAGAGGAGGTGGGGGCGATTAGCGGGCTGATGCCAATGCATTCTGGGATTTATAGTATTAGCTGTGCATGCGCTATACTGGCGCAATGGCCAGCGGGCCACCTCTAATACATTTTTGAAATGATCTTGCAGGCCAAATATAATTATATCGCGGGCCAAATTTGGCCCGCGGGCCAGAGTTTGACATGTGTGGTTTAGACGGTATCTAAATCCAACAATGAGCGAACCGGCAGCAGTCAACGCAGTCTCTCTCAAGCTGCTGACCTTCTGGACGAATCAACCACTTGTGTGGTTTGACCAGGCTGAGACAGAGTTCCAGATCCGGCAGATCACAGCAGAATCCTGAGCGCCCTGGACCAAGACATGGCAAACTGGGTGGTCAACTTCATTCAGGATCCCCCATCGGAAGGCGGATACACTGCCTTCAAGGACTTGCTGATTGAGGCCTTCGGGCTCTCAGGCGAGAGAGAGAGGGGCACATCTGCTCCACCTGGATGGGCTAGGGGACAACTCTTATGAAACACAAGCCCTGCATCATGTTCAAGCAGGCATTTTTGCCCAAGGACGTCCATCTGCTCCTGGCTGATGCGGACTTCAGCGACCCCCAGAAAGTCGCAGCACGAGCGGACATTTTATGCAAACAGAGGAGAGAGTGCTCGGCGACCATGGGGCTCGTCACTAAACCTTGCAGTCAGACCCGTGCAGACCCACCAAGAGAATAGCAGCCCCACAGAGGAGGTGATCCCAATGACCAGTAGTGTTTCTACCACCAGAGATAGGGCACTGGAGCCCACCGGTGCAGGCTGCCATGCACATTTCAAGGAAATGCTAGGGCTAGCTGTCGATAATGGCCAACAAGACAGCCCCCTGTACGTTTGAGAACGCCAGTCCTTTCGATGCTTCCTTATGGACACAGAGCAGACGTCAGTGTCCTGCCCCCATCGGGACAGGCAGTCGGGCCCCACGTTGAGGGCTGCCAACAACAACACGGTCCAGACATACAGTATCCACAAGGTCCAACTGCAGTTGGGAGGCAGCCTCCTCTTGGGTGTTCACGCTGGCCACAGTGGAACAGCCGCTCCTTGGGGCAGACCCTGCGCACCCACAGCTTACTCGTGGACCCCAAGGGACAGAGATTGGTCCATGCCAAGACTTTTCAAACCTTCCCCCTCAAAGACACCAGGCTCCCAGCACTCCACCTGGATTCCATACAGCATTGTACCCAAAGCAACTGGGGGCTGGAGACCATGTGGCAACTACCGCTGGCTGAACGAAGCCGCAACATCAGATCGGTAACCCATTCCACATATCCAGGACTTTGCGGCTAACCTACACAGGGCATAGATCTTCTCCAAGGTGGACCTCATGTGAGGATATCATCAAATCCTGGTACACCCCGATGATATCCCCAAGACAGCCATCATCACCCTGTTTGGCTTGTTCAAATTCTTCCGAATGCTGTTCGGGCTAAAGAACGCTGCACAGACCTTCTAGTAACTAATGAACGCAATGGGCTGAGACCTGGATGGCACCTTTGTGTATCTAGATGACATCCTGGTGGCGAGCAGGAACCAACAGGAACATATGACACACCTCCACAGCCTCTATACCTGACTGAGTGAGTTCAATCTGATGATCAACCCAGCCAAATGCCTGTTCGGATTGGAGGCCATCGACTTCCTGGACCACAGGATAACCAGAGAAGGAGCCACATCCAGATGTTTCCTAGGCTCAACATATCCAAGGAACTACAGGAGTTCGTAGGGATGATCAATTTCTACCACAGGTTCATCCCCTCAGCTGCCTGGATCATGCGGCCCAGATGGCAAGCAAGATGAAGGACATCACATGGGACGGGGAGTTAGCAGAGGCCTTCATGAAGGCCAAGGAAACCCTGGCGGGCACCTCTCGCCTGGCGCATCCCAGGGCAGATGCTCCAACGACACTGACAGTAGATGCCTCAGGAACGGTGATCGGCGAAGTTCTGGAGCAGCAGATCGAAGGAAGTTGGCAGCCACTGGCTTTCATAAACAAACATCTGCGGACTCCAGAACTGAAGTCCAGTGCTTTCGACAAAGAGCTACTGGCGCTATACTTAGCCATCCACCACTTGCTAGAGCGCAGGTCCTTCACGGCTTTCACAGATCACAAGCCTGGACTTTCACTTTGGCTAAGATCTCGGACCCCTGGTCAGCCCACCAGCAACGACATCTGTGTTACATCTCAGAGTACACCACAGGTCTCTGGCAAGGACAACATAGTGGCTGACGCACTGACCAGGCAAAGTATTCACGAGCTATCAAGGGGAGCGGACTTCATGGCACTGGTGGAGGCGCAGCTGAAAGATGAGGAGATGCCCCAAAACAGGACTGCCACATTGGAGAGGCAGGCCGTCAAAGCCTGCAGAGACTTTGTCTCCAGGCACCAAGGACAATACCGCTGGTTCTTGGGGGGGAGTTATGTGGCAACCAGCCATGGCAGCGATCAAGCCGGCACTCTGGGCGGTGAGCGAGCGAATCCAAAGGCCAGCAGCCTGCACAGCGACACTGGCCGCAACAAGAAAACCGGCGGGTGAATGGCAAGGGCAGCTTAAAGGCCAGCAATCCCAAAATGGCGCTGGCCTTGCTGCACAGCCAACAGACAGGGACAGCACGTGGGGAAGAAGGGAATTGTTGTGCAGGAGAGTACCCACGCGCGGGAAGTCCACTTCTGTTATGCGGGTCGTGATGTCAGTAAAGGAGGTCAATGGTGGGAACAGCATGAGTATAACTCAGGCCTTAGCCCCCAATAAAACACAACTTAACCTGATGTGTGTGTGTCTTCTTTTGAGTAGTGTGCAGGTACACTGTCAGATTAGCCTGGGCAGATAACCGATGCCAACGCCCATTGCAGTCGAGATAGACCGATGGTGGGAGAGGCCCTATTTAGGCTGGAATCTGAAGGGTGGCCTAAAGGAGTCTCCCACTGCAGGCCAGGAGCCAGGGTCACGCGTCAAAAATCTAAATAATTCCAAATCTAAATAGAACATTACAGCACAGTACAGGCCCTTCAATCTTCAATGTCATGCTGACCCATATATTCCTATAAAAAAAAAGTACTAAACCCTTCCTACCTCGTAACCCTCTATTTTTCTTACATCCATGTGCCTGTCTCAGAGTGTCTTAAATGCCCCTAATGTTTCAAAGCATTTCAGGCACCCACACTCTATGTGTAAAAATCTTATCCCTAATGACTCCCCTAAACATTCCTCCCATCGCTTTGTAGAGATGTCCCCTGGTGTTTACCATTTCTGCTCTGGGAAACAGGTGCTAGCTTTCCACCTTATCTATGGCTCTCAGAATCTTATCAAACTCTATTAAGTCTCCTCTCATCCATCTATGACCCAAAGAGAAAAGTCTCAGATCTGTTAACCTTGCTTCAAATGACTTATTTTCCAATCCTGGTAAACCTTCTCTGCACCATCTCCATAGCTTCCACATCTTTTCTATAATGTGGTGACCAGAACTGAACACAATATTCTTAATTTGGTGATTTATCTGCATCCAATACTTGTGATTTGTGTGGTCTCACCAGAGATTTGTAGAGTTGCAACATGACCACTCTTGAACACAATCCCTTTATTAATGAAGCCCAACATCCATAGGGCTTCTTAACCTATCAACCTGAGAGATACATGGATCTGGACTGCAAAGGTGCAGAAGCTTCCCCAACAAAATGTTGGCAGAAACTTTAGTAACGCCTTTGACAAGGTCTTGTAGAATGTTATGACACTAGGTATCCATGGAAAGGTTGTAAACTCGCTTTGTAATTGGGTAAGTGGGAGAAAACAGAGTGGTAGTGGATGATTGCTTCTCAAAATGGAGGCCTGTGACATGGTGTGCCTCAGACATCAGTTCTGGGACCATTGTTGTTTGTTGTATATATCACAGATCTGGATGATAATGTGGTAAACTGGATCAGTAAGTTTGCTGATGACACTAAGATTGGAGACGTTGTGGACAGTGAGGAAGATTTTCAAAGCTTTCAGAGGGATCTGGACCAACTGGGACAATGGTTGAAAAAATGGCATTTGGGGTTTAATCCAGAAAAGTGCAAGGTGATGCATTCTGGAAGGGCAAACCAAGGTAGGGCATACACAGTAAATGGTAGGGTACTGAGGATTGCGGAGGAGCAGAGAGATCTGGGAATACAGATACGTTGTTCTCTGATGGTGGCGTCACAGGTGGACAGGATTGTAAAGAAAGCTTTTGAGATGTTGCCGGGACTTCAGGAGTTGAGTTACCAGGAAAGATTAAACAGGTTAGGACTTTATTCCTTGGAGTGAAGAAGAATGGAAGGAGATTTGATAAAGGTTCACAAGATTATGAGAGGTATAGACAGATTGGATGCAAGTCGGCTTTTTTCACTGAAATTGGGGGAGATAAATAGTTTTTAGGTGGAAAGGTAAAGGTTTCGGGGGAACATTAGGGGGAAGTTCTTCACTCAGAGAGTGGTGGGAGTGTGGAATGAGCAGCCATCTGATGCGGTGAATGCAGATTCAATCTTATGTTTTAAGAATAAGAATGGATTGGGAGAGGTTTGGAGGGTAATGGAAATGGAGCAGGTCAGTGGGACTAGCGAGATGATGGCTGGCACAGACTAGAGGAGCTGGATGGCCTGTTTTTTTGTGCTGTTCTAAACATTCGGCAGGTCAGAAAAACAGATTTAATGTTTGCTGCCATTGAGCTTTCTGCTTCGATTATTAATCAATGCTCACCTTGTCGTCCGATAGGATTTCCATAATCTCCTTTGCCACGTAGATCCCCCGCCGATTTATGTTTTTATTGAGGGGTGGTGCATTGCCTTTACAGCGCCAGAGACCGGGACCGGGGATTGAATCCCATGCTGTCTGTAAGGAGTTCTGGGGGGGGGGGGGGGGGTTTCCTCCCACTGTTTTGAAACGTACCGGGGGTGGTGGCCAGGCTCGTGGCCTTGATACCGTGCCATATGTCTGTATTTAAATTTAAAGTTTACCTCTGCCCTCTTTCCTTAGATGCTGATTGACCTGTTTTTGCCTTTAGATCTTCAGCAGTAGTTTTGCTTCAGTTTATGAACTGGGATCTTGCTGTGTTTGGAGAGGGGGGCCAACACAACTCCCAGCATGCACTGCTTCAGGGCCGAAGCGCACACCAAAGGGCGGGACCATTCGTGGGTGGAGTGACGTCGTGATGGGCAATGCTGACGCACGGAGGTCGGAGGGAGGCCTTGTGATTGGTGTGTGGGCGGGGTCGACGGTGGGGATGGCCGCCGCCCATTGGCCCGGGACCGGACACGCGGCGTTGAAAGACAGGAGCGGGGGGGAGGAGTCAGCGCTGAGACGGGGGCCAACGGCAGCAGTGGGGGATGGTGGTTGCAGGAATCGACGCGCGTTGGGGATTGGACAGGGGCGAGCTCTCAGCCGTGATAGGCAGGTGCGTGGGGCGGAGTCAGCATTGAAGGCGGGGCAGCTGCAGTGCCCGAGACGGGCGGGAAGCGGCGATGTGGATTGGTTGTTGGAATGGGGAGGCGGGCTCGCGGCGTTGATAGACAGGAGCATGGGGCGGAGTCAAGGTGGAGGGTCGGGCAGCCGCGACGGGATTGACGGAGATCGGCGGCGTTGATTGGATGCTGACCCGGAGGGGGTGGGATGACCGTGATGACGGAAGCAAGGGGAGGGGTATTGCAGCCTCGGGGCGGGGGCCGGCGTCGATGACGGACAGGTCTGAGGTTTGGGACTGTCTGCGCGAAGAGCAGCACCAACATGGAGAAAGGGGCAACAGTGAGTGGAAATCGGAGGGTGGGCCTCTCCACTGTGCCTGAGGCATTAGGGGGCTGGGGGAGGTGGGCAGGGGCCGAGGCCAGTGCAGGAGGGGATAGTATGAAGGAGGGGCAGAGTGGCGTGGAAGGTGGCACTCAAAGAGAGGAGAGAGGAGAGGGGGGGGAGTCTGGAGGGGGTGGGAGGAGGGGTCTTCTGGCTAGGGTTATCTAGCAGGGAAACCGGCCCCTGTGGCCCAATTCTCCAAGTTCAGAAGTGCTGGAGCAACTCAGCATCTACAGGCAAGGGTTGGGGCTGAGCCCATCCTCGGGAATCATTCACTGCCCCTTGCTGCAACAAGCAAAGGTAATGGGGAGAAACCTGGGCATTAGAGTCAGGGGCGTGCAAACTATTGGAAAGGATGCCTAAGGATAGGATCTATGAGCCTTTGGAGGTCCAGTCAACTGGAGGAGTCTCAGCGTGGCTTTGTGAAGGGAAGGTTGGGCCTCATGAGCCTAATTGAGTTGTTTTTGAGAAGGTCACAAAAGAAATTGATGAAGGTAGGGAGATAGGTGTGGCCTACATGGTTTTTAGTAAGGCATTTGACAAGATCGACTCATTCAGAAAGTCATGAGGCACATGGAACCTTGGTTGTGTGGATTAAACAATTGTCTTGCATATAGAAAGTGGAGAGCAGTAGTGGACAGAAAGTATACTGCCCTGAGGTTAGTGACAAGAGGGAGTTGTCACAGGGATCTGTACTGGGGCCCCTGCTGTTTGTGTTTTTTTAAAATATATAAATGACCTGGATGAAGAGGCAGAAGGAGGGGGTCAGTAAGTTTGTCAATGTTGCAAAGGCTGGAGGAGTTGTGAATGGTGCTGAACGTTGTGGAAGGTTACAAAAGGATATAAACAGGATGCAGATGGCGTTCAATCCAGATAAGTGTGAGGTGATGCAGTTTGGAAGGTCAAACCAGAAGACTGAGTTCAGGGTTCATGGTTACTTAAGAGTGTGGATGAAGAGGGACCTTGGGGTCCAAATCCGTACATCCCTCAAGATTGCCACGCAAGTTGATAGGATAATTAAGAAGGCCTGTGGGATGCTGGGATTCATTAATAAGGGGATTTTGTTCAAGAGGTCATGTGGCAACTCTACAAATCTCTGGTATTGTGTTCAGTTTCATTATAGGAAGGATGTGGAAGGTATTGAGAGGGCGCAGAGGAGATTTACCAGGATGTTGGCCGGATTGGAAAACAAGTCTTATGAGGCAAGGTTAACAGAGCTGGGACTTTTCTCTTTAGAGCATGGGAGAGGCATAGATAGGGTGGACAGCCAGTACTTGTTTCCCACGGCAGGAATAGCAAACACCAGAGGATGTGCACAAAGTGAAAGGAGAGAAGTTTAGGGGAGACATCAGGGGTAAGATTTTTTTTAGACAGGGAGTTGTGGGGGCCAGGGATGGTGGTGGAGGCTGAAACATTATGGGCATTTAAGAGACTTAGACAAGCACATGGATGGAAGAAAAATAGAGGGTTATAGGGTAGGGAGGATTTAGTATTTTTTTAAGGAATATATAGGTTGGCATAACATCGAGGTCTGAAGGGCCTGGATGTAGTATTCTTTGTTTTATATACTGTGCCTGACACCCCTGTGTTTAAAAAAAAAATGCACCCTCTTCCATTAGCTCTTGCCTATTTTGGATGTCTCATCCTAGCAACTCCCTCTTTCCTACTGCCAGTCTCGTTCTCTCTGCCTCCCATTCTTCCTCTCAGCAAACTCCCTATGTACCCTTTGGTGAAGTTGTGATTCCTTCCCTCCTCATCTCTTCCATCTTAGCCAGTTACAAAGCATAGAACAAAGGGCTGTAGGATACACCGGGCCCTGTTGACAATATGTTGTGTTTCAGAAGACCATCAATGACCTGTTCCTTGCACTGTATGAAATGGGGTTCGAGGAGAAACAAGTGCAGGCTGCACTCCAGGCTGGGATTTTCAATGTTCAGGAAGCCGCTGAATGGTGAGTGAGTTTGTTCTGAGCCCTGGAGCAGGAGTGGTGGGGGGTGGGGACGGTGTTTGCAGTGATAAACTCTCTTCTGTGAATTAAAGTAACCCAAAACAGCTCAGTTTCTCTCATAAATGGAAAATTACAACGAAGGAAGAGGTAACCAGAAAAGTGTAGAAAATTTCAGTACACTCTTTCCTCCCTACTCCCCTGGCTTCTTGGCAGACCCTGTCCTGGACTCCTGCCTCATCTGAATCCGATTCACTTACTCAGGTGACAATACATACTCACATTCTCCAGCCTGAATATCTTGCTGCTCTTTGGTCAAGTTCCACTGAAGTTTCAAGCTGCTTAGACATTCAGACAAAACACAGAATAAAAGTAATATTTTTGAAAAGAAGTGTGGTCCATCTATAATTCTTGAACAGGGACCGTAGAAGACTGAGGGACTGCCACACTGTCACAGGGACTGTACAGGACTGAGGGACTGCTACACGGACCGTACAGGTCTGAGGGACTGCCACATGGTCACAGGGACCGTACAGGACTGAGGGACTGCCACACGGTCACAGGGACCGTACAGGACTGAGGGACTGCCACACGGTCACAGGGACCGTACAGGACTGAGGGACTGCCACACGGTCACAGGGACCGTACAGGGAAAGGGAAACATTTCTCTTTAGAACTTTCCCTGAATGAGTATAATTCAAGCAGGCCTGAATTTTCAGTGGTATGAGGTGAGATCAGCTGTTAGAATTGGGAACAATTCCTATTTGACTTTTTGAGATTAAATTGTTACCATTCTTGAAGTGACAAACAGAACATTGTTGCTTTTGGAAACTTTCGAGTCATTTGAAATAATAGAAAATGAAGAAACCACTTGAGCCAGGCCATATCTGTGGAATGAAAAACACAGAAAATGTATTAGATGGAAAAAGTTCTGACAAAGTCTTTAACGTAAGGCATTAACTTTATTTCTCTTCCCTCGGATGCTTCATGACCTGTTTAATGTTTCCAGCACTTTCTGTGTTTTTCAATGTTTGATTTAATTTTGCATATTGGTTAATAATTTCCAATGTTGGGCCCTGCAGTAATTTATACCCTTATTTTTTTATCTGCTAAACCTGCAGGTTGCTCCAAGGGGGAGTCCACACCAAGCAAGCACAGGAGTCGAGAGCTCTAACAGCTGGGGCAATGTCAGCGTTTAATCCGCCCCTTGTCCAAGGTGTACACAGCAGCGTGGCCAACCAGAGAGATGACACGTCCAGCACGGGGAAACCCCAACAAGGTGACGGGGCCTCATGTTTACAATACAACACAGTCACAGAAAGGTGGATAGGAGGTTGGGACAACTGGATGTGGGTGGCACAGAAAGCTGATTAGGAACTAGGACAAATGGGGGTTAAGCAAATGGGGGTAAAGTTACAGAAGGATGTGTTCACCCTGGTGTCAGTACTGGCAAATGGCTAATGTTAGACGGGAAGAGTAACTGGGACAGGGAGGGTTCACTCATGTCATTGGAACTTTAAGCAGTATTATTTCCAAAATGCCATAATCCATGCTGAATCCTTAGTGACCTTGTGGCTGCTAGACGGTTATCTGATTGCGACGCAGCAATAAAACCAAATAGCATTCTACCCAGTGTTTGTGCAGTTGTATCATAGGGAGAAGGAATCCACTCTAATCAAAATGTTGGAAGAGTAACATTCATTCAGAAGACTGAGAGTGAAAATAGCACTTGGTCAACATTTCACTATGAGGGGCACTGTCAGGTCTGAGGAACTGCCACACTGTCACAGGGACCGTACATGACTGAGGGTCTGCCACACGGTCACAGGGACCGTACAGGACTGAGGGACTGTACAAATCTGAGAGAGTGTTGAGAGAAGTTGGTGGTATACTCTGAGGGAATATTAGAGATCCTAACCTCTAGATGACATGCTAAACAGAGGCACTGTTCATTCCCTTCAGTGGATGTAAAACATCCTGTGATCCATTGTTCATTTATTCAGCCAGCATCAATGAAAATTGGTTACTTTTTACCACATGTCATTGGTCTTAACCCCCGCCCCCCCCTCCTTTATTATGCTTATCATTTCCCTTCCCAGTTTCATCTCCATTGGAGGTCCCAACCTAATCGTTGACTAACAGTTTCTCCCTGCGGATGCTGCCTGACCTGGTGAGACCCTTCCGCTTCTTTTCCTTTGTCCAAGACTCCGGCATCTGCAGTTCTTGCGTTTTTCTTGCTGTTTATCAACTGATCTTTGCATTTCCTACATTTCCATAACACATGCACTGAAGCAGTTTTGCTTTAAATCACTGGGGAATGACAAGACTCTGAATGCTTCTGCAGATGTTTTAATATTTTTCTGGAAATGTCTGGTGTTGTCACTTTCTGGTAAACACCATTATCTGTTCTGGTCTTTTACCTGTTCAGATGCAGCAGAACAGCTCCCTGATTATTTAGATGAAAACTCCTTGCCTTTACTTGCCTAGAATGGGGAGAGGCTTGGAATAGAGCAGCTTCACGAGCCAAACAGAATCTGGGGAATAATAAAGAATCTGCTGAGGAAACTCAGTCTGTCAAACAGCATCCCTGAGAGAAAAAGAATGTTTCAGACCAGAACCTTCCTGAGGACTAAGGGATCCACCCAAAAACAATGACCAATTCTTTTTCTCCTACTAATGCTGCTCGATCCACTGAGTTCCTCCAGAAGGTGGTTGTTGTTGTCCAAATTCCAGCATCTTTTAACCAATTGCAGAATCTGGGAAGCATGGGAATCAACTATTTGTTCCATGGGAACGTGGGGTCATTCAACCTTGGAGCCTGTTTCTCTGCAGTTCGATGGATGTGAACTGTGTCCTAATTTGAACTTCCAATGTTAATTCTACAAGCTTTATTAACCTTGCCTCTAGAATCAAACCTCGGAGTTCCAAATTGTCAAATGACATGTGGCCTTCATAGTTCTGCCTGGAACTTTGTGTGATAAATCACTTTGAACAACTTTAAAAAAAAAAACTTTATTTATTTAAAGAATCATTAAAAACAACATACAATCCAAAAAGAATAATTTTGTATAAGTACATTTAAAAAACAAAAACCCAACCCCATCAGCCAACTCTCTTAAGGAGAGCCAAATATAAATGAAAAGAAAAACTGAAAGTATTTACAATAAATCAAAGTATATCTAAATGCATATATTCTAAATAAGGAAACCATTTATTAACAAAAAAATGATCATGAAAATTATATGTAATTTTTTCCATAACAATACAAGCTTTCGATTCATTATACGCCAGCGTATTATACTAATCTCTCTATTATCTTTTCATGTACTAGCTACACATTTTTATGCTACAGACAACACTAAACATACAAATGCATTTTGAAACTTATCCAACCCTAATCCCTTTAAAGAAACCATAAAACCCAATAAAAAAATGGATGGGTCTAATGGTAATTTAATATTGTATAATTTTTCCAAAACTAACCTAATTCCTTCCCAAAATGGTTGTACTTCAACACAAGAATAAACAGCATGTAAAAAAGTTCCAATACATAAACCACATCTGAAACAAGCATCCAAGTTACTAAAACCATATTTTTTCAATTTCTCCGGAGTTAAATAGAACTGATGTAAAAAATTATAATTAACCTTTCCATGTCGTACATTCGTCAATTTAGTTACACTATCATAACACGTATCTGCCCAATTATCTTCCGGAAAAATAAAGGTTAAATCACTTTCCCATTTAAGCTTTGACTTCTCCCATTCCGGTTTATCCATACTATCTTGTAACACTTGATACATAACTGAAATATAACCCTTCTTTGGTATAGAGGAAATCAAAGATTCAAATTTCGTCAATACAGGTAAAATCATCTCTTTACCATAAATATCTTTTTACCAAAGCTCTAAGCTGGTAATACACAAACAAATAATTTTCAGGTATATCAAATCATTCCCTCAATTGGTTAAAAGAAAGAAATTGTCCTTCCTCAAAACAGTCCTGCAATGTCTTTATACCCTTAAAGTCCCAACTCTTTAAATGATTATTGAACATTGAAAAAGGAATAAGCTGATTATTATTTAATGGGGATAAAATTGATAATTTGTCTTTTGATCCTAAAATCTTATTTCTTTTAGTCCAAACCTTTAACAAATGTTTTAATACTGCATATTACATTCCCGCAACAAATTCATATTCCATTGAAATATAAATTGATGCACCTCAACTTCATAAATACAGGCCATCTCCACTTTCGCCCAACTTGGAGGTTGATCCATATCCATCAACCTACTAACAAATTTCAACTGAGCTGCTTTGTAATAATTTTGAAAATAAGGTAACTGAAGTCCACCTAATGCATATTTCCATGTGAATTTATATAATGCTACTCGCGGTAATTTACCTTTCCATAAAAATTCCCTCACCATTTTATTTAAATCCTAGAAAAATCCCTTGGAAAGGGAACATGGTATTGACTGAAATAAATATTGAAATCAGGGAAAAATATTCATCTTAATACAGTTTACACGACCAATTAGGATTAATGGAAGATCCATTTAATTAAATCTGCTTTAATCTCTTTTAATAAAGGAACATAATTTAACTTATATAAAGATTGATAATCAGCATTTACAATTACTCCTATATATTTGAGTTTATCTGACCATTTTAATTTTATAATACTTTTATATTCTGAATAGTCACCCTCTCCAACCAGGAAAATTTAACTCTTATCCCAATTAACTTTATATCCAGAAAGTTCTCCATATTGTAATAAACATTCCTGCTATTGTGACATTGACTGTTTTGGATCTGTCAAGTATATCAAAACATCATCTGCAAATAAATTAATCTTATATTCCTCATCCATAACTCTCATCCCTCTTATCATTCTGTCTTATCATCTGAGCTAATGGTTCAATAGCCAATGCAAACAAGGCTGGTGACTATGGACAACCTTGCCGAGTCGAACATGTCAATTTAAATGGTAAAGAAACTTGACCATTTGTCACCACCCTGGCAATTGGGTTTGCATATAAAGCTTTAACACAACCAATAAAAAAATGGCCAAATTTAAACCTCTCTTAACACCTTAAATAAAAAATCCCATTCGACCCTATCAAAGGCTTTTTCAGCATCTAGCGTAACCACCAATCTAGCACAGGTGGTTGGGCTGTTTTCAATATGCATTGACCAAAGTTATCAACCGAAGGATGATATCTGACCCATTCCTATTCTTAATAAAGCCTGTTTGATCAAAATGTATCAACTTAGGTAAGTACTTAGCAAGCTGATTTGCTAACACTTTTGTTATAATTTTATAATCAACATTCAATAAAGAAATAGCTCTATATGAAGATATATTTTTTTGGAATTACAGTGATTATAGCACTCGAACAAGATTACGGTAACACCTGTTCTTCAGTTATTGTAATACATCCCCAAATACAGAAGATAAATCTTCGTAAAAGATTTTATAAAATTCCACAGAAAATCCATCATCCCCTGGTGACTTTCCATTTGGTATCTCCTGTATAGCCTCCTTAATCTCAAAATCTGTAAACAGAGATTCCAATTCCATACATCTTCCTCCCCTAATTCCGGTAACGTTAATTTAGATAAATAAGATTCAATAAAACGATTATCCTGCTTCCCCTCAGAAGTATATAATTTTTGATAGAATGAATAAAACTGGTCATTAATTTTCTGAGGTTTATAGGTAACTATTGAATTCTTTTTAACAGCATTTATAGTCCGCGATACCTGTTCCGTTTTTAATTGCCACGCAAGTACTTTATGTGCCCTCTCACCCAATTCATAATAACGCTGCTTAGATCGATTAATTAAACGCTCAAATTGATAGGTTTGTAATGTAACGTAATTTCAAATTTGCCAAAGCCACTTTTTTTTAATCTTCTGTCACATCTTTCTGAAAATCTTTCCCTAACTCAGCAATAACTTTCGTAGTAGAACTAATAGTCTGCCCTCTTAAATAAGCTTTCAAAGCATCCCATAATACAAAACAACTATCGACAGAATTAACATTCTCAGCTAAGAACAAAGTAATCTGTTCTTTAACAAAAGTAACAAACTCTTGCTTTTTCAATAATACCTTTGAACAACTTAACTCAAATTCAACTGCCCTGCCAGAGGAAGTCATTTTTTTCATCAATGCTTTCAATAATTTCAAATGATCCCTTAGTGTTACCAACCAAAGGAATAAAGCTCTGATTTTAAGGTTGTCAGATCAAACCCCACTCTGGACAAATACTATCCTCTACATCGACACCCTCTTAAACCCCAGTCTTATCCATGTCAATGTACAAGTTCCATTCTATTCTTCAATATTTAGTAATGATCCAGTAGCCTCTCAACACTGCTGAGAGAGCCCTCCTTCTGAACCTGTCCCATTAAATGTTGGATCCTCTGGCCATCGATTCTTTTGCCAGTGGAATTATTCCTATTTGCTCACCTAGAGTTTTGAACCGCCTTCTTGTCCACACGCACCACATGGATTCCTGCCCTCTGTCCTTGGACAGCATTTGGTGACTTTGGTTTGTGTCTTTGGTATATCTCTTTTCCCCAGTGTCGCTCCTCTCCAGGAGAAACTACAACCTGAAGGAGTTCGAGGAGCAGCAGAGGGAGCGTGACGCTCAACAAATCAAAGCAGAGAGGCGAAAGAAGCAGAAGGTAAATAGCAAAGACGCGGGGCTCCATCTGCACTTCCTCTCTCCTTGGTGGCTGCTGGGCAACAATTCTTGATCCTTTTGTCTGAGAAGCCCCTCGTCATGTCAGCTTGGACAGCAAGCTTCAATGCTGGGGCTGTCTGGTTACATGTGCTCCACAACATCCCGGACATGTGGAGTCTGATCTGTGCAGCAGAATATTACCATCAGGAAAGAACTGTAGGTGCCATAGGACTTGCAAGTCCAGGTTCAGAAACAGCTGCTACCCCTCCACCATCAGACTCCTCAACGACAAACTCAGTCAGGGACACATTTAAGGACTTTATTTATTTTCTGTCTTTTCTTTGGCTTGGCTTCGCGGACGAAGATTTATGGAGGAGTAATGTCCACGTCAGCTGCAGGCTCGTTTGTGTCTGACAAGTCCGACGCGGGTCAGGCAGACACGGTTGCAGCGGTTCCAGGGGAAAATTGGCTGGTTGGGGTTGGGTGTTGGGTTTTTCCTCCTTTACCTTTTGTCAGTGAGGTGGGCTCTGCGGTCTTCTTCAAAGGAGGTTGCTGCCCGCCAAACTGTGAGGCGCCAAGATGCACGGTTTGAGGCGAGATCAGCCCACTGGTGGTGGTCAATGTGGCAGGCACCAAGAGATTTCTTTAGGCAGTCCTTGTACCTCTTCTTTGGTGCACCTCTGTCACAGTGGCTAGTGGAGAGCTCACCATATAACACGATCTTGGGAAGGCGATGGTCCTCCATTCTGGAGACGTGACCTACACAGCGCAGTTGGATCTTCAGCAGCGTGGATTCGATGCTGTCGGCCTCTGCCATCTCGTGTACTTCAATGTTAGGGATGAAGTCGCTCCAATGAATGTTGAGGATGGAGCGGAGACAACGCTGGTGGAAGCGTTCTAGGAGCCGTAGGTGATGCCGGTAGAGGACCCATGATTCGGAACCGAACAGGAGTGTGGGTATGACAACGGCTCTGTATACGCTAATCTTTGTGAGGTTTTTCAGTTGGTTGTTTTTCCAGACTCTTTTGTGTAGTCTTCCAAAGGTGCTATTTGCCTTGGCGTGTCTGTTGTCTATCTCGTTGTCGATCCTTGCATCCAATGAAATGGTGTAGCCGAGTTAGGTAAACTGGTTGACCGTTTTGAGTTTTGTGTGCCCGATGGAGATGTGGGGGGGCTGGTAGTCATGGTGGGGAGCTGGCTGATGGAGGACCTCAGTTTTCTTCAGGCTGACTTCCAGGCCAAACATTTTGGCAGTTTCCTCAAAACAGGACGTCGAGCGCTGAAGAGCTGGCTCTGAATGGGCAACTAAAGCGGCATCGTCTGCAAAGAGTAGTTCACGGACAAGTTGCTCTTGTGTCTTGGTGTGAGCTTGCAGGCACCTCAGATTGAAGAGACTGCCATCCGTGTGGTACCGGATGTAAACAGCGTCTTCATTGTTGAAGTCTTTCATGGCTTGTTTCAGCATCATGCTGAAGAAGATTGAGAAGAGGGTTGGTGCGAGAACGCAGCCTTGCTTCATGCCATTGTTAATGGAGAAGGGTTCAGAGAGCTCATTGCTGTATCTGACCCGACCTTGTTGGTTTTCGTGCAGTTGGATAATCATGTTGAGGAACTTTGGGGGACATCCGATGCGCTCTAGTATTTGCCAAAGCCCTTTCCTGCTCACGGTGTCGAAGGCTTTGGTGAGGTCAACAAAAGTGATGTAGAGTCCTTTGTTTTGTTCTCTGCGTTGTATAGTTATTTGCATTGCCTTCTTGATTACATTACTCTCCTATGTATCTTCTTGAGTACAGTTTTTTTTGCACCACTGATAAGTAGAAATTCTGCCTCACCCTCAGGAAAGAGAATCTCAGGTTGTATGTGATGTTATGTATGTTCTCTGACAATAAATCTGAACTTTGGCTGCAATTGAAATCCCCCTGGAGACCTTCCACAAGACCAAACCCCTCTGCCTGGAAACTGAGACTGATTCTGAGTCCTTGATAATGCAATGGGGACATGATAATTGGGTTGGGAGAGCGTTCTCCAACCCCTTTACCCAATCCAGGTGGTCGCCCTTGGTGACAGAACCAAGATATTGTATACGAGTGGGAACACTTGACTTTGTTCACCCCACTCCCTCACTCTCCTTACCTCACTCAGAGAGTGGTGGGAGTGTGGAATGAGCTGCCATCTGACGTAGTGAATGTGGGCTCGATCTTGCGTTTTAAAAATAAATTGGATAGATAGATGGATCTGCAAGGTTACAGACTGCTCTCCACTGTATACCCTTAGAAATATGCAAGAGTCTTTGGTGACATACCGAATCTCCTCAAACTAATGAGGTACAGCCACTGGCGAGCTTTCTTCATGATTGCATGACATAATGGCCCCAGGATAGGTCTTCCGAGATGTTGAGCCCAAGAATTTGAAGTTCCTTACCCTCGCCGCTGCTGACCCCTTGATGATGGCTGATTTGTGTTTGTTGTATCAACCCTATCTACGCTGTTTTCATCTATTTGATCACCTCTCTGCCTTTTTGTTTCAGGAAAAAAAACAAGCCCAGTCTTTTTTTGTCAATATTTTTATTGGATTTTTATATAGGAATACATGCAAAAAAAGGAATGATGCGTAACAATGAAACAATTATAACCGAAAAGATTTTCCTTACGCAACAGTACTAATTCAAAGATTATTTAATAGAGACGAAAAAAAGTAATAAAGATAATTTTATAATCCAAACCCAAAACTATTCCAAAGTTGCCTGGCTAATATAAAGTTTAAAAAAAGCAAGGACTGGAGGGCTATGGACTGGGTTCAGGTCAATGGGACTAGCCAAATAATACTTCAGCACAGACTAGAAGGGCCGAATGGCCTGTTTTCTGTGTTGTATTCGGTGGTTTTAAGAGCGAACCCTGTGTGTATGATCTAACAATGAGAAAAGGTCCAGCAGGAGTCGACGCTTTCCATACAGGAAGGGGAGGAAAGGGTAGCTTTCTAAGAAAGGTGCTTCTGTAGCTGAAAATTAAGTCTTCAGTTCACAATATGTGTTTCAGTTCACAATATAGTCACATGTATGCCTCGTGACATCATTGTTCAATTGCCATATACTTAATTAGAATGGAAATGCCTGTGTAACTGGATCATACACCATTGAACTAAAAAGCCAATAGAAGTGTTGCATTGCCATCACTGGTGGGAGATTGTAACTACAACTTGCCCACTTAGGTTGAAGTTGGTCTGTGGCTGTGAACTGTGGTTTAGATCTTGCTGAAACGTGCAACATCTTGGTTGGTCTGGCGGGGTAAATGCTGCTTCCCCCTATCAGCAAACTCGAGCCAGGGGCATGCTCCAGCTGTGGCTCAGTGGGTAACACACCTCTGAATCAGAAAGGTGTGGATTCAAGTAAAAACAATGTTGGAGAAACTCAGCGGGTTAAACAGTAGCAAAGAGAAAGATTCATAACCAAATTTTCGGGCTTGAACCCTTCATCAAGGTGTGGGTTCAATTTTTATTCCATAGGTAAAAGCAGTTTAGCACCTCTGAGCGAGCTTAGAATCCAAGTTGGAAATGTGCTTCAAAATCAAAACAGAGTTTGGTTACTTTAAAATAGGGCCTGAATAATATTCCCCCCCCATCATCCCATTTCACCTGAAGGCACCATGTGATTTTGGTCTATGTTGCAACTGGTATCTTGGATTGATCTAGAAATGCTAACTGCTTCTAAATGTCTCTTGGTTACCACCTAATTTCATGATTAGGTCAGTTAGCTGACCTTTAGGCAGGGATTCTGGGTGAAAGGCTTGTCTGGGTTTTTGCTTGATTTGCCATCAGTGGCATGGGATTGATTTGTTCCTGAGATAAGCAGTCAGTCATTCAGTCATTTGCTTTGTCTTTGTAGGACCATGAGTTGGCATTGAAAAGAATAGCCGATGATCGTGAAAACCTGAGAGCAAAATCACTGTCAACCTGCCAGCCTATTCCTCTTCCACGAGACCAGAGGTCAGGGGATAAAGTGCAAACGGCAGTGGGAAAACATTGCATACTTATGGTGAGTTATAATAACCATATCACCTTGCAGATACTTTATAAATTCTTTAATCCGAATCGTAATCCAACATCGAGCAACTGCAGATGTTGGAAGTCTGAACTGAACAGTGGATACTGGAAACACCCAGCAGGTCAGGCAGCCTCTGTGGAAAGTGAAGCAATTCATATTTCAGGTTTGGGGCCCTTAACAGATCTGGGGAAAGAGCTCTTCCCTACTTACCAACAATGGGTCCCAGACACGACAGGCCGTTTCCAAAAAAAAACACGCTTTGATTTTGGATTTCCACCTTCTGCAACTTCAGTCTTAGAATCTGGAAATAGCCCCTGGGTTCACCATGTCCATGCCAACCTTTTTGCCCATTTACAGTCATCTTGTTTGCCATCGAGACCATATCTGCCTCTGCCTTTCCTATTTAAATGTCTGTCTAAATGCCTCTTAAACAAAGTAATTATATCTGATTCCACCATTCCTTCTGGTAACAAATATCAACCACTATCTGTGTGTTTGTTTTTAAAAAAATATCCTTCAATGTCCCTTTTAAGCTCCTTCCGTTCACCTTATATTTATGTTTTTATTTTGTTTTTGATACACCTACCACGGAAAACATATTTTGACCATCAGAATTGGGTTTATTGTCACGAACTGGTATTGTGAAATTTGCTGTTTGTGGCGGCAGTATGGTACAGAACAAGGTGCAAAATTACCATAAATTACAATGACATAGTACAAGATTTAAAAAAATAAATAAGTTATGTAAAACAAGAATAAAAGCAAGGTAGTCTCCATAGATTCATTATCTGTTTATAAATCCAACGGCGGAGGGGAAGAAGCTGTTTTTGTAACATTGAGTGTGTGTCTTCAGGCTCCTTTACCTCCTCCGTGATGGTAGCAGTGAGAAAAGGGCATGGCCTGGGTGGTGAGGGTTGTTAATGATGCATGCTGTCTTCTTAAAGCACCACCTCTTAAAATGTCCTTAATGAAGGGAAGACTAATGCCCATAATGGTGCTGGCCAGGTTTACAACCCTCTGTAGCCTGTCCTGTGCGTTGGCACCTCCATACCAGACAGTGATGCAAAAATCAGAATGCTCTCCACTGTACACCCGTAGAAATATGCAAGTCTTTGGTGACATACTGAATCTCCTCTAACTCCTAGCAAGGTACAGTCACTGACAAACTTTCTTCATGGTTGTATTGACATAATGGCCCAGGATAGGTCTTCAGAGATGTTAAGCGTGCAGTGAAGTATTCTGTATTGAGCTTCTATAGACGTCAGTGTACACGTTGTCGAATTGATGAATACGCTGTTGATGAGCCACCTATATTGTCATTAGGTGTTGTTCGTATGTCCAAGAGTACCTACAGCAATTTGTCAATCCAGTTAGGATAAGGGCCAATTTCAAATGCCTGTGGAACTTTTATACTAGTCCATTGGATTATGGGTAGTACGCAGCGAGATTGACGGTTTGGTGGGGGGAAGTCATATGAGCACCATATACTTGCCCTCCTCCAGAGGCTACTACAGAAAATTGGAAACTCGGCATGCCATCTCTTGATTCCGGGCACTTACTACATGTAGTACCATGTGGAATCAGATTTTATCTGCCCCCTACTGGAATTGGGCTTTTGCTTGGTCGAACCATACACGTGGTTGTGATGTCCAAAATGTTGGCAGTTTCAGAGCCCCGGCATGCATCGAAGGGGAAGTTTCCATGTTGGGGTCCAAGTATTGTTTGGACTGTCGGGGTCAACAATGTAGCGAAGTATTCTATACTGAGCTACTATAGATGTCGGCATACACGTGTGGAATTGCTGTCCACATTGTCGAGTCGACGTACATGCTGTGGAGTCTAGTGACTGACACCTCCAGGCTTGCATGCTGGGCTTATATACATCACTGTTTCTGTCACATGGACAGGAAGTGACATCATCAGCCCAGATTAAAAACCTGCGTTAGATGCAGGTCAATTTCCCGTGGTTTCTGCAGCACGTCCGCCATTTTGGGACCCTGTTCACTTGCTGATAAGTGGGTCGCCACAAGCCCATGATTTTCAAGTTCCTTGCCTTTGCCACAGCTGACCCTTCGATGATAGCTGGTTTGTGTTTGTTGTATCTACCCTATCTATGTGTGGTGCGCTGTTAGCCGGAATCAGACACACACAAGGTAAAGACTGTACAACAGGCTTTAATCCACAAAGACTTCCACAGAGCCAGGCTGACTGTAGCTGCAGCAACTCAGTGTGAGGCCTCAAGAGGCTGGAGCAGGCTTATATCCCAGAGGGTGATTGACACCCGGCCAGGTGTTGTCCTGTCCCCTTACACTCCTGCAGGTACAGAGGTTGCCCCCTGCAGTAGCCCGGCGGTACACTCCTGCAGGTAAAGGTGTTGCCCCCTCTAATAGGCCAGTGGGGTACAATCACATTCACCCCCTTCTTTAAAATTGTCCCGAGGGGGGCAATAACAAGGAATCGTACCCACTATACATATACAATATTTCCAGGTTGAGATGGTCCGGCGGCTGCGGGGTCTCTGTGACCGTTGTAGGACTGGGTCCTGGTCACTGGTCAGAGGGGAAATGGGGTGGCTGGTGGCAGGGGTTTGTGTGACTGGTGTGGTGCCGTGCGAATGGGTGGCCAGGGGGGGCCGGGGTCGACGTTTGAGGGTCATATTGGATGGGTGGGGGGGGCAGGTTCGTCTCCCAGGGCTGAAGCGGGCCCCTGGTGGTCAAGAAGGTCCTGCGTGCCCCATAGCTGCCTGGGGATGGGGATGTATGCCCGGTCAGCATCATCCTGGGCTGGAGGATGGCGTGGTGTGGTGGGTGCTCCTGCTGGTGCCAGGTCCCTGGTTGAGACCCTGTCCTCCCTGCTCTCCACCTGGAAGGGGGAGTCCTCATCCACAGACTGCATCGTGGCGTCTGCAATGTCTTGCCTGATGCGGATAAAGGCTGCCTTGGGTGGGAAGGGACAAGTTGTAGCTTGGGCCAGTGGGCAGACCTTGTTCAAGAAGCAAGGGACTGGGGGGGCGTGGGAAGATGGCGTAAGGATCAGACGTGCCTTCCAGTTCTCTCCTGACTCTATCTTATTGTTTTGTCTAGAAATGCCCGTTAAAATTCTTTAAAAGTTTAGATAATTTCAGTGCTGTTAATTTAACTTATGCTGGTACAATTGGTGGAAAAGAGCAAAAAAAAAATGACAACAGATCATCAAAAAACTACATTTTCCAAAAGTTCAAGTTTTGGAGCCTACCTACAGGAAAGACACCGGGACTCAGTGTGAAATGGATCCCAGGAGAGAGGTACAGTGTTGGGATGTAGAGCTCTATGTTACATCGGTAGAGCCCCCTAAAGATGGCGCCAAACAGCCTTTAGAATAAAGAGTTACTCAGGCATTTGTTAACTGTAGATGTGGCGCTGCAAACTGCATCTCTTGAGATAGAAAAACCTATACAACTTGATGTACTGGGAGAACTTAATACATTATGGACTGGGGAAAACTCTGGCCAGCGTCCTCCAGTCATTGCTGGAGAGGCTGTGGCTGGGGTTTCCACACGCAGTCATACTACAAGGAAGGCAACCAGAATGAAGGAAGGAATAGAAGATCCTTTGGAGAAGAAGCAGGAATCTGTTGAGCCAAAATCTCTTCCAATTGAAAAGATTTTTGTGAAACTTGAATCTAAATTATCTTATACAATGCAGGGATTATCCAAGATTATGACTAAACTTGGTACTAGGTTTAATACTTTGGTGAAAATACATTCTCAACAGATGGCTGAGTTTGGAGCTTTTAAGCTTGAAGTGAGAGATAAATTTAATTCGTGTGAAGAAGATATAGACAAAATACGGGATCAAGTTTTTGATGTGACCAAAATGGTCGAAGACTTACAAACTCAAAATAAAAATTTGGTGAAAAAAATTGATTATTTGGAAAACCAATCCAGATGGAACAATATAAAGATTATTGGTTCGCCGGAAGGTATGGAAGGACCAGACCCAAGAAAATTTTTTACTGAATGGATTCCGCAGGTGTTGGGTCAAGAACATTTCCCGGAAGGTATAATACTGGAACGTGCTCACAGAGCCTTGCGTAGAAGACCTATTTCAGGTCAAAGTCCAAGACCTGTTTTGGTTCGTTGCTTGAATTATTACGACAGAGAAATAATTTTACGAGTGGCTATTAGAAATGCACAACAGAGAAAAATCACCCTTGATGATTCAAAATAATCGAGTTTTCTTTTATGCGGATTTGAGTCAAGGAGTTATGTTCCAACGACGGGAATTCAATCCTGCTAAAGAGTTGTTGTGGAAGAAAGGTTACAAGGCAACCTTTAGATATCCAGCTGTTTTGAAGGTTTTTCAAGATGGTTGCCAATCAAAGTTCTTTGATTCTCCAAAGGAAGCTATAGCATTTGCTCAAGAGCTGCCAATTACTCGGTTTCAACAGAGACGTAGTCCGCCGCAATCTCTAAGGAGACAAGAGATGGAAGAAAAGAGCCGTGCTCCAAGAAGGAATGGTTGTAATGGTGACTCGGCAGTTGGAGCTGATTAAAAGAAGAGTTGTCCTTTTTTTTTCTAATGTTTTTTTTTAAAAAAAGGGATATTAAATAATGATGATGTTAGTTTAAGATGAAGTGAGAGATGGGGAAGAGAACTGGATAGGCACTATTTCCTGAAAGTCATCTGCTACGTGTGAGTTATCTCACACCCATTTTTTTTGGGAGTTACCACATTGCGCGGTTTAGACGGGAGGGGGTATTTTTAACCTACCTGTTTTTTTTCCTTTTTTTTTGTATTATTAGATTAAAGAGTGAAGAGGTTTTTTTTGTTTAAATATAAAAAAAGCATAAGAAAGTATTTGATTGTTTAAAAAACTAAAAATTGATGTGGTTTTTTTTGTAAAGTTTATTCAGTAGATAAGGAATATCTGAAATTTAAATGTGAATGGGATGGATAAGTTTTTTTTATATTTTTTCTTTAACTTTAAGGGGAAGGAGTGGTAATTCTGGTGTATATTATTTTGCTATTTTAGTTATAGAACGAAGGGAATAATGGTGAAAGTTATAAATTGAATTGTACAATTCTTAATTAGGCTTGAATTTTGTTTGTGGTTTATGCTCCATTTGTTGAAGATATAGATTTCGTTGTAGATGTGTTTTTATTATTAGGATATCTGAATTTTAACATAATGATTAGGGATATTTAAATGTGGTATTGGAGCTTTTATTGGATAACTATTCAACAGTAAAAGGGGAAAATGGTGGAAGAGTTCTAAAATCGAATTGTACAATGCTTAATGAGGTTTGAATTTTGTTTTAAGATGGTGGTTTATGTGACTAATATGATGATAGATGTGAAGTTAATTGATATTTGGTGAAGATTTATCTCTATAGAGAAAGTCTTTTTCATCTTTTTTTTCATGCTACAATTTTTTTTAAGAAATGATTATTGTTTAAGAATTTTTGATAGATAATGTTACTAACTTTACTAATTTTTTATATTAAGTTTAAGTTAAATATATGTTTCATCTTAACTCCGTTTGTTAAATATATGCATTTAAGTTTGATTTAAATATGTTTTTTTAAGTCTGATATCTTAGTATTAATTACTTTTCTTTTTGTTAGTATTTTAATCGGTTATGTTTTTGTTTTTTCTTTTGTAAGTGGGTTTTTTTCTCACATCTATTATTAACTTTATTAATTCACTCTTTATTTTGGGGGGGAAAGGGGGGTTGGACTAATTTGAGTTGGGTTATTAATGTGTAATAATTATTGGGGAGGGTATAGTTTATTTAGATTACTGATATTGTATTGTAATTTTATTATTTTATTCTTAATTTTTTTTAATGTAATCCTATGTTATTCATGTTATAAAATCTTAAATAAAGTTTAAAAAAAAAAGCAAGGGACCCATTGCGAATAATAAAAGGTCAAGACACCTGCGGAAGGCCTTTAGCGTGGTGGGGAGAGGTAACTCATTAATGAGGGCATCCTTTCTGGATCTGGGCCGACGACTCCATGGGCCAGGATGGCAAGGCGGGTGGTGCTAAACACACACTTCTCCTTGTTGTAAGTGAGGTTCAGTTCCGCGGCCGCCTGGAAGAATTTTTCCAGGTTAGCATCGTGGTCCTGCTAGTCACGGCCACAGATAGTGACGTTATCCAGATACAGGAACGTCGCCTTTAGCTTGTGCCGGTCTACCATGCGATGAAAAACGGACACCCCGTTTGTGACCCCAAAGGGAACTCGGCGGAACTGGTACAGGTGCCCATCCGCCTCAAAGGCAATGTAGGGCTTGTCCTTCGGGTGGATGGGGATTTGGTGATATGCTGACTTCAGGTCAATCGTGGAGAAAACCCGGTAGCGGGCTATCTTGTTGACCATGTCGGCGATCCTCAGCAGGGGGTAGGCGTCCAGATGGCGTCTGGCTGTAATCCACGACCATCCTCTTCTTACTTCCCCCTTTGAACACCAGGACTTGGGCTCTCCAATGGCTGTTACTGGGCTCTATGACACCTTCCGCCAGGAGTCGCCGCACCTCCGCCTTGATGAAGTCTCTGTCTGCGGTGCAATAGCGCCTATTTCTGGCGGCGATCATCTTGCAGCCTAGCGCAAGATGTGGGAAGAGTGCCGGGGGGATGATGCGCAGTGTGGAGAGGCCGCAGGTTGGCCGGGGCTGGTAGGTTGGCATGCTGTGTAACGTGAGTGGAGGTTCGGGCTCCCCAAAGGCAAGGCTGACAGTCTGCAAGTGGCACTGGAAATCTAGGCCCAGGAGGACTGGGGTGCAGAGTTTGGGCATGACCAGGAGCCTGAACTCTGTGTAAATCTCCCCTCCCACAGTTATATCGACTGAGCAGCGCCCGAGGGTACCAACAGTCTTATCCTTGGCTGCGAGGGCGATCGAGCAGGTGGTGGGGTGGACCACGCTTGGGTGAATGAAGTTCTCGGTGCTGCCACTGTCGAACAGGCACTTCATTACCTACCCATTGACTTGCACGTCCATCATAGAGCGCCCAAGGTTTTTTTTCAATTTTTAAAAATTTTTTTATTTTTCACACCATAAACCACATTGACCAAGATACATACATTTTCCTTTTCAAATATATACAGTATCATCTTCTCTCCCCCCCTCCCCCCTCCCATCCCACCCTCCCTACCTCCCCCCCATTCATTTAAAGTACAGAATCTAAGATACATTAAACCAGTCAAACAATGTTGTCACTCAATAAAAATAAACAAGAAATTCCACTGAGTCAATTCTTTTCATTTCCTTCTCCTTTCGTTAATTTAGGTGGTAGATGTCCCCGGTAGGTTTTCTCTATTGTGTTTCATGTATGGCTCCCATATTTGTTCAAATATTTCAAAATTATTTCTTAAATTATATGTTATTTTTTTCTAATGGAATACATTTATTCATTTCTATATACCATTGTTGTATTCTCAAATTATCTTCTAATTTCCAGGTTGACATAATACATTTTTTTGCTACGGCTAGAGCTATCTTAACAAATCTTTTTTGTGCACCATCCAAATCAATTCCAAATTCTTTGTTTTTTATGTTACTTAGGAGGAAGATCTCTGGGTTTTTTGGTATATTGTTTTCTGTAATTTTATTTAATATCTTGTTTAGATCTTCCCAAAATTTTTCTACTTTCTCACATGTCCAGATTGCATGAATTGTTGTTCCCATTTCTTTTTTATAACGAAAACATCTGTCAGATACTGTTGGGTCCCATTTATTTAACTTTTGAGGTGTAATGTATAGCCTGTGTATCCAGTTATATTGTATCATACGTAACCTCGTATTTATTGTATTTCTCATCGTTCCAGAGCATAACTTCTCCCATGCTTTTTAACTTTATATTTAAATCTTGTTCCCATTTTTGTTTAGTTTTACCGTTTGTTTCCTCATTCTCCTTTTCTTGCAGTTTAATATACATATTTGTTATAAATCTTTTGATTATCATTGTGTCTGTAATCACATATTCAAAGTTACTTCCCTCTGGTAACCTCAGACTGCTTCCCAATTTGTCCTTCAAGTAGGATCTCAGTTGGTAGTATGCCAACACTGTATCTTGAGTTATTTTTGGGGGACATCCGATGCGCTCTAGTATTTGCCAAAGCCCTTTCCTGCTCACGGTGTCGAAGGCTTTGGTGAGGTCAACAAAGGTGATGTAGAGTCCTTTGTTTTGTTCTCTGCACTTTTCTTGGAGCTGTCTGAGGGCAAAGACCATGTCAGCGGTTCCTTTGTTTGCGCGAAAGCCGCACTGTGATTCTGGGAGAATATTCTCGGCGACACTAGGTATTATTCTATTTAGTAGAATCCTAGCGAAGATTTTGCCTGCAATGGAGAGCAACGTGATTCCCCTGTAGTTTGAGCAGTCTGATTTCTCGCCTTTGTTTTTGTTCAGGGTGATGATGGTGGCATCACGAAGATCCTGAGACAGTTTACCTTGGTCCCAACAAAGCTTGAAAAACTCATGCAGTTTGGCATGCAGAGTTTTGCTGCCAGCCTTCCAGACTTCTGGGGGGATTCCATCCATACCTGCTGCTTTGCCACTTTTCAGTTGTTCGATTGCCTTATATGTCTCATCCAGGGTGGGAACCTCATCCAGCTCTAGCCTTAGGGGCTGTTGAGGGAGCTGGAGCAGGGCAGAATCTTGGACTGAGCGGTTGGCACTGAAAAGAGATTGGAAGTGTTCTGACCATCGGTTGAGGATGGAGATCTTGTCGCTGAGGAGGACTTTGCTGTCTGAGCTGCGCAGCGGGCTTTGGACTTGGGGTGAGGGGCCGTACACAGCCTTTAGAGCCTCGTAGAAACCCCTGAAGTCGCCAATGTCCGCGCTGAGCTGTGTTCGTTTGGCGAGGCTAGTCCACCACTCATTTTGGATCTCCCGGAGTTTGCGCTGAAGATGGCTGCATGCGCGACGGAAGGCTTGTTTCTTCTCTGGACAGGACGGCTTTGTAAGGTGAGCCTGGTGGGCAGCTCGCTTCTTTGCCAGCAGCTCCTGGATTTCCTGGCTGTTTTCGTCAAACCAGTCCTTGTTTTTCCTGGAGGAGAAGCCCAGTACCTCTTCAGTGGATTGCAGTATGGTAGTCTTCAACTGATCCCAGAGGGTTTCAGGGGACGGGTCCGTGAGGCGGGTTGCAACGTCGAGCTTTGCTTTGAGGTTTGCCTGGAAGTTTCCTCTCGCATGATTATCCAACTGCACGAAAACCAACAAGGTCGGGTCAGATACAGCAATGAGCTCTCTGAACCCTTCTCCATTAACAATGGCGTGAAGCAAGGCTGTGTTCTCGCACCAACCCTCTTTTCAATCTTCTTCAGCATGATGCTGAACCAAGCCATGAAAGACCCCAACAATGAAGACGCTGTTTACATCCGGTACCGCACGGATGGCAGTCTCTTCAATCTGAGGCGCCTGCAAGCTCACACCAAGACACAAGAGAAACTTGTCCGTGAACTACTCTTTGCAGACGATGCCGCTTTAGTTGCCCATTCAGAGCCAGCTCTTCAGCGCTTGACGTCCTGCTTTGCGGAAACTGCCAAAATGTTTGGCCTGGAAGTCAGCCTGAAGAAAACTGAGGTCCTCCATCAGCCAGCTCCCCACCATGACTACCAGCCCCCCCACATCTCCATCGGGCACACAAAACTCAAAACGGTCAACCAGTTTACCTATCTCGGCTGCACCATTTCATCAGATGCAAGGATCGACAATGAGATAGACAACAGACTCGCCAAGGCAAATAGCGCCTTTGGAAGACTACACAAAAGAGTCTGGAAAAACAACCAACTGAAAAACCTCACAAAGATAAGCGTATACAGAGCCGTTGTCATACCCACACTCCTGTTCGGCTCCGAATCATGGGTCCTCTACCGGCACCACCTACGGCTCCTAGAACGCTTCCACCAGCGTTGTCTCCGCTCCATCCTCAACATCCATTGGAGCGCTCACACCCCTAACATCGAGGTACTCGAGATGGCAGAGGTCGACAGCATCGAGTCCACGCTGCTGAAGATCCAGCTGCGCTGGATGGGTCACGTCTCCAGAATGGAGGACCATCGCCTTCCCAAGATCGTATTATATGGCGAGCTCTCCACTGGCCACCGTGACAGAGGTGCACCAAAGAAAAGGTACAAGGACTGCCTAAAGAAATCTCTTGGTGCCTGCCACATTGACCACCGCCAGTGGGCTGATAACGCCTCAAACCGTGCATCTTGGCGCCTCACAGTTTGGCGGGCAGCAGCCTCCTTTGAAGAAGACCGCAGAGCCCACCTCACTGACAAAAGGCAAAGGAGGAAAAACCCAACACCCAACCCCAACCAACCAATTTTCCCTTGCAACCGCTGCAATCGTGTCTGCCTGTCCCGCATCGGACTGGTCAGCCACAAACGAGCCAGCAGCTGACGTGGACTTTTTACCCCCTCCATAAATCTTCGTCCGCGAAGCCAAGCCAAAGAAAAAAAAAATCTTCTGAGCTAACAGCTCCTGTGCCTCTTTAACTTTTTTATTAGATTCTTCTAATTTCTCTTGTCCTCTACTTCCATTTCTATGATTATTTCTCATTCTTCCATATTTTCCACTCTTTTTCCTATCTCTGATATGACCATCTCTATTTTATTCATTTTTTCTTCTGCACTCTTAATTCTTCTTTTTATTTCATTAAATTCTTGTAATTGCCATTCTTTTACTGATTCCATATATTCTTTAAAAAAAATATATCCATTGTCCTGCCTTTCCCTTCTTCTTCCATTTCTCTATGTTCTTCTTCTTCTTCTTCCTCTGAGTTGGCCATCTGTTGTTTTCTTGTTTTCTTTTTGCTCTCTTCTTTCTTGTTCTCGTTGTTTTCTGTGTTCTCTTCCTGTTGCTGTGTTGCAGCTGTCACTCTCAGCTGTGGAGATCGACTCCTCAGCTGTTCCCCCCTCCCGTCAGTGTGTTTTTTTTCATGCGCATCACCCATGCACAAGGAGTCGCGCATGCGCGGTTGCGCACTTTTACTCGGCTCCGTGAGCCATTTTTGTAGTCCCGAGCTCGGGACTTCCACCGACCTTAGGGAGCGGGCTTCTCTCTCCGCGGCAGGCTTCCTCGGACAGGTAAGGACTTCACCTTCTTCTTCCGACTTTCTTTCTTCTTCTCTTCTTCCCGTTGCTTTCGACTTTTCTCTCTTCGTTGCCATTTTCTTCTCACCTTTTACTTTATTTTAATTTTTATTCTTGTACCTTAGTGTTTTGTGTGTTTTTTTTTCAACTTTTCCGGAGAGGGCTGGAATTCCCTGACCGGCCACTACTCCATCACGTGACTCCTCCCATAGACCGCTCAAGGTTGTGAGGGATGTCCCTGGTCAGCGTGGTGGCGGCCAGGACCATCTCGGAGTCGGAGTCGTCGCTCTCCGGTTGTGCACAGCAATTTATGGTGTGAGGAGCGTCGGTAGGGCGGCCTGTTCATCGCCCGTGTTGACCACGTCAACATCGGTCAAGGGGTGTGGCGTCCGGTAGCCAATGGCATCTGGAGGCGTGAGGAACGCCGGTAATGCAGCCTGGTCATCGCCTGTGTTGACCATGTCAACGTCGGTCGTGGGGCGCGGTGTGCGGCAGCCGTTGGCATCCGGAGGTGTGGCGAGTGTCGGTACGGTGGCCTGGTCACCGCCTGTGTTGACCACGTCTTTCTTAACGTCGTCAGGGGCCCTGCCTTTCGTGTTGGCCGCTGCCTGGCCCAAGATGGTAGTGGCACATGGGGGCCTGCTGCGTGGCTGGCCTCCTTCCCCAGCCGTGTTTGTTGCACCGGGGGAAGTGACGTTATCGCAGCTGGCGGCAATGATGTCATTACATCAGCCGGAAGTGACGTCACACCGTGAGCCGGAGGTGACATCACTGTAGTTCTCGGCGAGCAGCACTGGCGAGGGCAGGGGCTGGTCCAGGTGCTCGGTGCACATGGTGCGACAATTGCTGATGGGGCTGGATGTTGCACCGTCGAATTCGGGGAAGGCGGAAGTCGTAGCTGTGACAATGGCACCGCCCAGAATGCGCACGTGGAGGGGTCCGCGGGATAGGTGGGGAGGTCATAGAGGGCCACTGAGCTGCTGGCTGGTTTTGAGAGGCACAGTGTAGCGAAGTGGCCTTTCTTGCCGCATCGGAACAATACTGGTTCCGAGCCGGGCAGTTTTGGCACGATTGTCGGTCTGACCCACACCAGGACCCATAGTATTAACAGGCTTGCCAGGCGGCTGCCAGGCAGCTGCTGCAGCAATGTTTTCCTCCCCAGCTTGGTCTGGGGCTGCAGCTGCAGTGTGAGAGGGCCTTGAGGGAGCCTGGGGGAACCTGGAATCGAAGGCTTCGATGTGCAAGGCTGCCACTTCCAGGGTTTGGACCACTTCCACTGTCTTGGTTAGGGCGTAGATAGTCTTCCAGTAGCTTCTGCCGGATGGCCCTTGAGCATAGCCATCGGACGAAGGCGTCCAAGATCAGCCTTTCGACCTCCTCTGCACCTACCCCAGGTTCAGCCAGACACGGTCGGACCAACTCTTGCAGGTGTCCCAGGTAAGACTCAGCCATCTCCCTGGGTTGCTGGGCTCAGGTGTTGAGGAGGTACCTTGCACAGGCCGCATTCATGGGGGGCTTGTACAAGTTCTCGAGAGTGTCCATTGCGCTCTTTTACGTGGAGCAGCCTATGGTTGCCTGGAAGGTGTGGAGTCCCAGCTTTGATTGGAATAGAACCAACCTCTTCCGATCTGAGTCCAGGATCCTGCCAGATCTTGAAGCATGTCTGGGCTTCCAGATGGTGTGGGTCAACTTCGAGGTTCCCTGTATGCTGGAGTTTTTCCATGGCAGCCGTGGGAAAATTCTGTGGATTAAATTGTGGTGCGCTGTTAACCAGAATCAGACACACACAAGGTAAAGACTGTACAACAGGCTTTAATCCACAAAAACTTCCACAGAGCCAGGCTGGCTGTAGCTGCAGTAACTCTGAGGGATCTTCGGGAGGCCGGCACAGGCTTGTATCCCGGAGGGTGATTGACATCCGACCGGGTGGGGCTTGATCTCTTCAGGCCAACTGATTGACAACCTGAAGGATTGACAGTCCTGTCCCCTTATTCTTCTGCAGATACAGGTGTTGCCCCCTGCAGTAGGCCGGCGGTACACTCCTGCAGGTACAGGTGTTGTCCCCTGCAGTAGGCTGGCGGTACACTCCTGCAGGTACAGGTGTTGTCCCCTGCTGTAGGCCGGCGGTACACTCCTGCAGGTACAGGTGTTGTCCCCTGCTGTAGGCCGGCGGTACACTCCTGCAGGTATAGGTGTTACCTGAGCTAGTTCCATTTGCTTGTGTTGGCCCAATCCCTCTCAAAGTCTTTTAATCAGGGTGATTATACTTCCTTCTGCAACTTTCTCTGGAAAGTCATTCATTATACCCATCACCCTCTCTGTGTGTGGGGGGGGGGGTGGTGGGAATATGTCCCTCACATTCACTTTAAATGTTTCCTTTCTCACCTTAAATTTGAGCCTTCCTGTTTTATATTGCTCTACCCTGGGGATAAGTCTGTTGCTAATGTTACGTTCCCCAGCAGAAATTTACATATGCATAAACAAATGGGTTAAGTTTAGCACAAAATTTATTAACAAATTAACAATATTAGAATTAAGACAATAGACAATAGGAGCTGGAGTAGGCCCTTCGGCCCATCGAGCCAGCACCGCCATTTTACAGATCATGGCTGATCACTACCATCAGTACCCCTTTCCAGCCTTATCCCCATAACCCTTAACTCCTTTGTCCACTAGAGTCTTATCTAACTCTCTTTTGAACATAATCAGCGAATCTGCCTCTACCACCCTCTGTGGCAGAGCATTCCACAGATTCACACTTCTCTGGGTAAAAAAATGTTTTCTCATCTCCGTCCTAAAGGGCCTACCCTGTATTCTTAAACTATGCCCTCTAGTCCTCGTCTCCCCCATCATTGGGAACAAGTAATCCGACTTCACCCTGTCTATTCCCTTGATAATTTTGTATACCTCAATCATGTCCCCCCTCATCCTTCTAAACTCCATCGGATACAAGTCCAGTTTTTCTAGCCTTTCAGCATATGTCAACCCCACCATCCCTGGAACTAACCTTGTAAATCTGCACTGCACACCCTCTATAGCTAGTACGTCCTTCCTCAAAATTGGAGACCAAAACTGGACGCAATACTCTAGGTGGGGTCTCACCAGGGCCCTATACAACTGCAGAAGGGCGTCTCTGTTCCTATACTCCAATCCCCTCTTTATGAAAGCCAACATGCCATTTGCCTTCTTCACAGCTTTCTGAACCTGCATGTTAGCCTTCAGTGACCGGTGAACAAGTACACCCAGATCCATTTGCACCTCCCCACTCCCTAGCTTGTCTCCATTTAAATAATACTCAGCTTTCCTATTATTGCCCCCAAAATGGATTAACCCAATAAACTTAATATCTGAACACCAGCCTAATGGCAACTCTATACGAACAACAGATTTTATAGAGCACATGTGGGGGGAAAAGCCCAGATCATTACAGTCCAAGCTCAGATGCCCCAACAATCAAATAAAATTCCCAAAACAAAACCCACACATCAATTACGTCAAGACAGTCAGTCAAGAAGAAACAGCTCACAGATGTAGTCTCCAGGCTTGGGATGATTTGTTTCCTTGCCCATTGGTCTTTTAGTTTGAGGCAGTATCCAGATGACCGTGGTCCCTCTAGACTCACAACCCTGTCAGGGGAACATGATACTTGCTTGAATTTCGAATGTGGCAACAATCACCTTTCCTTCCTTCACCCGGGAATTTTCATAGTGACCTCTTAGTCACCACACGAGGTTCATTGCCTCCAAAGCCCTCCAAGTGACCTTCTGTCACACAAGTCCTCTCCTTTGGACACCCTGGCTTGACTGGTCCTGTGACTCCTGTGACACGAAGTCCTCTTCTTGAAAGGCGACAGGAGAGGCACTGGTCAGTCCCACATGCCCTCTGGGTATCAGAGTTTCCAAAACTGTTGTCAGAACAACAATGCTGGCCAAGGTAGCTAAGTCTTCCTTTTTCCACTAAAACTACTGAGTGACCACACTGACAGCTCCAGATGACAGTCCTAGCACCCGTGAACAAAGCAACTCAGTGAGTGGGTGGCTGAAGGGCTGGGTGAGCACTCACCATCAGACCGACTATCTGACTGCCTGCAATCCACCGACTACCCTCCCCGAAATCAGTGCACTAAGCTTTTTAAACTGCCCAACGCATGCTTCTAGCTCTCCCCATTGGTGGGAGAGAGGTTAACAGCTACAGGCTCGCTCTCCTGCGAGCCCACAGACTTCCAGCGCGTGGTTTCCGTGGTTTGACAGCTGTCAAAGTTCCTTATTGGTAGCTCAACACTACTACAGTTCCTAGTAGCTGACAAATCCCCCGAAGTAGGTTCAGTCCTGTCCTCAGTCAAAAATAAAATTGTCCAAGGTCCATAACACTATCCTCTGTATATAAACCCTTATAAACCTCTATCAAGCCACCCTCCAATTTGCTCTAGGGACGACAGCCCCAGTTTCTCCGTGTAACAATTCCTCTGATCCCAGCAACATCCTGATGATTCTTTTCAGCTCCCCATCCCCCATCTCACTCTCTACCCAAAGTCCCCTTTTTACCATTCAGCACATCCCTGACAGCTGGATCTCCCTTCTTGCCTTTCTTGCTCTCCACGGAGTTTCCCCCACACACAGCTTGCTCAATGCATGGTGAGAGCATATCTGAACCCAATCCTACTTGCCAGTTTTTATTATCAGTACCAGCCATCCTGCACATTTCCCATTTCCACCAGTCATTTTCTGTGCCCCCCAGCCCCCCCATCCCTGACCCTATGTCTCCCCCTCCCTCCCTTTCATGATGATTTCCTCAATCGTTCTCTATGAGAGCGATATAGATCAGTACAGGAGGAACAGGCCCACATGTCTGCTGAACAGGATATCCAAATCAAACAAAAACTCTTCTGTTTGCACGTGACAGATATCTCTTTCCCACCCCCCACCCCCCCATTCTTTCATACTCAAGTCCACCTCGAATGGTCTTAAATATCACTATCGACAGACTCAGGATCAGTACCCATGGATTGGAGGGTAGCTAATGTTACCCCACTATTTAAAAAGGGGGGTAGAGAAAAAGCGGGGAATTATAGGCCGGTGAGCCTTACATCAGTAGTGGGCAAAATGATGGAATCCATTATTAAAGATGTAATAGCGGAGCATATGACTAGCAGAGAAGGGATCGGACAGAGTCAACATGGATTTACAAAAGGTAAATCGTGCTTGACAAATCTATTGGAATTCTTTGAGATGGTGACAGGTAAAATAGATGGGGGAGAGCCAATGGATGTGGTGTACCTGGACTTCCAAAAGGCCTTCGATAAGGTCCCGCATAAACGACTGGCTTCCAAAATCAAGGCTCATGGGATTGGGGGCAAAGTATTGATGTGGATTTAGAACTGGTTGGCAGGTAGAAGACAGAGAGTTGGGATAAATGGCTCGTTTTCTGAGTGGCAGGCGGTGACCAGTGGGGTGCCACAGGGATCTGTACTGGGATCCCAGCTGTTCACAATTTACATTAATGATCTGGATGAGGGGATTGGATGTAATATTTCCAAATTTGCACATGACACTAAGCTAGGAGGGGTTGTGTGCACGGAAGAGGGGGTCAGGAAGCTCCAGTGTGATTTGGATAAATTGAGGGACTGGGCAGATCCATGGCAAATGCACTACAATGTGGATAAATGTGAGGTTATCCACTTTGGTAATACAAACTGGAGGGCAGATGACTATTTGAATGGCAATCGATTAAGAGATGGGGAAGTGCAGAGAGACCTAGGGGTACTTGTACACCAGTCTCTGAAGGCGAGCATGCAGGTACAGCAGGCGGTTCAAAAGGCAAATGGTATGTTGGCCTTCATATCAAGAGGGTTTGAGTATAGGAACAAGGATACCTTACTGCAGCTGTACAGGGCCTTGGTGAGACCCCACCTGGAGTATTGTGTGCAGTTTTGGTCACTTATCTAAGGAAGGATGTTCTTGCAATGGAGGGAGTGCAGAGGCGATTCACCAGGCTGATACCTGGAATGGCAGGAATGACTTAGGAGGAAAGATTGTGCAAATTGGGATTGAACTCGCTGGAGTTTAGAAGATTGAGAGGGGATCTCATAGAAACCTATAAAATTCTGGCAGGACTGGACAGAATGGATGCAGATGGGATGTTTCCAAGGATGGGAAAATCCAGAACCCGGGGCCATGGTTTGAGGATAATAGGAAAACCATTTAGGACAGAGATGAGGAGGAATTTCTTTACCCAGAGGGTGGTGAATCTGTGGAATTCATTGCCACAGAGGGCAGTAGAGGCAGGTTCATTATATTTAAGAGGGAATTAGATCTATTTCTTCAGTATAGGGGTATTAAAGGTTACGGAGAGAAGGCGGGGACGAGGTACTGAACTTTAAGATCAGCCATGATCTCGTTGAATGGTGGAGCAGGCTCGAAGGGTCGAATGACCTACTCCTGCTCCTATCTTCTATGTTTCTATTGTACTCACTTCCACCTCTGCTCCTGGAAACCCGTTCCAGGCACCCATCACTCAATGCATAAAATATTTTCCCCGCACATCTCCCTTAAGCTTCCTTCTCCTGACTTTAAATGCACATCCTCTAATGTGTGATACTTTTACCCTGGGGAAAATATTCTTGACTGTCCACCATGTCAATGCCTCTTGTGATTTTATTAACCTCTACCAGGTCGCCCTTTGGCCTCTGACACTCCAAAGCAAACAAACCATGTTTGTCCAATCTTTCCACATAGGTTATAGTTTCTATACCAGGCAACCTCCTGGTAAACTCTTTCCAAAGCCTCTCCATCCTTCCTGTAATGGGGACTGAAATTGTGCACAGTATTCCCAGTGAGGCCTACCAGAACTGCTACGTGGCCTCCTTATTCTTGGACTTAATGCTCACCCAATGAAGTCAAGCACATTATTTACCACCCTATCTACTTGTGTGGCCACTTTCAATGAGCTATGAACCTGGACCTAGATCCTTCTGCACATCAGTGCGATTCAGAATCCTCCCATTTAACTACCAGATTTGCTCATGAAATAGTTGAATTTTGTAGATAATTTTTTAACATTAAATTTATGGGGTCGACTATTACATGGATACGAATTTTGGCCGTGGTTAGTATCTGTGTCTTGGAGTCATTGGGAGCCAGGGCCTAGACAAGAGTCTGCATTTGAGGCGTCAGAAGTTTGATGGGTGGATGGCCAGGGCTAAGGTGGGAAGTTCGTATTCAAGGCATCGGGAGCTCTGATGGCTGAGTGACCTTGGCCGAGGTGACGTCTGTGGTTGAAGTGTCAGGAGCTCTGATGCGCGGGTGGCCAGAGCCGAGGAGGGAAGTCTGCATTTGAGGCGTCAGGAGCTCCGATGGGCGGGTGGCCTGGGCCAAGGTGGGAAGTCTGCATTCGAGGCGTCGGGAGCACTGATGGGTGGGCAGCTGGGGCCAAGGTGAGAGACGGGTCGACTTTTACCTGCGATATATAGAAAATACCAGATTTCTGGGCCAAAAATAGTGGGGGGGTCATCATTTACATGGTATCAACTTTTACACAAGACCAAACAGTATATACATTCCCCTTTGTCCTCCAAAAGTACAACACTTCACACTTGTCTGGGTTAAACTCCATCTGCCATTTCTCTGCCCATATCTGAAACTGGTCTGTATCCTGTTGTATTCTTTAAAAGCTCACTATACTGTCCCCAACTCTGCCAATCTTTGTATCACCTGCAAACTTATTAACCCACCCACCCACATTTTCATCCAAGTAATTAATGTATATCACAAACAACAGGGGTCCCAACACCGATCCCTCCAGAACACCACTGGTCATTCCTTCACACTTTTTGCTGTTCTCTGGGTAATGAATCCTTTGATAACAAATACGTGTCATTGCTCCCTCTGCTGATGTTTCCTTGCATTAGATCAGACTTCCGTCAGGAGACTCACTGCGGGAGAGGTTCCAAGAGGGAGACGTGTTGGAGACCGTGAAGGAGTACATCACACAACGATGCCCTGAGCTTCACTCCATTTCCCTCCTCCAGAGCTTTCCCAAGAGACATTTCACAAGCTGTGAGCTGGGCAGCACGTTGACAGACTTGGGGCTGAGTCCCACTGCCACACTATGTGTACAGAATGAGCAGCGTGCGCCCGCTGCCTCTCCAGGCCTGCCGCCGGGTGCCTATACTTTGAGGACAAGTGGTAACACCAGTGGAGACATTTCTCTGAAGAGTGGTGTGGTGGAGCTGCAGGCAGGGGCGCCCGAGGCCCAGCAACCCTCCCCTCATCGTGCCTGGGGCCGAGGGCAGGCTCTGGGACACCAGGTGGCTAGCAACTTGCCAGCCCCTAACAGGGAAGAGCTTGCATCTGCCCCAGGACGCAGGAACCATCCAGATGTGAGAGGGGCTGGGATGCCTGTGCTAATGGAATCTCCATCAAGATCAACGCACTGCTGGGGTAAGAGTGGCACAAGACACTGATTGTGGCTCTCAGGTAATGGATTCCTCTCACCAGGGCACTTTCATCAAACTCCCCTTGTCCTTTGTCACTCTCACTGTGGTGCATCCTGTACACAGAATGGAGCCCATAGAGCCTTCCATCATTTTCCATTAATACTCTTCACACTATCCCCTCAACCTCCCAGACAGGGAGTACATTCCAATCGCATACTTCCAGGGAAGAGACAACAAAGGTTAGATACCAAGTAGACCAAGTTCTTTCTATGTTATCTTGTCACACACTCCCAGGTCAGGGGTGACACAATGTGGCAGCATTTTTCAACCAGTGGGTTTATTATAGGTGGCCCACACACCATGACAAAGACCCATTACTGATGTAATAAACAAGTAAAATGTTAAACAAGGTGTAAATTTGAGAGACAAGATCAAATATTCTCAATATAGAAGAGGCTCTAGCACAGCAGCTCCCCCTCAACTGATGGCCCATGGGCTTGTAATAACATAACATAATAGGACAGTAGATCTCAACCTTTTTCCCCATTCACATGCTTTCATAAGAAATTCCTTGTTAATCACAAAGCACCTATGGGCATAGGACATCATAGGTGCTCTGTGGTTAGTAAGGGATTACTTAAGATGGTTTATGAATGGGGAAAATAAAGGTTGAGAACCAACTGTTATTGGAGGTACATAGAAAGAATAGGAATACTTTTGATGGTCTGTGGATGAAAGCAGGTTGAGGAGCAAGGGTCAAGGCTGTTCCATGAAATGCCATCATCATTAAATCCCTTCATTCTGCTGAGACCTGGTTTTCCCAATTCCATATCGATTCATGTCTGAATGATCAGCAGCTTTCATAAATGAAGCCTCACTTTCAACACATGTACTAGCAAAGTTTGAACAACACTTGGGATTCGTCGTGAGGCTGGAATCAGATGTTGGTGTCCCGTCTAAAGCACAGAACTCTTCCTGACTGCTAATTCCACACTATCCATGTGTGATGCAGGGCGAGGGCAGAGGCTGGCATCCACGGAGAGCGGCAGGCACCCCAATGAAGAGGAGCCCAGTGAGGATTCTGAAGAAGAGGAGGTGGCGAATATCATCCCGCAGCATTTGCTGATCCCTCCTGGTTAGTCAACCGAAAATAAATAGCAGTTTGTCTTCTTGGAATAGTTTACAACTAGAAAAGTATACCTGAGAGGACCTGCGTTTAAGGGGAGAGGGAAATGGTGAAAGGATTTGTATTAAGTACAGGAGCTGGGATGTTTTGGTAAAGTTGTAAAGGACATTGGTAAGGCCAGATTTGGAGCATTGTGTGCAGTTTTGGTCACCGAACTACAGGAAAAATATCCATAAGATAGAAAGAGTGCTGAGAAGATTTACTACGATGTTGCCCGGACTTCAGGAACTGAGTGACAGGGAAAGGTTAAACAGGTTAGGACTTTATTCCCTGGAATGTAGAAGAATGAGGGGAGATTTGATCGAGGGATTTAAAATTGTGAGGGTCATAGACAGAGTAAATGTAGATCGGCTTTTTCCACTGAGGGTGGGTGAGATACAAACCAGAGGACATGGGTTAAGGGTGAAAGGGGAAAAATTTAAGGGGAACATGAGGGGGAACTTCTTCACACAGAGAGTGGTGGGGGTGTGGAACGAGCTGCCAGATGAAGTGGTGAAAGTGGGCTCAATTTTAACATTCAAGAAGAATTTGGACAGATACATGGATGGGAGGGGTATGGAGAAATATGGACTGGGTGCAGATCAGTGGGACGAGGCAAAAAAAATTGTTCAGCCCAGACTAGAAGGACCAAAGGGACCTGTTTCTGTTCTGTAGTGTTTTATGGTTCTATTTGCGGGATAAGTATTTTACAGAGAGGGGTGAGCACTGGGAACAGGCTGCCACAGGTATTGGTGATGTAGGTAAAATAGTCACAGGGAAGTGGAGTGGGAAGAGATTTAGTTTAATTTGGCTTCATGTTCCGTACAGTCATTGTAGCTGAAGTGCTTGTTCCTGCGCTGTACTGTCTTGTAGAAGTATTGCCACTCTTGCTGTAAAAGACCATAAGACATGGGAGCAGAAATAGGCTATTCAGCCCATTGAGTCTGCCCCACCATTCAATCATGAGATGATCCATTTCCCCACTCAGCTCCACTGCCCGGCCCTCTCCCCTTAATGTTTGATGCCCTGGTCCCTGGCTAATCAAGAACCTGTCAATCTCTGCCTTAAATACACCCAATGACTTGGCCTCCAGCTGTAAACCCTTATTACTTACCTTTTAGCCTATGCTACTGTTATCTGTATTCCTCCCCCTTCCCCTCCTCCTGATTTTCGGCACTCCTGAAGAAGGGCTCAGGGAAATGCTGGAGCAACTCAGCCGGTCTTTTCAACATCTATAGAAGACTAAGATATATTGCCGACATTTTGGGCCTGAGCTCTTCTTCAAGGAAAAAGGATTGTGTTAGGTGTGGGGTTCGGGATAGGGTAAGGTGTGGGGTTCGGGATAGGGTTAGATGTGGGGTTGGGGATAGGGTTAGGTGTGGGGTTCGGGATAAGATTAGGTGTGCAGTTCGGGATAGGGTTAGGTGTGGGGTTGGGGATAGGGTTAGGTGTGGGGTTGGGAATAGGGTTAGGTGTAAGGTTGGGGATAGGCTTAGGTGTGGGGTTGGGGATAGGGTTAGGTGTGGGGTTGGGAATAGGATTAGGTGTGGGGATGGGGATAGGGTTAGGTGAGGGCTTGAGGATAGGGTTAGGTGAGGGGTTGGGGATAGGGTTAGGTGAGGGGTTGGGGATAGGGTTAGGTGTGGGGTTGGGGATAGGGTTAGGTGTGGGTTTGGGGTTGAGGTGTGAGGTTGACGGTCGGTGCGGGGTTCAAGTTCAGTTTTCTTTTGTACTGAGTCACCTTGTGTCTCAGACAGCATCTTCTCCTTGCTGAGCACCTGTGAAGGAGGGCAGTCCTTGGTACCTGTGGCCCTTGTACAGAATAATGCTGTTGCAGTTCCACCAAGCCCCTTAACTCATTCAATGAACACCTTTTTGTTGGTTGGAATTCTGAAACTTTCTGATATATTCGGCTTCTGCCTTTCTGATTTTTTTTTCCTTGAAGAAGGGCTCAGGCGTTAATGTCAGAAATGTATCTTTGTATCCTTTTGATGCTGGAAAGACTGGCTGAGTTCCTCCAACATTTTGGTGTTTTTGCTACCAGAATACTGTAAATAGTTTAGCATTGACTTGAAGGGCCCATTTCTGTGCTGTAGTGTTCCTTTGTGGGTTAATATGGCCCTGGCGTGTCTGTGGATGGTAGACTTTGTGGGGAGTTTTACGTTGATGTTGGATGAGTGTAAATGGTGGACTGAAGGTCACTGTGCACTCAGTGATTGGAAGGACTGTTTCTGTCTCATGTGTCTCATTGGAAGCCTCAAGTCAAGAAAAAGGTTTGAGATACCATGACGATAGATGGAAAGAAAATGTCAAGAGTTAACTGTCGCCAAGGAAAACCTGGCACCACCTAGTGCCAACACTGTCAGATTGTACAGAGGAAAGGAGAATGGGAACATGGTCAATATAGGAACCGTTCAGCAAGAGAGACAAAGCTAAATGGGCTAATTACTAATTGGTCTGTACCATATCTGTGAGAGTTTAATTCTCATTCTTTAATGGAGAATAAAATTGACTTGTTTTCTAGCCTTTGACCCAGAAACGATTTTCCGCCAAAATGGACACCGAATCAGAAGCAACTTTGAACCTCGTTATCAGTGGCCCAATCAGGGTAATCGTCTGAGGTGGGTTCGAATAGTCTCTTGTTGATTCACCTTTGATCAACAATCATTTAAATTTTAAATTTAAATTTTAAATTTAGACAACAGCACAGTAGCAGGTCCCTTCAGCCCTCGAGCCCACACCCGGTATGTTTTTTGAATGGTGGGAAGAAACCAGAGCCTCCAGAGAAAACCCATGCAGACATGGGGAGAACACACAAACTCTATACAGACAGCGTGGGATTCGAACCCCAGTCTTGATCGCTGTAACAGCATTGCGCTAACCATTATACCAACCATACTCTGCCTACAATTTATTCACTGTAAAAAAAAAAAAAAAAAAAAACCCCGGTATGTGACACCTATGAGGATAGTTAGTGAATTTGCTGGTTGCTTGAGACTGCATATCACGTGATTGGCAAACTAACTGCTCGGGGGCGGCAATTTTAAACTTGTATTTTTTTACTTATTTATTTTCTGCAATTTTTTTTGCCACTCGTTTGAGACTGCTGGTTGTTTGAATTCCAGATAATGGGCATTTTACTGTATTTATATGTCGAAGCATCCTCCAGAAAGCAGACCAACAAAGCTCAACCCTTCACAGAAAAGCCTTGCAGGAGGGTCATTTCAAATCTGATCAGATACTAGTTATTGTCCTGTAACAAAACAAAAACGTCATATTATTAGAAATTGCCCTTAGTCTGCCATAAGGTAGACAAAGATTCGCCACCAACATTGCCCGGTGCCCCTTACAGTCAGACACTTCCCTGTCTGTCTTTAATGTCACCATGTTAGAGAGCTTTACTGTTGTATCAGGCATTTTTATTCTACCCTCAATTTTTGTGTTTTTAAACCTTAAAATAATCTTGTTAAAACATATGGTGTTTATTAACCCAGGAAGACCCACAGTGACCCAGCAGACGTCAAATTGCTGCCTCCATAGGACATCAGAGATCAGGACAGGCAGTTGACATAGATTTCTCCTTCCCAACACCCCATGCATTTTACTTCCTGCATTTGTAAATGGCCACTATGACCAGGGCAATGAGCACCATGAAGTCCCCAGACCAGACCATGTCCAAAAATGTCCCTGCTGTGCAAGATTTTTACTCTGAGCCAAAACTTGCTTTTTAAAATCAATTTATTCATGTGTTTCAGCATTTTAAATTAAACCATTGACTTTCTTGTCCATAATGTCATAATGTGTCCCAGCACCTCTGGTGTCCACCACACCCTGTAGGCCTCCATGCTTTTCCTGCAGCAGAGGGGTTTGAAGTGATGGTGTTGAGGGAGCTGGAGTTTGAGACCAATCCATGCCCTAGGAGATTGTGACAGGATAGTGCTGAGGGTGGTGTGTGTGTTGAGGATGGGGGGAGGCAGGCTGTGTGTGTGTTGAGGATGGGGGGAGGCAGGCTGTGTGTGTGTTGAGGGGGGAGGCAGGCTGTGTGTGTGTTGAGGGAGGAGGCAGGCTGTGTGTGTGTTGAGGGGGGAGGCGGGCTGTGTGTGTTGAGGGGCGAAGCGGGCTGTGTGTGTGGAGGGGCGAAGCGGGCTGTGTGTGTGGAGGGGCGAGGCGGGCTGTGTGTGTGAAGGGGCGAGGCGGGCTGTGTGTGTGGAGGGGCGAGGCGGGCTGTGTGTGTGGAGGAGCGAGGCGGGCTGTGTGTGTGGAGGGGCGAGGCGGGCTGTGTGTGTGGAGGGGCGAGGCGGGCTGTGTGTGTGGAGGGGCGAGGCGGGCTGTGTGTGTGGAGGGGCGAGGCGGGCTGTGTGTGTGGAGGGGCGAGGCGGGCTGTGTGTGTGGAGGGGCGAGGCGGGCTGTGTGTGTGGAGGGGCGAGGCGGGCTGTGTGTGTGGAGGGGCGAGGCGGGCTGTGTGTGTGGAGGGGCGAGGCGGGCTGTGTGTGTGGAGGAGCGAGGCGGGCTGTGTGTGTGGAGGGGCGAGGCGGGCTGTGTGTGTGGAGGGGCGAGGCGGGCTGTGTGTGTGGAGGGGCGAGGCGGGCTGTGTGTGTGGAGGGGCGAGGCGGGCTGTGTGTGTGGAGGGGCGAGGCGGGCTGTGTGTGTGGAGGGGCGAGGCGGGCTGTGTGTGTGGAGGGGCGAGGCGGGCTGTGTGTGTGGAGGGGCGAGGCGGGCTGTGTGTGTGGAGGGGCGAGGCGGGCTGTGTGTGTGGAGGGGCGAGGCGGGCTGTGTGTGTGGAGGGGCGAGGCGGGCTGTGTGTGTGGAGGGGCGAGGCGGGCTGTGTGTGTGGAGGGGCGAGGCGGGCTGTGTGTGTGGAGGGGCGAGGCGGGCTGTGTGTGTGGAGGGGCGAGGCGGGCTGTGTGTGTGGAGGGGCGAGGCGGGCTGTGTGTGTGGAGGAGCGAGGCGGGCTGTGTGTGTGGAGGGGCGAGGCGGGCTGTGTGTGTGGAGGGGCGAGGCGGGCTGTGTGTGTGGAGGAGCGAGGCGGGCTGTGTGTGTGGAGGGGCGAGGCGGGCTGTGTGTGTGGAGGGGCGAGGCGGGCTGTGTGTGTGGAGGGGCGAGGCGGGCTGTGTGTGTGGAGGGGCGAGGCGGGCTGTGTGTGTGGAGGGGCGAGGCGGGCTGTGTGTGTGGAGGGGCGAGGCGGGCTGTGTGTGTGGAGGGGCGAGGCGGGCTGTGTGTGTGGAGGGGCGAGGCGGGCTGTGTGTGTGGAGGGGCGAGGCGGGCTGTGTGTGTGGAGGGGCGAGGCGGGCTGTGTGTGTGGAGGGGCGAGGCGGGCTGTGTGTGTGGAGGGGCGAGGCGGGCTGTGTGTGTGGAGGGGCGAGGCGGGCTGTGTGTGTGGAGGGGCGAGGCGGGCTGTGTGTGTGGAGGGGCGAGGCGGGCTGTGTGTGTGGAGGGGCGAGGCGGGCTGTGTGTGTGGAGGGGCGAGGCGGGCTGTGTGTGTGGAGGGGCGAGGCGGGCTGTGTGTGTGGAGGGGCGAGGCGGGCTGTGTGTGTGGAGGGGCGAGGCGGGCTGTGTGTGTGGAGGGGCGAGGCGGGCTGTGTGTGTGGAGGGGCGAGGCGGGCTGTGTGTGTGGAGGGGCGAGGCGGGCTGTGTGTGTGGAGGGGCGAGGCGGGCTATGTGTGTGGAGGGGCGAGGCGGGCTGTGTGTGTGGAGGGGCGAGGCGGGCTGTGTGTGTGGAGGGGCGAGGCGGGCTGTGTGTGTGGAGGGGCGAGGCGGGCTGTGTGTGGAGGGGCGAGGCGGGCTGTGTGTGTGGAGGGGCGAGGCGGGCTGTGTGTGTGGAGGGGCGAGGCGGGCTGTGTGTGTGGAGGGGCGAGGCGGGCTGTGTGTGTGGAGGGGCGAGGCGGGCTGTGTGTGTGGAGGGGCGAGGCGGGCTGTGTGTGTGGAGGGGCGAGGCGGGCTGTGTGTGTGGAGGGGCGAGGCGGGCTGTGTGTGTGGAGGGGCGAGGCGGGCTGTGTGTGGAGGGGCGAGGCGGGCTGTGTGTGTGGAGGGGCGAGGCGGGCTGTGTGTGTTGAGGGGGGAGGCGGGCTGTGTGTGTGTTGAGGGGGGAGGCGGGCTGTGTGTGTGGAGGGGCGAGGCGGGCTGTGTGTGTGGAGGGGCGAGGCGGGCTGTGTGTGTGGAGGGGCGAGGCGGGCTGTGTGTGTGGAGGGGCGAGGCGGGCTGTGTGTGTGGAGGGGCGAGGCGGGCTGTGTGTGTGGAGGGGCGAGGCGGGCTGTGTGTGTGGAGGGGCGAGGCGGGCTGTGTGTGTGGAGGGGCGAGGCGGGCTGTGTGTGTGGAGGGGCGAGGCGGGCTGTGTGTGGAGGGGCGAGGCGGGCTGTGTGTGTGGAGGGGCGAGGCGGGCTGTGTGTGTGGAGGGGCGAGGCGGGCTGTGTGTGTGGAGGGGCGAGGCGGGCTGTGTGTGTGGAGGGGCGAGGCGGGCTGTGTGTGTGGAGGGGCGAGGCGGGCTGTGTGTGTGGAGACGCGAGGCGGGCTGTGTGTGTGTTGAGGGGGGAGGCGGGCTGTGTGTGTGTTGAGGGGGGAGGCGGGCTGTGTGTGTGTTGAGGGGGGAGGCGGGCTGTGTGTGTGGAGGGGCGAGGCGAGCTGTGTGTGGAGGGGCGAGGCGGGCTGTGTGTGTGGAGGGGCGGGCTGTGTGTGTGGAGAGGCGGGCTGTGTGTGTGGAGGGGCGAGGCGGGCTGTGTGTGTGGAGGGGCGAGGCGGGCTGTGTGTGTGGAGGGGCGAGGCGGGCTGTGTGTGTTGAGGGGGGAGGCGGGCTGTGTGTGTGTTGAGGGGGGAGGCGGGCTGTGTGTGTGGAGGGGCGAGGCGGGCTGTGTGTGTGGAGGGGCGAGGCGAGCTGTGTGTGTGGAGGGGCGAGGCGGGCTGTGTGTGTGGAGGGGCGAGGCGGGCTGTGTGTGTGGAGGGGCGAGGCGGGCTGTGTGTGTGGAGACGCGAGGCGGGCTGTGTGTGTGTTGAGGGGGGAGGCGGGCTGTGTGTGTGTTGAGGGGGGAGGCGGGCTGTGTGTGTGTTGAGGGGGGAGGCGGGCTGTGTGTGTGGAGGGGCGAGGCGAGCTGTGTGTGGAGGGGCGAGGCGGGCTGTGTGTGTGGAGGGGCGAGGCGGGCTGTGTGTGTGGAGGGGCGAGGCGGGCTGTGTGTGTGGAGAGGCGGGCTGTGTGTGTGGAGAGGCGGGCTGTGTGTGTGGAGAGGCGGGCTGTGTGTGTGGAGAGGCGGGCTGTGTGTGTGGAGAGGCGGGCTGTGTGTGTGGAGAGGCGGGCTGTGTGTGTGTTGAGGGGGGAGGCGGGCTGTGTGTGTGGAGAGGCGAGGCGGGCTGTGTGTGTGTTGAGGGGGGAGGCGGGCTGTGTGTGTGTTGAGGGGGGAGGCGGGCTGTGTGTGGAGGGGCGAGTTGGGCTGTATGTGTGTGGAGGGGCGAGTTGGGCTGTATGTGTGTTGAGGGGCGAGATGGGCTGTATGTGTGTTGAGGGGCGAGGCGGGCTGTGTGTGTTGAAGGGGGAGGCGGGGTGTGTGTGTTGAAGGGGGAAGCGGGGTGCGTGTGTTGAGGGGAGAGGCAGTGTGGATGAGAGAGAGCGGCCAACGCAGAAAGAGCTTTTGTCTCAACCAATTCATTGCCATTTTCATCATGGGACTGCTTAACAGGACAATTTAGAGTAATTTTTCCCGGTCTCTGCACATGTTCATGATCACTAGTGTTGACTTACCCTTTTCTTATTACTCTCTTCAATCTGAATCACCTTGCTTTGTGCTGCAGGGAGGGCAGAGAGGAGCTGGCAACTCAGGAGAGTCGGAAGCAGCAGGATCTTCCCAGTGTCTTGGCTCAGGCAGCCTTGAATCGCCTAAACAAAGCAGCAGAGAGCCAGCATTGCCACCCACCACAGTCCTGGCAGAAGAAGCTTTGCCGAGCCACGCCAGTGCCCTCGCTGTTCACTCTGGCAACTGGCAGTGCCGTGGCCCTGATGGCAGGTGTGTGCAATCCTGAGGGAGGCTTGATTTGGAGGTGTGGGAGTGCTGAGCACAAGGAGGCAGCTGGAGGTATAATATTTCCTGAGGGATATGGGACTGGCAAGCAGGGTGTGATGGTACATCTGTAGACAGCCTAGTTGGAGAATGTCAGGGCCTTGATGAGAATATGGAGGAGATTCTATTCAGAGTCACCAGGAATGGAAGAATTCAGTTCCATGAGAAGCGCTTCTCATCATCTGGGAGGAACGAGCAGAGAAGGGGAGACTATTAGAGAGGTGCTCAGAGTGGAAAGATGGGGTGGCAGGGTCTGTGAATAGTGGACACGGGTTGGAGGTGATGGGAAAAGAGATGGGAGCATGTTTATTGTGGAAGTTGTGGTCCTGAAAGAGCAGTGGAAACACATTCAGGAAGAACGGTCAGCCAAAAGGATTTAATGCCAAGAGAGGAGCCAGTCATAGAGAGAGAAACGGGAGATGTGCTTTGTGTGGTGTCTGAAATAAATGTCTACCTTTGGGCATCCGTAGAAGGCTGTCTGTGAACCGGACTCTTCCTCAGGTTTGAGCAAGTTTGGCAGAGTCCTGAACAGTGGTGCTGGGATTAATCAGAGTGAAGTTCCTTCTACACTGTCTCTTCAATCTCTGCCATTGCAGGTTAGATGCAGAGTCACGCTCCCTGTGCCTGTCCTGTCACATGGTCCCAGAGCATAGCCAAGGGTGACCAATCACTTAATTTTTAATTTAGGCATATGGCATGGTAATAGGCCATTTTGGCCTATCAGTTCATGCTACCAATTAACCTGTATCCCCAGTACGTACTCGTGGGCCAAAATGACCTGCTGCCTTGTTGTATGTCTAAATTTAAAATTAAAAGGTTGACCACTCCTGTTAGTTACTGAGTAACACTCCACCTACACCGTCCCATCATTCAGTCCCAGGGCAGGGTCAGTATGGGTATATAAAAACACAGTGAAATACTGGAGGAACTCTACCTGTGTTTTGCTCATACCTCGAAGGGCTCAAGCCCGAAAAGTCAGTAACATATCTTTACCTCATATGGATGCTGTGAGACTGGCTGAGTTCCTCCAGCATTTTACTGTGTTTTTAACTACAATCTCAACATCTGCAGGCTCACATTTTGCTCTAATTCTGCTCCATACTCTCTGTGTGTGACCATTTGCACTGTGTGACTGGGGTTGTTTCATGTTCGTTACTGGGCGCAAGGCTCTTGTTATGTTCACCGTGGCTCTTTTGTTGCTAGTACCCAGTATGCAGTACTCTCGAAGCCTGGCCTGCCTGACTCCTGAGCTGGCTCAGCATCTCCTCATCCACATGATCGATCGGCGCCTTCTGCGGCCCAAATCCTTTGAAGTCTTCTTCGGCTGCAAGATTCAGAAGCTTGTGCTCGACTGCTACCCCTACGCCACCAACGAGCTCCTACGGCAACTGCGAGCATTCCACTCCCTCAAATACCTCAGCCTCACGTCCTGCTCCCTAATCACAGGTACAGTGTCGATTTCTGGCCCACTGCTTGTCCTGCACCTCCTCCAGGGTTTGTTATAACTTTAAATTTAGATGTGCAGCATGGAATCAAGCCCTTTTGGCCCACGAGCTTGTGCCGCCCAATTGCACCCAATCGACCTACCACCAATGGTGGGAGAAAACTGGGATCCCCAGAGGAAACCCATGCAGACATGGGGAGAAGGTACAAACTCCTTACCGACAGCGCCGGATTTGAACCCTGGTATTGATCGCTGGTGGTGTAATAGCTTTACAATAACTGTGACGCCCTGTGTCATCCTACATTCTGCAGGTGGGCATCAATGGAAAGCTAGCGTTTCACTGCCATCAAACATTGCCACCTCACTGCTGCTCTGGAGCCCATTATTAACTGACCTCTCTCCCCTGTGTGTCTCTCAGAGTGGGCTCAATGCCTCTCGTGATCCTTGCCCTTCTCTTTCCCCCTTCCCCTTCTCCTTGATGCTCTAATATCCTCATTATATCACTCGAATGCCTTCAGGTGCACTGTCCCCTCTCTTTTCCTCTACCACTTATTCTCCCCCCTCTCTCCATGCACCCTCACCCATTCTCCCCCCTCTCTCCATGCACCCTCACCCATTCTCCCCCCTCTCCGGTTCCATCCTCTTCCACCCACATTTTCCTTTTTTTCCCCTCTTTACCACCCTTCTGTTCCATCTGGTCTCATCTGTCCTTCACCTCTTCCTTTTCAGCTCTCATGATTCCACTAATCATCACCATTTCTTATCAGATTCCAGCACATCGTCTCCACTGATCACCCACTCTGATTCGTCTTTCTGCACCTGACTCCTTCATATTCTCTTGCCTCTCCCTCCCTTTGTCTGGCATCTGCCTGTTAGCTACCTCCGTCCCTCAACCTTCACCCTCGCTGGCTCACTGATCCCTGACTGGCCCCTGTCCAACCCCTCCCACCCTGTCCTCGTTATACTGGCTCCATCTCCTCACTACACACTCCGTCCTGATGAAAGGCTCCGTCTGGAAATATCGACCATTCTCCAACTGGTGCTACTCGGCCCACTGAGTTCGTCCAGCAGCAGATTCCAGTGTCTGCACTCGCGCAGCTTTCTCCTCCACCTTCTGCCCTGTAACACTCGCACAGCCCCATCTTTCCTGCCCCGATCCTGCCTCTCTGCCTTCCCATGTGCCACTCTGATTCTTCTTCTCTCATGTATTGTAGATTCCGGTTTGGAGGTGTTGACTTGTTTGCAGAGATTGCAGCATCTGAACCTGGCGGCGTGTGTGAAACTCACTGATAACTGCCTGTACAGCATCAGAGGTTTGTCTAGTTCTTTATCGTGAACCCCTTCACTGGTGGAACGAATATTCAGTGCGTCACAAAAGAAACTGTGGAGGAATGACATCCATGGAGGAAAATGGTCAATGTTTTGGGTCAATGTGCTGCTGTAAGACAATTTTGAAAGCAGCATCTCAGCCCGTACATTTTCCAACACAGATACTGCCTGACACTGAGTCCCTCCTGCAGCTGGAATTTTGCTCAGAGTTCCAGCATCTGCAGTCTATTGTGTCTCCAGAGGTCATGCCTGGTGTGTTGCCTCCACACTAACTCTTCATTCCATTTCAACTTGTCATTGTTGAAATGTAAATGCCATGTGTTGGCCAGACGAAGCTGAGCTGGCTGCTGGGTCTGATTGTGGTGGCTGTGCCAGGAAGATGGAGGTTATGGGAGGAATGTGATGTGTGCCAGAGGTCAGGAGGGATGACAGGATATGAGGGACTGAATAGCAGCGAAAGTATTCTTTTTAACTGGCTTTTTAATCGAGTAGTAACAAGAATCTCGGGAATAAGAGCAGAACTTGCTAGGAATACTCAGCCATTCCATCAGTAGTTGTGGAGTAAGAGAGTTGTATGGAAGGCCAGTGTTGCAGATTTCCTAAGGTATATCTGTTACTGGAATCTGGTTCTGAGGCCCAGATCCAGGGGAGTTTCCAAGGTCACTTTCCCATTGAGTGCGGAACAGAATCAGAGCCAATGGAAATCAGGCAGCAATAGTGGGAAATAAAATTTTGAATTTTATTTACAGCACAGTAGAAGCTGATTCTGGCCTTTTAAACCCGAGCTGTCCAATTACACCTGTCATTTTAGAGAGTGGGATGAAACTGGAGCACCCGGGGAAAACCCACGCAGAGATGGGGAGAATGTACAAACTCCTTACTGCAGCGCTGGATTCAAACCCGGGTCACTGGCGCTGTGGTAGCATTTTGGTGCCCAATCTGTTCCACTGGGATTGTACAGGATCAGAGCTGCCTCTTGCTTCAAAATGGGGATTGCATGAAACACCCTAACCCCCCCCCCCCACTCCATGTGTCCTAAAAATACTACTGTTCACCATCTGCCTTTTCTCCAGAAGGTCACAAGAGCTGTGAGCCAAATGTTCAGGTTCTCCAGGAACAGGGAAGGGGAAAGGGATGTGATAGCAGTGGTTTGAGGGTGGTCTGCAACTCCAAGGTTACTAGACTGCCTCGAGCCTAGGGAGAGCTTGACCAATGAATGGTGGCGTGAATGGGGATTGTGCAAGGTGATTCATGGGTGCGTGTGTACACAGTTTGAGGAGGGATGAGATGGTGACCCAGGACTGATAGATGCTGAGGGGAGCTGACAGCCATCTATGGAGAAAACAGCTGGCAGGCTCCATTGAAGGCTTGGAAGGCCTGAACACAAATCCTCCATCCCAGGACATCAGCAGAGTCCAGGGGTCAGGTTTCGTAAATCCAGAGTGAGCTGGCCAATTGGATATAGAACTGGCTCGATGGGGGTCAAAAAGAAGATGGTAGAAGGTTGTTATTCAGATTGGAGCCCTGTAACCAGTGATGTGCCGTTGGAATCGGTCAGCACTAGGTCCACTGGTGTTGGTTGTCTATATTAACAGTTGGATGAGAATATAGTTGACTTTGACATGGTTATAAAATAAGATGACACCAAAATTGGTGCTATATTGGGGAGTGAAGAAGGTTATCCAAGTAAAATCACAAAGCTGGGGAATCTCAGCAGGTCAAACAGTGTCCTTTACATAGCAAAGATAAAATTACAGAAGCAATATTTCAGGATTGAGCCCTTCATTAGGGTATGGAAAAATGTCGGCAGGCGTCTGAGTAAAAGGGTAAGGGGGGGAAGGCGTGGTCGCAAAGGCTGGGCGCAGACTGGGAGATCGCTTCACTGATTACCTTCGCTCTGTCCGCACCAGTTACAAGGACTTCCCAGTGGCCGACCATTTCAGTTCTGGGTCACGCTCCCATACTCACATGTCTGTCCGTGGCCTCGTGGACTATCCCACAAAGACCACCCGTAAATTGGAGGAGCAACACCTGATTTTCATTCTGGGCACTCTCCATCTGGACGGCATTAACTTCAACTTCTGCCAACCTGCTTCCCTTTCCACCTCCCTTCCCTTTCCCCTGTCAGCTCTCCCTTCACCCAACCATCCCTTGATCACTGCTGTGCCCTCCCTCCCTCCCTTCTCCACCTATTACTGCATGTCTTTGCGACCACGCCTTCCCGGGCCCCCCCCCCCCCTTACCCTTATTTGGACGCCTGCTGACATTTTTTCATACCTTGATGAAGGGATCAAGCCCGAAATGTCATTTATGTAATTTTATCTTTGCTGCACAATTGCTCAGCAAAAGGAGGTGTAAGGTGCTCTTTCTGTCCGAGAGCTGACAGGTCACCCTTGGCCAAGGTGTGATACCTGCTTAACCTCCCGATCAGGGTCACGTGAAGCCATGGATCGCAGATGGTGGATGGTTTTTACAAGCAGATTCTACAAATTGGAATTTATGGTTGTAAAACTAAAAATGCTGGGCAGGATTTTTTTAACATTTTTTTAAAAAACTTTATTCGTTCAAAATAGAGATAGTAAATAACATATACAACAATGAACCATAAACATGAATGTTATATTTTATAGAAAAAAAAGAAAAGAACCCCCCTCTTCAGCCAGCTCTCCTAAGGAGAGCCATAAAGAAAGGAAAAAAAATTAAGGAAAAATTAAGCATACCTATTAAGATCTAATTAATGTAAATCAAAATGTAAATATTCTGAATATAACAACCACTTACTAATAAAAAAACTATAGTTATCACGCAAAACATATGTAATTTTTTTCCATTATTAAACAATATTTCATCTCAGTATGCCATCAATCATATTTGTATCTTTCCACGTACTAGCAATACATTTTTTCTCTACAGATAATGCTAAAGATACAAAAGCAAGCGGGAACTTATCTAATCCCAAACCTTTCAGAGGTTGCAAACTGCCCAATAAAAATACTGTCGGATCTAAAGGTATTTTAATCTTATACAGGTATTCTAAAAACAATTGAATTTTCTTCCAAAAAGATTTAATATATATATATATATATATATATATATAAACAGCATGGAAAAAAAAGTTCCAACAGAATTACCACATCTAAAACACAAATCTGATTCATGAAAACCATACTTTTTTAGTTTTTCAGGTGTTAAGTATAATTGATGTAAAAAATTATAATTTATCATTGCATAGCGTGTATTTATCAATCTAGTTACACTGTCATAACAAATATCTAACCAATCATCCTCGGAAAAAATAAAACCAATATCCACTTCCCATTTACCTTTGGATTTATCCCAACCCTTTTTATCCATACCATCTTATATTATTTAATACATAGATGAAATATAACCCTTCTCTGGTACCTTCATAAGAAAAGTCTCAAATTTAGTCATTTCAAGTAAAATCATATCTCTACCAAACACATGTTTTACCAAAGATTGAATTTGATAATAAAGAAACAAAGAATTCTTATCAATACCATAGCTGTCCCTCATCTTTACGCTTAATCGAACTGTTTAAACTTCGAACATTAAAAGTAGCAAACCTCAACTTTGACATATCTACTAATATTACTAAAGACCAATAATATCTTTATATGAAAACTCAAATCAACGTATATAGGCCCTCCAATAGGAGAAAAAAATCACAAATTAAAAGCTAGATAAAATGAAAATTTTAAAAAATAATAAAAAAAATAAAAAAAAAAAAAACCCAAAAAACTACCAGAAGGTAGTAATCCCTAAACAAAATTTGGGTGTGGATCACCCACCAGTGGCTGATGACTAATAGAACCTAGAACAAATCTCTCCCTCCCCAGCTGAACAAAAAATAATCTCAAAATATCATAATAACATAAAAAGTTAAATAAGAATAAGAAGATTCTTCTATTCATCCAAGAAATTCCAAACTGGGAGATCCCATTTCAAAAGAAGTTGGACTTTTTCCATTCCCGTTTTTCCCATTTTTGCCATTTCTTCCATTTCCAGAGCAACCAGATTTTTCTTTAGGAGATAATAGTACAGAGCAGTAAGGAGAAGGTTAGAATGCAAACAAAGAAAGTTTGTAGTAAGTATTTGAATATGGATGGGCAGGTGATAGAGAAGGGAAATGCTCTGGAAGAAGATGAAGGGCAATTGGCAGGAAAAGTAAATAATGTTGTTCTTAAAGATGAGGGAAAACAGGGATTAAAAATTGGGAAATCTCTGAAATTCATATATTTTAATGCCAGGAGTATTGTAAAAAAGGTGGATGAGCTGAAGGTGTGGATTGATACTTGGAAGTATGATGTGGTAGCGATTAGTGAGACATGGTTGCAGGAGGGATGTGATTGGCAACTGAATATCCCTGGGTTTCGTTGCTTTAGGTGAGATAGAGTCGGAGGGGCAAGAGGAGGTGGGGTTGCATTGCTTGTCAGGGAAAATATTACAGCGGTGCCTAGGAAGGATAGATTAGAGGGCACATCCACGGAGGCTATTTGGGTGGAACTGAGGAGTAGGAAAGGAGAGGTTACACTTGTAGGGGTGTATTATAGACCACCCGGAGGGGACCGAGACCTAGAGGAGCAAATCTGTAGGGAGATAGTAGATATTTGTGATAAGCACAGGGTTGTAATTATGGGAGATTTTAATTTTCCACATATAGATTGGGAAACACATTCTGTGAAAGGACTGGATGGTTAGAGTTTGTGAAATGTGTGCAAGATAGTTTTTTACAACAATATGTAGAGGTGCCGACCAGAGAAGGAGCAGTGTTAGATCTACTGTTGGCAAATGGAATGGGTCAAGTGACGGAGGTTAGTGTTGGCGAGCACTTTGGGTCCAGTGATCATAATGCCATCAGATTCAATGTCATTATGGAAAGAGAGAAGTCAGGGCCAAGGGTTGAGGTTTTTGATTGGGGAAAAGCTAGATTTGAGGAGATGCGAAAGGACTTGCAGGGTGTGCATTGGGACAATTTGTTTTATGGGCAGGATGTAGTAGAGAGATGGAAGTCTTTTAAAGATCAGATTTTGAGAGTGCAAAAGCTTTATGTTCCTGTTAGGTTAAAAGGAGGGGCAAAAGGTTTGAGAGCTGTGGTTTTCAAGGAATATTGGAAACTTGGTTCGAAGAAAAAGGGAGGCGTACATTAGATATAAGAAGCATGGAGTTAAGGAGATGTTTGAAAGATACATTGAATGTAAGAGGAATCTTAAGAGAGGAATTAGGAAAGCTAAAAGAAGGTACGAGAAAACTATGGCAAGCAGGGTGAAAACTAATCCAAAAGAGTTCTACAAATATGTTAATGGTAAGAGGAAAGCTAGAGACAAAATTGGTCCTTTAGAAAATCAGAGCGGAAAACTGTGTGTGGAGCCTAGAGAAATGGGGGAGATATTGAACAGTTTCTTTTCTTCGGTATTCACTAAGGAGAAGGATATTGGGAGATGTGAGATAAAAAAAGCAAATTGGGTAAATATGGGGAATATAGAGATTACAAAAGGTGTAGTTTTAAGGCTTTTGAAGAATATAAAGGTGGATAAGTCTCCGGGACCAGACGGGATCTTCCCCAGGACATTGAGAGAAGTGAAGGAGGAAATAGCAGAGGCTCTGGCGGTAATTTTCCAAATGTCATTAGATATGGGGATAGTCCCGGAGGATTGGCGCATTGCGCATGTGGTTCCATTATTTAAAAAGGGTTCAAGGAGGAAGCCTGGCAACTATCGGCCTGTAAGTTTGACGTCTGTGGTAGGTAAATTAATGGAGAAAATTCTTAGAGATAGTACTTATAAACATCTGGATAGACAGGGTCTGATCAGGAGCACTCAACATGGATTTGTGGGAGGAAGGTCATGTTTGACCAATCTGATTGAATTTTTTGAAGAGGTGACTAGGAATGTGGATGAGGGTAGCGCAGTGGATGTTGTCTATATGGACTTCAGTAAGGCCTTTGATAAGTACCACATGGAAGGTTAGTTAAGAAGGTGCAGTCTTTAGGTATAAATTTTGAGATAGTCAAATGGATTGAACATTGGCTGAAAGGGAGAGGCCAGAGAGTGGTAGTGGATAATTGTCTGTCAGGTTGGAGGCCGGTGACCGGTGGTGTGCCTCAAGGATCTGTATTGGGCCCATTGTTGTTCGTTACATACATTAATGATCTAGATGATGGGGTGGTGAATTGGATTAGTAAATATGCAGACGATACTAAGATAGGTGGAATAGTGGATAATGAAGAAGGTTTTCAAGGAATGCAGAGGGATTTGGGCTGCTTAGAAAAGTGGGCTGAAAGATGGCAGATGGAATTTAATGCTGATAAGTGTGAGGTGCTTCATTTTGGTAAGAAGAATCAGAACAGGACATGCGTGGTAAATGGGAGAGCATTGAGGAATACAGAAGAGCAGAAAGATTTAGGAGTAACGGTACATCGTTCCCTGAAGGTAGAAACTCACGTGAATAGGGTGGTGAAGAAGGCTTTTAGTATGCTGGCCTTTATCAATCATTGCATGGAATATAGGAGTTGGGAGGTGATGTTGAGATTGTATAAGACGTTGGTGCGGCCTAATTTGGAGTTCTGTGTGCAGTTCTGGTCGCCTAATTATAGGAACGATATAAACAGAGTGGAGAGAGTGCAGAGAAGGTTTACCAGAATGTTACCTGGGTTTAAGCATCTAGAGTATAGGGAGAGATTGGACAGATTAGGTCTTTATTCTTTGGAGCGTAGAAAGTTGAGAGGGGATTTGATAGAAGTATTTAATATTATGAAAGGGATAGACAGAGTGGATGTGGATAGACTATTTCCGTTAAGAGGAGGAAAGATTAAAACAAGAGGACATGAGTTAAGAATTAAGGGGCAGAGGTTTAGAGGCAACATGAGGGGGAACTTCTTGACTCAGAGAGTGGTAGCCGTGTGGAATGATCTTCCGGGAGAAATAGTGGCGGCGGAGTCAATTGTATTATTTAAGAAAAGGTTGGACAGGTATATGGATGAGAAGAAGATGGAGGGTTATGGGCATTGTGCAGGGAGGTGGGACTAGAAAGGGGTGTTTGGTTCGGTGCGGACTAGAAGGGCCTAATGGCCTGTTTTTGTGCTGTAATTGTTATGTTATTGTTAGGTTAAATGGTGGATTACGTCTTTGTCCTCTTATATCTGGCAATGAATCAGCAAAAGTTATTGCTTCACGATCATTCTCAAAAAACCGAGATTGATAGTCTCCATGAAACACCTTCAGCACTGCCGGATAGTGAAAAGTAGACTTATAACCTTTACACCACAAAATTTTTTTAACTGGATTAAATCGACGTCGACATTGAATGACCTCTTGACTCAAATCAGGATTTTAAAAAACTACTATTCTGAATCAATAACGGAGTTTGTCGTTGTCTCGCATTTTGCACTGCTAGTCGAAGTATTGCTTCTCTATCCAAATAATTCAAACATCGAATTATTACAGGTCTCGGTGGTTGACCAGGTAAAGGTGATCTTCTTAAAGCTCTACGAGCTCTTTCCAGTACCAAACCTTCTGAAAAAAATTCTTGCCCCAGTACTTGTGGGATCCAGTCTTTAAAAAAATGAAGAGGATCTTGTCCTTCCATACCTTCTGGCAAACCAACAATTTTCACATTATTCCTTCTACTTTGATTCTCCAAATAGTCTCTTTTCCTCTCTAACTCCTTCTCACGTTCTCGCAGTTCAATAACAAATTTTTCAACCTTCAACACTTTTTCTGTATTAGAAGCCACTTGCTGTTTACATTCCAAAAAAGCAGACTGAAGTTTTTTAAAATCTTCAAAGATGGTTCCACACATGCTTTAACTGTATTGAATTCTGAACTTATACTAACATTCATTTGAGCCAGCTCCTGCATTATAGGCTGAATGACAGCATTTAACTGCTTATATTGTAGCTCAGAAAAGCTCAGCCCTGCTTTCTCTGACATAGTGGCAGAACCAGGTAACTGCAGCTCCTGCTGCAACCCAACAAAAGGCATTTTAACGATTTTACTGCGGGTCTGGACTCCCAGCGACGGCACCCCGATTTCCTCAGGGGTCGACGCTGGCCTCCCCCCGCAGCTCGGTGTTTTTCCACAAAATCACAGATGAGATCGATATCTTCAGGTTGGAGTGTTGTCTGAAGCATTTCAGACAATGGAGTCGTCTTCCTGCGTGCTCCCTCCGTTAAAATCGAAAGGCTGCCAGAATCGAGATCCACTTCTTGGGAACACGCACCTTCCTCCAGAGAATGGGTAATTCCAGCACTGTCCTTCACTTGGTGAGTAGTAGACATTTTTTTTTCAGCTCCCACAGGCAGTCTTTGTGGTTTAGGCACTAAGGAAGTTAAACCTGAAGCTGTAGCAAGTTGTTTAGGCCCCAAATCTTCAACACTTCGAAAATGTAACTTCTTCTGCACTTGAGGTTTAATCTTCTTACCATTCATGGCCATAACAGTTCCTTAATACTTTAAACTTGAAAACAAAGGGTTAAATATGGGTACTTAAAAGTCCAGCCAGAGAGGTTGAGATCTCATGTCTAGACTCTACGCCATCTTGCCATGCCCCCCCCCCCGGGCAGGTTGATCAATGGCCAGGGTTACCCGTTCAGTATGGACATTGCAACTGAAGACGGCAACGGGAAACCACTTCAGTATTTTATTTTGTATAATCATGAACTCAAAATCGACTACAGTCTTAGTTCAAACTAAAGGTGAACAGGGGAGGCAACAACTACAATTTGGAGGGTCCGAGATCATGACGGATGGAGAGACACGATTGCCCACACCGAACGGCAAGGCATCTGAATGATGACATAAAGGACACTGTTTGACCTGCTGACTTTCTCCAGCGTTGTGTTTTTACCTCAGCAACAGTGTCTACAGACTTTGGTGTTTTACACAAGAAGGTTACCTAGATCGCAAAAAGTTAGGTTGCAGGTGCAGCAGGTTATTAAGAAGGCAAATGGATTGTTGGCCTTCATCACGAGAGGAATTGAATTCAGGAGTAGGGAGGTAACGTTGCAACTGTATAAGGTACTGGTGAGACCGCACCTGGAGTACTGTGTCCAGTTCTGGTCTCCATATTTGAGGAAGGATATTCTGGCTTTGGAGACAGTCCAGAGGAGGTTTACTAGGTTGATCCCTGGGATGAAGGGGTTGACTTATGATGAAAGATTAAATCGTCTAGGATTGTATTCGCTCGAGTTCAGAAGAATGAGAGGAGATCTTATCGAAACATATAGGATTATGAAGGGTATGGATAGGATAGATGGAGGAAGGTTTTTTGAGCTGGCCGGGGAAACTAAAACGAGAGGACACAGTCTCAAGATTCGGGGGAGTAGATTTAGGACAGAGATGAAGAAAAATAGTTTTTCCCAGAGAGTAGTGAATGTTTGGAATTCTCTAACCAGGGAAGTGGTTGAGGCTGCCTCATTAGACATATTTAAAATTCGGTTAGATCAATTTTTACATGATAGAGGAATTAGGGGATATGGGGAGAAGGCAGGTAGGTGGAGTTAGGTCCTAAATTAGATCAGCCATGATCGTATTGAATGGCGGAGCAGGCTCGATGGGCCATTTTTGGCCTACTCCTCTTCTTACTTCCTACGTTCCTATGTAACAGGGAAAGTGGGCTGAGGAATAGCAGAGAGAATGTAATGTGGACGTGTGAGGTCTTGGATTTTTGAAAGCTAAACCAGGGTAAGACTTCCACTGAATATGGCATGGTCCTTGGGAGTATTGCAGAGTGGAGAACAAGGTTACAAATACTGTACATAGATTCCTAAAAATGGCAACACAAGTAGGCAGGGTGAATAATATATTTGACAATTACCTTCTTTGGTTTGAGTATAAAAGCTGGGACGTCATGTTACAGCTGCTCAACTCGTTAGTGTGCAGCTCTGATCACCCAGCCATAGGAAAGATGTCATTCAACTAGAAAGGGCACAGAAAAGATTCATGAGAATGGTCCCAAAATGGGTAGGACTTTTATCTCTGGAGCACTGGAACCTGTGGGGAGACCATGAAGAAATTTATAAAATCACATGGGGCATTCATAAGGTCTTTTTTTCCCCAGAGCATGGGATCTAAAATTAGAAAGCACAAATTTAAGGAAAGAGGGAAAAGGTTTAAAGCAGTGGTTCTCAACCTTTTTTCTTTCCACTCACATACCACTTTAAGGAATCCCTATGCCATAGGTGCTCTGTGATTAGTAAGGGATTCCTTAAGGTAGGATGTGGGTGGAAAGAAAAAGTTTGAAAACCACTGTTTTAATCTTACCTCATTAACTCGTTATGTGCAGGGTTTCACAACTCCAAAGGAAATGGGCCAATGTCAGTTTTTTTCAAGCAAAATATTTCAGTAACAATTGGGTCTAGAGCAGTGATTCTCAACCTTCCCTTCCCACCCACATCCAACCTTGAGCAATCCCTGACTAATCACAGAGCACTTATGGCGTAGGGATTGCTTAAGGTGGAATGTGAGTGGAAAGAAAATGGTTGAGAATGGCTGGTTTAAAGGGACCCAAGTCTGTCATTGGAAGTGGTAGAGGTACGGACAATTGTAACGTTTCAAAGAGGTTTAGAGAGGTACGTGGAATGGAAAGGTCTGGAGGGATATTGAGCTTACAGAACCATAGAACACTACAGCACAGAAACAGGTCCCTTCAGCCCTTCTGGTCTGTGCTGAACCATTTCATTTGCATAGTCCAACTGTCCTGTACCCAATCCATTGCCCTCCATATCTCTCAAATCCATGTACTTGTCCAAATTCTTCTTAAATGTTAAAATTGAGTCTGCATTCACCACCTCATCTGGTAGCTCGTTCCACACCCCCACCAATCTCTGAAGAAATTCCCCCTTGTATTCCCCCTAAACTTTTCCCTTTTCACTCTGAACCCATGTCCTCTGGTTTATATCTCACTTACACTTAGTGGAAAAAGCCTGTCCCCCTCATAAATTTAAATCCCTCTATCAAATCTCCCCTCATTCTTCTACATTCCAGGGAATAAAGTCCTAACCTGTTTAACCTTTCCCTGTAACTCAGTTCCTGGTCCGGGCAACATCCTAGTAGATCTTCTCTGCATTCTTTCTACCTTATTGATATCTTTCCTGCAATTGGTGACCAAAACTGCACCAATGTCTTTTACGACTTTAACATAACATTCCAGCTCCTGTACTCAATACCTTGATTTATGAAGGCCAATATGCCAAAAGCTCTATTACAACCTTATCCACATGTGACACCACTTTCAGGGAATTGTGTATCTGTATTCCCAGGTCCCTCTGTTCTATTGCACTCCTCAGTGCCCGACCATTTACTGTGCATGTCCTTTCTTGGTTTGTCCTTCCAAAATGCAACACCTCCCACTTGTCTGCATTAAATTCCATCTGGCATATTTCAGCCAATTTTTTTCAATCTGGTCCTACAAGCTTTGAAAACCTTCACTGTCCACATGTCTCCAATCTTAGTGCCATCTGCAAACTTAATGATCCAATTTACCACTTTATCATTTCAGATCATTGATGTAGATGACAAACAACAATGGTCCCAACACAGGGGGGCGTGGCAAGGTGGCATAGAGTCTAGACGTGCAATCTCAACCTCTCTGGCCAGACTTTTAAATACCCGTTTTTTAACCCTTTGTTTTCAAGTTTAAACTTTTTAAATTTTAGTTTAAAGTATTAAGGAATTATTATGGCCACTAATGGTAAAAAGACTAAACCTCAAGTTCAAAAGAAGTTACATTTTCGAAGTGCTGAAGATTTGGGACCTAGACGACTTGATACTGCCCCAGGCTCAATCTTTTCATTGTCTAAACCCCAAATATCGCCTGTGGGGGCTGAAAAAAAAATCTATTGCTCACCAAATGAAGGATGGCGCTGGAATTACCTGTTCTCCGGAAGAAGGTGCATGTTCCCAAGAAGTGGACCCCGATTTGGAAAGCCTTTCGATTTCAATGGAGGGAGCACGCAGGAAGACAACACCATTGTTGGAAATGCATCAGGTAGCATTTCAATCTGAAGAAATAGTTTTTCTTTGTGAATTGATGAAAAAACAACGAGATGCGGTGGGAGACCAGCGGCGACCCCCTGAGGAAGTCGGGGTGCTGTCGCTGGGAGTTCAGACCCGCAGTAAAACTTTTAAGAGAACCTCTCCATCTTCACCCGAATAGTAGCTCCACTCATTTCCACAAGCAACCCTTTCCCCTGTTATGCTAAAGGAAGCTCCATTCCATCGCACAGCGAGTGATGTTAACAAACAGGACCAAGTATTGTTTGACCAGACAATCTAACCATTCCTGGAACCAGCGCACCGGTGGCATCATGAAGAGAGTCTCTGCTTCCTCAGGAGTTTGCGGGGGAGCTAGTGGAGTTGTTCAAGTGAACCGGTACGGACTTGAAGGGCCGACATGGCCTGTTTCCGTGCTGTAAACGGTTATATGGTTATATGGTTGAGTTGCAGAAGGAGCTGCAGTTACCTTGTCCTGCCACTATGTCAGAGAGAGCAGAGCTGAGCTTTACTGACTTGCAGTGTATGCAATTGAATGCAATTATTCAAGCTGTTATAAAACCTTTGTTGACATCTCAAATGAATGCTGGTATAAGTTCAGAATTAAATATGGTTAAGACACATGTGAATGCATCTTATGAAGAATTTAAAAAATTTCAGACTGCTTTTTTGGACTGTAAACAACAAGTGACTTCCAACACAGAAAAAAGTGTTGAAGGTGGAAAAACCAATTATAGAATTGCGAGAACGTGAGAAGAAGCTAGAAAGAAAAATAGATTACTTGGAGAATCAAAGCAGAAGGAATAATGTGAAAATTGTTGGTTTGCCAGAAGGTATAGAAGGACAAGATCCTCTTTGTTTCTTTAAAGACTGGATCCTGCAAATATTAGGGCAAGAATTTTTCTCTGGGGGATTGGTACTGGAAAGAGTCCATAGAGCTTTAAGAAGAACACCCTCAGCTGGTCAACCACCGAGACCGGTAATAATTCGATGTTTGAGTTATTTGGATAGAGAAGCAATACTTCGGCTTGCAGTACAAAATGCAAGACAACGATTTTGATTCAGAATAGCAGAGTCTTTTTTTATCTTGATCTGAGTCAAGAGGTCATTCAACGTCGACGTCGATTCAATCCAGTTAAAGAAGTTTTGTGGCGTAAAGGTTATAATACTTTTCGTTATCCTGCAGTGTTGAAGGTGTTTTATGAAGACTATCAATTTTGGTTTTTTGAAACTGATCGTGAAGCAATGATTTTTGCTGATTCATTGCCAGATATAAGAGGACAAAGACGTAGTCCAGCATTATCTCCTAAATAAAAATCTGGTTGCTCCGGAAACGGAAGAAATGGCAGAAATGGAAAAAACGGGAATGGAAAGAGATCTTCGAGATTGGAATCTTCTGGATGAAAAGAAGAATTTTCTTATTCTATTTTTTCTTTTGATATTTTGATGTTACTGATTGTTTGGGGAGGGGGAGATTTGCACTAAGTTCTTTACTCGTCATCAGCCACTGGTGGGTGACCCACACCCAATTTTTATGTAGAGGATTATTACCTTCTGGTAGTTTTTTTTTGGGGGGGGGATTTTCTTTTTTTTCTTTATTATTTTTTTAATTTTTTTTAGTTTGTGATTTTTTTTTAATTAGAGGGCCTATATACGTTGATCTGAGTTTTTATATAAAGATATTATTGGTATTTAGTAATAATAGTAGATGTTTCAAAGTTGAGGTTTGCTACTTTTAATGTTTGAGGATTAAATAGTACGATTAAACGTAAGCGAGTCTTGGCGTATATTAAGAAAACAAAAATTGATCTTGCCTTTTTACAAGAAATACATTTGAATGTGAAGGAAAGTGTGAAATTAAAAAGGAACTGAGTAGGACATGTATATTCTTCTTCATTTAATTCTAGAGCTAAAGGTGTTGCAATTTTGATACATAAAAATTTATCTTTTGAATTACAATCAGTGGAGGAAAAGGCAGGATATATTCTTAAATTAAATTGTAAGATTTTTAGTGAATTTTGGACTTTACTTAATATTTATGCTCCAAATGCAGATGATGAAGTATTTATTTCAGATGCATTTTTATGTTTAGGTCAGGCTAATGATAATATTTTAGTTGGTGGTGATTTTAATTATGTTTTGGAACCTTTATTAGGTAAATCTCCGAAGAAAGTTAAAAAATCCAAGATGGCTATTCAGGTCCAAGCGTTGATGAAAGATCTTAATTTAGTAGATATTTGGAGACGTCTTAATCCAACAGAGAAAGATTTATCCTTTTATTCATCTAGACATGAATCGTTTTCAAGGATTGACTTCTTTTTAGTATTGGCACATTTACAAGGGAAAATACAACAAGCAGAATATAAAAGTAGGGTGATTTCAGATCATTCTCTGTTATATTTTACATATGAGACTTCTGAGAACATTCAAATAGCTTATCGTTTGGAGATTTAATACAATGTTGTTAAAAAATATGGAATTTATTGATTTTTTTGAAAAAACAAATTAATTTTTTTTGAAAGAAAATTCTAATTCTGTTCAAAGTAAGTTTGTATTATGGGACGCTACAAAAGCCTATTTGAAAGGACAAATAATTAGTTATACTTCTAAAATAAAAAAGAATCGATTAAATCAGAATATTGACTTGGAGAAACAGATCGATGAGTTAGAAAAGGAATTTCAGAAAGATGCTACAGAAGATCAGAAAATAGAATTGTCCAGATTGAAATTGGAATATAATACTTTGCAATCTTATCAATTTGAATGTGTGATTAATAGGACTAATTAACGCTTCCACCAGCGTTGTCTCCGCTCCATCCTCAACATCCATTGGAGCGCTTACACCCCTAACGTCGAAGTACTCGAGATGGCAGAGGTCGACAGCATCGAGTCCACGCTGCTGAAGATCCAGCTGCGCTGGATGGGTCACGTCTCCAGAATGGAGGACCATCGCCTTCCCAAGATCGTGTTATATGGAGATTTATGGAGGGCTAATGTCCACGTCAGCTGCAGGTTCGTTTGTGGCTGACAAGTCCGATGCGGGACAGGCAGACACAGTTGCAGCGGTTGCAAGGGAAAATTGGTGGGTTGGGGTTGGGTGTTGGGTTTTTCCTCCTTTGTCTTTTGTCAGTGAGGTGGGCTCTGCGGTCTTCTTCAAAGGAGGTTGCTGCCCGCCGAACTGTGAGGCGCCAAGATGCACGGTTTGAGGCGAGATGAGCCCACTGGCGGTGGTCAATGTGGCAGGCACCAAGAGATTTCTTTAGGCAGTCCTTGTACCTCTTTGGTGGACCTCTGTCACGGTGGCCAGTGGAGAGCTCGCCATATAACATGATCTTGGGAAGACGATGGTCCTCCATTCTGGATACGTGACCTACCCAACGTAGTTGGATCTTCAGCAGCGTGGATTCGATGCTGTCTGCCTCTGCCATCTCGAGTACTTCGATGTTAGGGATGAAGTCGCTCCAATGAATGTTGAGGATGGAGCGGAGACAACGCTGGTGGAAGCGTTCTAGGAGCCGTAGGTGATGCTGGTAGAGGACCCATGATTAGGAGCCGAACAGGGGTGTGGGTATGACAACGACTCTGTATACGCTAATCTTTGTGAGGTTTTTCAGTTGGTCATTTTTCCAGACTCTTTTGTGTAGTCTTCCAAAGGCGCTATTTGCTTTGGCGAGTCTGTTGTCTCTCTCGTTGTCGATCCTTGCATGCGATGAAATAGTGCAGCCGAGATAGGTAAACTGGTTGAGCGTTTTGAGTTTTGTGTGCCCGATAGAGATGTTGGGGGGGTGGTAGTCATGGTGGGGAGCTGGCTGATGGAGGACCTCAGTTTTCTTCAGGCTGACTTCCAGGCCAAACATTTTGGCAGTTTCCGCAAAACAGGACGTCAAGGGCTGAAGAGCTGGCTCTGAATGGGCAACTAAAGCGGCATCGTCTGCAAAGAGTAGGTTATAAAATAATAGCTAAAGTATTAGCGAATAGATTGGCAAAAATTTTACCAAAGTTGGTTCATATTGATCACACAGGTTTTATAAAGAATAGATATGCTTCAGATAACATTTTGCGCGTGATTAGTTTGATTAATAGATTTCGACAATCTTTAGATCATCTGATATCCTTAGATGCAGAAAAAGCATTTGATAGAGTTGAATAACATAATAACATAACAATTACAGCACGGAAACAGGCCATTAGGCCCTTCTAGTCCGCACCGAACCAAACACCCCTTTCTAGTCCCACCTCCCTGCACAATGCCCATAACCCTCCATCTTCTTCTCATCCATATACCTGTCCAACCTTTTCTTAAATAATATAATTGACTCCGCCGCCACTATTTCTCCCGGAAGATCATTCCACACAGCTACCACTCTCTGAGTAAAGAAGTTCCCCCTCATGTTACCTCTAAACCTCTGCCCCTTAATTCTTAACTCATGTCCTCTTGTTTTAAACTTTCCTCCTCTTAACGGAAATAGTCTATCCACATCCATTCTGTCTATCCCTTTCATAATCTTAAATACTTCTATCAAATCCCCTCTCAACTTTCTACGCTCCAAAGAATAAAGACCTAATCTGTCCAATCTCTCCCTATACTCTAGATGCTTAAACCCAGGTAACATTCTGGTAAACCTTCTCTGCACTCTCTCCACTCTGTTTATATCGTTCCTATAATTAGGCCTAAATCTTTCTGCTCTTCTGTATTCCTCAGTGCTCTCCCATTTACCACATATGTCCTATTCTGATTCTTCTTACCAAATTGAAGCACCTCACACTTATCAGCATTAAATTCCATCTGCCATTTTTCAGCCCACTTTTCTAAGCAGCCCAAATCCCTCTGCAATCCTTGAAAACCTTCTTCATTATCCACTATTCCACCTATCTTAGTATCGTCTGCATATTTACTAATCCAATTCACCACCCCATCATCTAGATCATTAATGTATATAACGAACAACAATGGGCCCAATACAGATCCTTGAGGCACACCACTGGTCACCGGCCTCCAACCTGACAGACAATTATCCACTACCACTCTCTGGCCTCTCCCTTTCAGCCAATGTTCAATCCATTTGACTATCTTAAAATTTATACCTAAAGACTGCATCTTCCTAACTAACCTTCCATGTGGTACCTTATCGAAGGCCTTACTGAAGTCCATATAGACAACATCCACTGCGCTACCCTCATCCACATTCCTAGTCACCTCTTCAAAAAAATTCAATCAGATTGGTCAAACATGACCTTCCTCCCACAAATCCATGTTGAGTGCTCCTGATCAGACCCTGTCTATCCAGATGTTTATAAGTACTATCTCTAAGAATTTTCTCCATTAATTTACCTACCACAGACGTCAAACTTACAGGCCGATAGTTGTCAGGCTTCCTCCTTGAACCCTTTTTAAATAACGGAACCACATGCGCAATGCGCCAATCCTCCGGCACTATCCCCATATCTAATGACATTTGAAAAATTACCGCCAGAGCCTCTGCTATTTCCTCCTTCACTTCTCTCAATGTCCTGGGGAAGATCCCGTCTGGTCCCGGAGACTTATCCACCTTTATATTCTTCAAAAGCCTTAAAACTACATCTTTTGTAATCTCTATATTCCCCATATTTACCCAATTTGCTTTTTTTATCCCACATCTCCCAATATCCTTCTCCTTTGTGAATACCGAAGAAAAGAAACTGTTCAATATCTCCCCCATTTCTCTAGGCTCCACACACAGTTTTCCGCTCTGATTTTCTAAGGGACCAATTTTGTCTCTAGCTTTCCTCTTACCATTAACATATTTGTAGAACTCTTTTGAATTAGTTTTCACCCTGCTTGCCATAGTTTTCTCGTACCTTCTTTTAGCTTTCCTAATTCCTCTCTTAAGATTCCTCTTACATTCAATGTATCTTTCAAACATCTCCTTAACTCCATGCTTCTTATATCTAATGTACGCCTCCCTTTTTTTTCGAACCAAGTTTCCAATATTCCTTGAAAACCACGGCTCTCTCAAACCTTTTGCCCCTCCTTTTAATCTATCAAGAACATTAAGCTTTTGCACTCTCAAAATCTGATCTTTAAAAGACTTCCATCTCTCTACTACATCCTGCCCATAAAAAATTGTCCCAATGCACACCCTGCAAGTCCTTTCGCATCTCCTCAAATCTAGCTTTTCCCCAATCAAAAACCTCAATCCTTGGCCCTGATTTCTCTCTTTCCATAATGACATTGAAGCTGATGGCATTATGATCACTGGACCCGAAGTGCTCGCCAACACTTACCTCCGTCACTTGACCCATCCCATTTGCCAACAGTAGATCTTGAGAAATTTAAGTTTGGTCCTTTTATTGGTTGGATTAGGACTCTATATAGTAAACCGGTAGCTAGAGTATTGACAAATGGTTTGATTTCGGAATCTTTTAAGTTAACTCGATCAACTCGTCAGGGTTGTCCTTTATCACCAGCTTTGTTTGCGTTGGTGATTGAACCTTTAGCACAGTTGATAAGACAAAATACACAGATACAAGGTATGAAAGTTTTAGATGAGGAGTATAAAATTAATTTATTTGCTGATGACGTATTGGTGTATTTTACAAACCCAACTCAGTCACTTTTGCATTTGAAGGAATGTTTAATACAATATGGATGTCTTTCTGGATATAAAGTTAACTGGGGAAAAAAGTGAAATATTACCGGTAAGTGAAGGAGATTATTCAGTTTATAAGAATATTATTAATTTGAAGTGGACTGATCGAATTAAATATCTGGGTATAATTTTGAATGTTAATTATCAATCTTTATAAAAATTAAATTATGTTCCGTTAATTAAAAAATATAAAACTGATTTGATTAAATGGAAAGATTTACTATTAATTTAATGGGAAGGATAAATACAATTAAGATGAATATCTTTCCGCGTATACAATATTTGTTTCAATCTATTCCGTATTTACTTGATAACATTTTTTTTGAAGATTTAAATAAAATGGTTAGGGAGTTTTTATGGAGGGGTAAATTTTCGAGAGTAGCTTTGAATAAATTAACTTGGAAATATGAGTTAGGGGGACTATGTTTACCACATTTTCAAAATTATTATGAGGCAGCCCAACTTAAATTTATTAGTTCATTGATGGATTTGGTACGGCCTCCTATTTGGGCTAAAATTGAGATGGCAAGTATTTCTGAATTTGAAATACATCAATTTTTGTTTAGGTGGAATATGAATCTTACAGCAATATAATGTGCCTATACTAAAACATTTAATGAAGTTATGGATAAAGAAAAATAAAATGATAGGCTCTAGGGGTAAATTATTGGCTTTGACTCCGTTGTATAATAATCAACTTATTTCTTTTTCAATACATAATCGAAGTTTATTGCATTGGAGATTTAAAGGTGTGAAAAATTTGGGAGATTGTTTTAAAGAGGGTAAGTTTTTGTCTTTTAATCAGATGAGGGAAGGTTTTGGTATTGATAAGAATTCTTTACTTCTTTATTATCAAATTCGATCTTTGGTAAAATGTATGTTTGGTAGAGAGATGATTTTACCTAAAATTACTAAATTTGAGACTTTTCTTATGAAGGTACCAGAGAAGGGTTATATTTAATTTATGTATCAAATATTACAGGATGGTCTGGATAAAAAGGGTTGGGATAAATCTAAAATTAAATGGGAAGCGGATATTGGTTTTATTTTTTCTGAAGAGGATTGGTTAGATATCTGTTATGATCGTGTAACTAGATTGATAAATGCACGTTATGCAATGAATAATTACAATTTTTTACATCAATTATATTTGACACCTGAAGAATTTAAAAAATATGGTTTTCATGAATCAGATTTGTGTTTTAGATGTGGTGATACGGTTGGAACTTTTTTTCATGCTGTTTGGTCATGTATACATATACAATCTTTTTGGAAGAAAATACAATCGTTTTTAAAATATCTGTATAAGATTAAAATAGTTTTAGATCCAACAGTATTTTTATTGGGTAGTTTGCAATCTCTGAAAGGCTTGGGATTAGATAAGTTCCAGCTTGCTTTTGTATATTTAGCTTTATCCGTCGTGAAAAAATGTATTGCTAGTACGTGGAAAGATACAAATATGATTGATATTAATAGATGGGATAATGAGATGAAATATTGTTAAATAATGGAAAAAATTATGTATGTTTCACGTGATAATTATAATTTTTTTATTAATAAGTGGCTGTTATACTCGGAATATTTACATTTCAATTTATATTGATTAGATTTTAATAAGTATATTTAATTCTTTTTTTAAATGTTCTTTCTTTTTTCTTTTTTCATGGCTCTCCTTAGGAGGGTTGGCTGAAGGGGGGGTTCTTTTCTTTTTTTAATATATATATATATAGATATGTATAAAAATGTTCATGTTCATGTTTAATTGCTGTATGTCTCGCATATTATTTGTTTTTTGAACAAATAAATAAAGTTTAAAAAAAAACAATGGTCCCAGCACCGATTCCCCCAAGGCACCCCTAGTCACAGGCCTCCAGTCTGGAGAAGCAATGATTCACCACTGCTCTCTGGCTTCTCCCATCCAGCCATTGTCTAATCCAGTTCACTACTTCACCGTGAATACCTAATGTCTGAACCTTCCTGACCAACCTCCCATGTGGGACCTTGACAAAGGCCTTACTAAAGTCCGTGTAGACAACACCTACAGCCTTCTTCAATTTTCCTGGTGACCTTTTCTAAAACCTCTACGACTGGTTAAACACTACCTACCATACACAAAGCCATGTTGACTATCCCTTATCAGTTTCTGGCTATCCAAATAATTGTATATCCAATCCCTTTGAACACCTTCCAATAATTTACCTACTACTTTCTTCAGGCTCACTGGCCTATAATTTCCAAGGTCACTTTTGGAGCCTTTTTTAAACAGTGGAACAACGTGAGCTCCCCTCCAATCCTCTGACACCACACCTGTGGCTAAGGACATTTTAAATATTTCTGCCAGAGCCCCTAGTATTTCTACATTAGCCTCCCTCAGGGTCCAAGTGAATATCTTGTCAGGCCTTGGGGATTTATCCACCCTTATTTGCTTTAAGACAGCAAGCACTTCCTCCTCTTTAACCTGCATGAGTTCCATGACCTCACTGCTTGTTTTCCTTACTTCCCACGACTCTGTGCCTGTTTCCTGAGTGAATACTGATTTGGGGGTGGGGGGGGGGGGGAACATTTAAGATCTCCCCATCTCTTTTGGCTCCATACAAAGACGACCACTCTGATCTTCAAGGGGACCAATTTTGTCCCTTATTGTTCTTTTGCTCAATATACCTGTAGGGATCCTTAGGATTTTCCTTAATATTGTCTGCCAAAGCAACCTCATGTCTTGTACTTTTGCCTTCCTGATTTCTTTCTAGAGGGTTTTCTTGCATTTTTTATACTCCTCAAATATCTAATTTGCTTCATGTTGCCTATACTTGTTATGCACCTCTCTCTTTTTCCGAAAAAGATCCCCAATATCCCCAAAAACCTACGTTCTCTATGTCTTCTAACCTTGCCTTTATCCTGACAGGGACATACAAACTCTGTACTTTCAAAATTTCACCTTTGTAGGTCTTTCACTTACATCTTTGCCCAAAAACAACTTATCCCAATCCACGCATTCTAGATCCTTTCTCAGTTCCTCAAAATTAGCTTTTCTCCAATTTAGAATCTCAACCCGAGGCCCAGACCATTTCTTCTCCATAATTAACTTGAATCTAATGGCATTATGATCACTGGACCCAAAAATGTTCCCCCACACACACTTCTGTCACCTGTCATGTCTCGTTCCCTAATAGGAGATCCAGTATTGCATTCTCTCTGGTTGGTACATCTACATATTGATTTAGAAAACTTTCCTGAGCACATTTGACAAACTCCAAGCTATCCAGCCCTTTTACAGTCTGGGAGTCCCAGTCAATATGTGGAAAATTAAAATCCCCTACGATCACAACCTTATGTTTCCTGCAGCTGTCTGCTATCTCTCTACAGATTTGCTCCTTCAATTCTTATTGTCTATTGGGTGATCTATAATACAACCCCATGGGTGTGGTCATTCTTTCCCGTTCATCAGTTCCACCCATGTAACCTCAGTAGACGAGCCCTCTGGTCTGCCCTACTTGAGCACTGCTCTAATGTATTCCCTGACGAGCAATCCCCCTCCTCCCCTTTCATCCTCCCTGTTCTATCATGTCTAAAGCAATAGAAGCCAGGAACATTGAGCTGCCAGACCTGCCCCTCCTGCAACCGTTTCACTAATGAACACAATCTCATAATTTCACATGCCAATCCACACTCTCAACTCGCCTGCCTTTCCTACAATACTCTTTGCAGTGAAATAGATGCACTTTGTACCATGTACAACCCATTTCTAACGGTGCATGTAATTTTCACATCATCTTTTCCCTCTTCCACTCCTCTATCTGCTCTGACCCTCTGGTTCCCACCCCCTGCAAACCTAGTTTTAACCCACCGGAGCAGCACCAGTAAACCTTCCCGCAAAGATATTAATCACTCTCCAGTTCAGATGCAAACCGTCCCGTCAGAACAGGTCCCACCTTCCTTGGAAGGGAGCCCAATGATCCAGAAACCTGAAGCCCTCCCTCCTGTACCAGGTCTTTAGCCACATGTTAAGCTGCTTTATCCTCCTATTTCTAACCTCCTCACCTTTCCTACCCATGTCATTGGTCCCTATATGGACCAGCCCACAACATCTGGCTGTTCACCTTCCCTCCTGAAAATGATGTGAACTCGATCTGAGATATCCCGGACCCTATCACCAGGGAGGCAACATACCATCCAGGATACTCTATCTCTTCCACAGAACCTTTGTCCCCCTAACTATGGAATCCTTATCGCTAGAGCTCACGTCTTCACCTCCCTTCCCTCTTAACAACAGGATTGGACTCTGTGCCAGAGACCTGATCACTGTGGCTTGTCCCTGGTAGGTTCCTTCCTCCTCATCCCCCCCCCCTGAAAAACAGATTCCAAAATGGTATATTTGTTATTGAGGGGAATGGCCGCAGGGGTCCTAGATTGATAGTGTCCCTGTTAGCCCTGTCTCTCACTCCCTCTGCCTCCTGAAATATCCGGAGTTCATCCAACTCCAGCTCTAATTCCCTAACTTGGTTTGTCAGGAGCTGTAACTGGATGCACTTCTTGCAGGTGAAGTCATCAGGGATCTGCCTTCCCTGACAACTCAAGTTCTGCAAGATGAGCATCCCCTGCCTTGGCTGCCATGTCCACTGTTTACGACTAGAGGAACAAAATGTATGATATCTGAAACCTACCCTTACCTGTGCCTACCTGCTGAATCCTTGAAAAGGATGGTCCTTTCTTATTTCAACTCCTACTATCCCTCACCTCTTACCTGTTCTTGCTGAAGCCTGTTGAGCCAAAGCCTGGTCATTCTGACTCAGTCCATTCCAACGATGACCGCTCCTTTGACGACTTAGGGAGACAACTTGGTCAGCATGGATGCTGGGCTGAAGGATCTGTTTCTGTGCTGTAAAAGTCTACGGCACAGAACTTTAAACACTGTTTTCTTCTTGAAGGACTCAACTGCCTTTCTCATCTGATCCTGGACCAGACCAAAGTGAGCGACTTGGGCATGATGGATTACCTGGCCTGTGCTCCTGAATCACTCGTTCATCTCAGTCTGAATCAGACGGGCATCAGTGATCAGATGCTAGCAGTGTTAACTACAGCAGTTCCACACCTTCGCTTCCTCAGCCTCAAACATACCAAGGTCAGTGATGAGTAGGATTCATTCCTGCATGTGTTGGCAGGAGTGGCTACTCAGCCTGGAACTCCACAAGCACTGTTGTATTATGGTGAATCCTGGAGTCCCTCGCAGCCGGTTACACCAGTCCATGCATAACGTGCTGAGAGATGTGAGGCAGACAGTTGTGCTCTGGGATACGTTCCAGCTCCAAGATACAAGTCGACCCTTGATGGGAGACGGGTCCCACACACACTGACCCTCGCCCGGGGGATGGGTCCCACACACACCGACCCTCACTGGGGGACGGATCCCATGCACATCAATCCTCACTGGGGACAGGTTCCACACCCACCGACCCTCACTGGGGGACTAATTCTTTTGCAGAGGGATTAACCGTTGCTTGAAATGTGACATTCTGTTTGTGGAGGAACTACCAAGTTTTTGTGTGTGTGTGTGTGTGTTTGATCCTGTTGGGTGGGGGTGAGAATGTGGGGAAGGGTTGCCTGTGTGGAATGCATGCTGTGGTGTACATCACTGCTACATGGTCCTGCTCCCTCTCCATCTCCAGGTGTGCGATGTTTCAGCCCTGAAGGATCTCTCATCTCTTCAAACCCTGCATCTAGACAACACAAGCATCACTGGGAGTTCACTTCAAGCACTGAGTTCGCATTCCACTCTCACTTCACTCAGTGTGTCTGGACTGCCATCTCCCAGTGGAAACGTCATTCTGCAGATTATCTCAGGTCAGTGATCAGTGTCTGCCCACCCTCCCTCCTCTGGTTTTCCTATCCCTGACTTAAATCTATCTGATAGAACAAATCATTTAATCCACAAAGTCTCGACCCTAGGGGTGTGCCTCAGGAGGGAGCTGGCTCTGGATCTCAGAGCTGGGCTGAAACGGTTGCCACAAGAAGACCCGGGTTTAAGGTGCTGGGGTGTAGGTACAGTGGAGATGTCGGGTAAATTTTTTTACACAGAGTGGCGGGTGCGTGGAATGGGCTGCCGGCAATGGTGGTGGAGGTGGATACAATAGGGTCCTTTAAGAGACTTTTGGATGGGTACATGGAAAAATAGAGGCTCATGGGTAAGCCTGGTAATTTCTAAGGTAGGGACATGTTCGCCACAGTTTTATGGGCTGAAGGGCCTGTATTGTGCTGTAAGTTTTCTGTTTCTATAGTCTGAGCAATCTTTGAAATTTTCTCCTCCAGAGAACTGCAGGCAGGAGCAGTGTGTCATTGAATGTATTCTTGGTGGAGATTGTTAGATGTTTAAACTCCAAGAAAGCTGGGGACAGCGTGGGAAGGAGGAGATGAGGCCAAGGTTGGATCAGGCATGGCCATGTTCATCAGCGGAGCAGGTTCAGGGCCAGTGGCTTATTTCCTCAGGCCTTTAGGAGCTTCACTCTTTAACCAACTCATAGCCTGCGTACCTGGAAGGTATTTCCTCTGCTGTTTAGTTCAGCTGTGTGGAGTGGGTTGTAGACCACTCTCCTATCATTCTCTCCCCTTCCATTACTCAGGTCTGAAATTAACTCAACTGAAGCTGCCAGACAGACACTCAGTCAGTGATGCTGGTCTCTGCTTCCTGTCTCTGCTGGATCGGCTGGTGGAGCTTGACCTTACGGATTACACACAGGTCACCGATGAAGGCATCAGCCACCTTGCCCGCCTACTGAGGTGAGTCTGCGGCTCAACCCCCCAGCTCCTGTTTCTCTCATGTTGTCTCACAAACGACAAGTGGTGGATGTGGGACCATGTAATGGCTGCACAGATGGATGCAGGGCAAGGCACACAAATCGGGTGGGAACTTGCTGCCCCCACCAAACCCAACGTCTGACAGGCCTCTCAAACCTGCTCCCAACCACACAGGGTCGGCTGCTGTGTCCCCCCCACCCCCGCGGGGTTGTGGCTAATATTCTACCCCCGGATCATGTGATCTCCTGGCCTCCACGTCTCTGCTCACTCCCCGTAGCTATGTTAGTGAGGCAAGGAAATGGATGAGTGCAGCAAGCTTCAACAGCGCACAGCCTCCAGTCATCATCCTGATACCAGCTGTACCAGCTTGTGTCCATGCACACCGTGTGTGAGTTTATACACAATTAGGTTGTCCAATTAGGTTGTATTGTTATTGTGGGCCCACTGTGGCAGTATACAGTGCTGGATGCCTGTGAGGTTATTTGAATGTACCGTGTGTAGAATTGCCCACTTAGAAAAGAATAGCACAGCATCATGTGGGGCCCTTCAGCCCATGATGCTGTGCTGGCCTATATAAGCCTTTCCCTCCCTTAAAGCCCATAACACCCCCCCCCCCCCATGTTTCTTGCATCCATGTGCCTATCTTGGAGCTTTTAAATGTTCCTAACATACCAGGCCCCCCCACCACCCTTGGCAATGCATTTCACGCACCCACTACCTCTTAACTTTCCTCTTTTGTCTCCCCAAAACTTTCCTCCACTCACCTGAAACCAGTGGTTTTTAAATGTTAAATGTAGATGTACGGTACAGTAACAGGCCCTTCTGGCCCACCAGCCAATTGACCTACAACCCCTGGTACGTTTTAAAGGGTGGGAGGAAAGTGGAGCCCCCGAGGAAAACCCACACAGACTCATGGAGAACAAACAAATTCCTCACAGACAGCACAGAATTTGATCCTTGGTCCCGATCGCTGGCGCTGTAACTGTTGCGCTAACCACTATACTAACCGTGCTGCCCTATGTCCTGGCATAGGTGCACTGTGGTTATTAAGGGATTACTTAAGGTGGTAACGTAAGTGGGGAAAAAAGAGGTTGAGAACCACTGCTTAAAACCAATGTCCCCGGTAATGAAAGTTGCAGTGTTTCAGAGTGAGGTTTGTGTACACATTTTTTTCTCATTATGCATGGATGATGATGTCTCAGTAACAGCTTCTGTCTCCATGTCCAGGTTAACCAAGCTTTCCCTGAGTAACACCCAGCTGACGGACGCGGGGCTGGCTCCCCTGCATGCTCTGAAGTACCTGGAGGAACTCTGCCTTGATCGCACGAGTGTTGGCAGCAAGGCGGTGGCCCAGTGTGTCAGGGTCCTGCCCCATTTACAGGTCTGTGGAAACATCTCGTGACACGGCTAAGACAGGAGGCTGAGTGCCACGGGCTGGGATTTTCCTGCTGCCCCTCTGGAGTTGTCCCTGCCATTTGGTAACTGATTGTTACCTGAGCAAATTCGGACAGTAGTTACATTGACCAGACAGGAGCTTTGTGGTGGCCCAGAGTAGAGAAAGATGCCAGGTTGCCCCACCAGAGAACCATCAGCGAAACAGATGAACTTCTACAATAATCCAGATCCCTCCCTATTTCCAGTGTTTTGCTCCTGCTTCGAGCAAGCCCCACTTGTAGAAATGAAGAAGGAGAAGTGGGTGGGGGGGGGGGAAGGGGGGGAAATGGGAAGATTGTAATCCTCAGGAACACTCAGTGGTTCTCAGCATTTTTCTTTCCGCTCACATACCATTGTTTTAATCATTCCTAATTGACTCGTTATGTGCAGGGTTTCAGAACTCCAAAGGAAATGGGCCAAGGACCATTTTTCTCAAGCAAAATATTTCAATAACAATTGGGTCTAGAGCAGTGATTCTCAACCTTCCCTTCCAACAACATCCCACCTTCAACAACCCCTTAATAATCACAGAGCACTGATGGCATAGGGATTACTTAAACTTGGATGTGAGTGGAAAGAAAAAGGTTGAGAACCACTAGATTAAGCAGACCAGAGGGAGTGGCTGTGAGTCAGGGAGGGTGGGGTATCATTGGTGAGGGGAAACAGTATATAATGTAAACCAACAACGGCCGGCCCGCTCTCTCTCTCTCTCTCTCATATATCAGGCAAGCAGTTTGACACCTATTACTGGTGGTGACAGGCTCAGCTGGGAGCTAAAGGGAATTGAATAGAGTTACAGAGATCTACAGCATGGAAACAGGCCTTTCAGCCCATCTTGTCTGTGCTGATCATGCAGTCCCATTTGCCTGTGTTCAGCTCACATCCCTATACATTTTCTGTCTGTATCTGAATGTCCTTTTGATGATTGTACCCACCAGTACCAGCTTGTTCCAGAGACCCACCCTCCGTTGTGGAAGTTACTCCTTGGTTCTCTTTTAAATATTTCCCCGCTCACCTTAAATCTCTGCCCTCGAGTTTTACATTCTCCTACTTACGTAGCATAAAGGTTGAGATCATATCGATGCCCCTCATGATCGTACAAACCTCCATGAGGATTTCCCCTCAGCCTCCTATACTCCAAGGAGAAAGGTTCCAGCCTCTCCATATGACTCAAGCACTTCATTCCAACAACATTCTTGTGAATCTTTCTATTGGAATTATTTTTAAAAATCTTATTAACAGCACAGTAACAGGCCCTTCCTGTATTTGAGCCCACAAGCTCATGCAACCCAAATATCCCACCTCAATTTGAGATTATTCAACATCCTGGGGTTATATTGGCTGGGACCTCAACTGGACCATCACACAGACTGTGTGGCTGAAAGCAGGACAGGCTGGGTATCCTGTAGTGAGTGAAAACACCAAAATGCTGGAGGAACTCAGCTAGTCTTTTTCAACGTCCATAAAAAGCAAAGATATATTGCTGATGTTTCAGGCCTGAGCCCTTCTTCAAGGAATAAGCAGAAAGGATCCTGCAGTGAATGACTCACCTCCCGATATCCAGAGCCTTTGAAGTATTTGTGCGGCACCTGTCCACCTGGCTGGGTGTGTACAGTCCAACAGCCCCCGAGAAGCAGCCCCTGTGAACTGCATCCCCTCCACCACTGGCACACAGTATCTGGAGTGCTGCCATCTGCAAACATGCCCATCCCGTCACTGAAGTACCTCCCAATCCAGGACCTGTACCACCATGGGTTACAGGAAGCACCACCACCTGTAAGTTCCCCTCTAAGTTGCAACAATCCTGACTAGGAACATGATGGCAGGAACTCCCTTCCCAACAGTACTAGGGGCATCTTCAACTGAAGGACTGTATTTGGGCACAGCCATGGACAGGTAACAGGCCATTTTGGTTCACGAGCCTGTGCACATTTGGCAACCCCCAGTGCATTTGAATGGTGGGAGAAACTGGAGCCCCTGGGGAAAACCCACACACACACAGAGAGAACGTAAAAACTCCTTACAAACAGCACGGGGATTCAAACCCGGGTCCCGAATGGCGCTGTAAAAGCATCGCACTAACCACTACACCGACTGTTCACACCCCACCATTATTGTTGGTCGAGCAATAAACAATGGCCCAGATCCTGAAAAATCAGGAACTAAAGAGTGTTCTTCACCTTGGCAAACCTTTGAATTTAATTTTGCATTGTTCCTGAGCCAAAATTTGCTAGAGACCCACCAACACGAGTTCAGTTATGAATTTGGATTTCCTGGGGTTCAGGGCCTAGAATCCTAACCAATACCTATCATATTTCAATGAGTGGAAGAGTGAGAGAGGGGAGGGGAGGTGCTGACTCCAAGTGACTAACTTGCTGTTATCGATTGTTTGACCATAGGTGTTGAGTTTGGCATCGACCCGTGTGGGTGACAACGTAATGTCGCAGGGGCTACTGCACTGCCTGCAGCTGCTGAAGGTGAACTTAAGTCGAACTCGCATCACAGACAGAGGTACTTGGCCCTCCCCATCGAGTGGATACCTTTACCTTAACCCAGGGCAATGTCGTCCCACCTTCTATCTCATTGCTAACAGGTGCATACTACTTCTCCCCAAAGAGCAGTGGGACTGGAGACCACAGACAACCTTCTTCACCACGATCCTTTATGAAAAGTTTGTGTGTCTGTCAACACAGATTCGCAGGAAGTTTCATTTTTCCCCCCTCACCCTGTAGTGTTGGTGTGGACTTTCCCCCCTCACTCTGTAATGTTGTTGTGGACTTCCCCCCTCTCTCTGTAGTGTTGTTGTGGACTGTAGAGCTCGTCGAAAGAATCAGACTTGTTGATCCAAACCAAGGCTTTTATTAGTAAAAGACAGGAGCTCTTCACAGGTGGCCGACCACTCCGGAATGATCCGACCTGGCTAGGGACACAACCCTTCAAGGCCCAGACAGTAGGCGTGGCTAAGCTCTCAGCCAATCGCTGTAAACACAGTCTAGATACTGTAACTATATACACTACATACATTGGTGATAGATCTGTACTATCACATGGACTTTCCCCTCTCACTCTGTAGTGTTGGTATGGCCGTTTCCCCCCTCACTCTGTAGTGTTGGTGTGGACTTTCCCCCCTCACTCTGTAGTGTTGGTCTGGACTTTCCCCCCTCTCTCTGTAGTGTTGGTGTGGACTTTACCCCCTCTCTCTGTAGTGTTGGTGTGGACTTTACCCCCTCTCTCTGTAGTTTTGGTGTGGACTTTCCCCCCTCACTCTGTAGTGTTGGTCTGGACTTTCCCCCCTCTCTCTGTAGTGTTGGTGTGGCCGTTTCCCCCCTCACTCTGTAGTGTTGGTGTGGACGTTCCCCCCTCACTCTGTAGTGTTGATGTGGACTTTCCCCCCCCTCACTCTGTAGTGTTGGTCTGGACTTTCCCCCCTCTCTCTGTAGTGTTGGTGTGGACTTTCCCTCCTCTCTCTGTAGTGTTGGTGCGGACTTTCCCCTCTCTCTGTAGTGTTGGTGTGGACTTTCCCCCTCACTCTGTAGTGTTGGTGTGGACTTTCCCCCTCACTCTGTAGTGTTGGTGTGGACTTTCCCCTCTCTCTGTAGTGTTGGTGGACTTTCCCCCCTCACTCTGTAGTGTTGGTGTGTACTTTCCCTCCTCTCGCTGTAGTGTTGCTGTGGACTTTCCCCCCTCATTCTGTAGTGTTCGTGTGGACTTTTCCCCCTTCACTCTGTAGTGTTGGTGTGGACTTCCCTCCTCACTCTGTAGTGTTGGTGTTGACTTCCCCCCTCACTCTGTAGTGTTGGTAGACTTTCCCCCTCACTCTGTTGTGTTGGTGGACTTTCCCCCCTCGCTCTGTAGTGTTGGTGGACTTTCCCCCCTCGCTCTGTATTGTTGGTGGACTTTCCCCCCTCGCTCTGTAGTGTTGGTGGACTTTCCCCCCTCACTCTGTAGTGTTGGTGGACTTTCCCTCCTCACTCTGTAGTGTTGGTGGACTTTCCCCCCTCACTCTGTAGTGTTGGTGGACTTTCCCCCCTCACTCTGTAGTGTTGGTGGACTTTCCCCCCTCACTCTGTAGTGTTGGTGGACTTTCCCCCCTTCACTCTGTAGTGTTGGTCTGGACTTTCCCCCCTCTCTCTGTAGTGTTGGTGTGGACTTTCCCTCCTCTCTCTGTAGTGTTGGTGTGGACTTTCCCTCCTCTCTCTGTAGTGTTGGTGTGGACTCCCTCCCTTCCTTTCTCTGTAGTGTTGGTGTGGACTCCCCCCCACCTCACTCTGTAGTGTTGGTGTGGACTTTTCCCACTCACTCTGCAGTGTTGTTGTGGTTTTACCCCACTCTCTCTGTAGTGTTGGTGTGGACCTTTTCTTCTGATAAAGTAGTGGAGACCCAATCCCCATGTTTAAATGTTATCTGGAGAAGTATTGAAGAAGTAAAGAAGTAAAGAAGAAAATCTGCAGACGCTACGGTCTAGTGCAGAACACAAATGTGCTGGAGAATCTCAGCAGTGCCCGTAAGGACTAATGGGTGACCAACGTTTTGGGCCTGAGCCCTTAGTTGGTAATCTGGACAAATGGGTAGATTTCTAATTAAAAAAATGGGGTGAGGGGGAGTACAGGCAATGGGTGAATACAAGTGGGAGGGCAGTAGAGAAAGCTAAGAAGTGATGGGAGAGAGGGCTGAGGGCTAAGAAGGGTAGCACTCTGACAGAAGGAAAGGAAGTGGTGGGGAGCAGGTGGAAAGGATAGAGAAGGATGGGGGAAAGGGGAAGGGGTGTTCAAAGATATTGGAAGTCCTATTGATGACGTCTGGTTGGAGTCACTGAGATGGAAGACAAGATGTTCCTTCAATTTGTGGGTTGCCTCGGTTAGGCAGTGTGAGGCAGTGAACAGATGTGCTAGTGGTGAGTGGTTGGTAACTCGGTAGTCTTTGGCTGTTGCAGTGAACGGAGCGAAGGTATTCAACGAAACCATCTCCCTGTCTACATCCATTCTCACCAATGTAGAGAAGGCCATATCGAGAACACTGGATTCAGTATACAAGTCCTACAGATTCACAGGTGAAGTGTTGCTTCACTTGGAAGAACTGTTTGGGTCCAACTGCCCAACTATCTCACCCGATAATCCCCTGTAGACAGTGGCTGTTCATGTTTATTATCATCTGAATATACATATATAAATAATCAAAATAAATCTATAAATATTTAGGATGATTTACCCATTCATCAATCTTACAGCCTGAGGGAAGAAGCTTTTCCCCAGCCTGTGAGTCCTGATTTTAATGTTCCTGTACCTCCACCTTGTAGCCAGTGGGTTGTTGATACCGTGTGTTGGATGGAAAGAGTCTTCTTTAATTCCTTGAGCCCTATTTAGACAGCACTCCCTGTAAATATCATGTAGGACAGTGCAACCCTACGATCCTCTTAGCAGTTCAAATTATCGTCTGTACAGATGCTTTGCAGTTACCATCCCACACAATGATGAAGCCAGAAAGATTTTTATGTACATGGCCATAAAGTAGATCATAATCTGACGATGTCGTACGCATGAATTGTATGAGTGTAGCTGCACCTGCCATTCTTCCTGCAGACACACAGGCACACCAACAAAATCTGTATACATTAAATTACACTAATTGCCAGTGTAGCAACTGTGTCACAGCGTGAAATGAAGACCAAGAAAATGATCAGACGTAGTCAAGTCGAAATTCAAAGTTGTTTACTCAATCATGCGCAGCTTTTTAAAACTCCATGTGTTCTAAATAACATTATCACATTGTGATACGATGACATCACCCAGAACCTCCTGAACCAGTTTGATTAAGTGTCCAGTGAGCTGCTACATGCCCCTTCCCAAAAACTGGCAATAGGAGGTTAAATGTCTGGTGCCGTTACAGTCTACAGTCTACCACTCTTGGGCGGTCGTCTGTGCCTTCACATCAGGGGACGTGATATCCAGGTCAAGATGAGCGGGCTTTAGTCGGTCAATCATAAATGTTCCTGGATGCCCCCCAATGTCCAGCATCTACCATCAAGGTGGTTGGTGCATCCATTTGTGGATGGACCAGCAATGTTGCCTTCACTAGGGCACCTGGTCTGCTGGAATGCTACCATCATCTCCTTTGTCCACTTGAGTTCTTTGGCATCACTGGACTCAAAGTTAAAGAGGGGTTTCATAATATGAACTGCAGAGGGTAGAAAGCGGCGATGGAAATTGACCATCCCCACAAATTCCTGGATCCTTTTGATGATGATATTGGGCCACGTGAATTTGAGGATGGCTTCCACCTTGCTAGATAATGAAACAACACCCCGGCTACTGATCTGATGTCCCAAGAACTCAATAGAGGACTGCCTGAATTTGCACTTGGCAGGTTTCACAGTTAGCCTGAACTCCAGAGTAAACGCAGATGCTCTTTGTGGAAGTGGCTGGCAATGAGTGCATCATCCAAGTATACGAAAAGGAAGTCCATGCCACACCCCACTGCATCCTTCAGTCACTGGCATGTTTGTGCAGCATTTTTGAGCCCAAATTCGAAGAGGCTGAATGGTGTTATAATGGCGGTCTTGGGCACATCCTCCCAGTTCACAGGTATTTGGTGGTACCCACGCACCAAATCAATTTTAGAAAATATCCTGGCCCCGTGAAGATTAACTGTAAAGTCCTGTATCTGGGGTACAGGGTAGTGGTCTGCAATGGTAGCATCATTGAGATGCCTGTAATCCCCGCGAGGTCTCCAGCCTCCCGTGGCTTTGGTCACCATATGTTGTGGGGAAGCCCACGGGCTATCAGACCTGTGTATGATTCCAAGTTCCTCCATTTTGTGGAACTCTTGTTTTGCAAACAGCAACTTGTCAGGCAGGAGGTGTCGGGCTCGGGGGTGTAGAGGAGGTCCTTGGGTGAGGATGTGGTCTGTGATGCCATGTTTGGGTGTGGCAGTGGAGAACTGGGGAGTGACAATGTCCAGAAACTGCAAGAAGTTTGGCAAATTCGTTGTTTGAGTTCTCACTGGTGTCTTGGTACGGGGTGAGTAGTTTGGCTTTTCCAAAGGGGAAGTCTGGATCGTTGTGCTGTTGACCAACCAGCGCCCTTTTAAGTCCACCATCAGTGAGTGGGCTCTGAGGAAGTTGGCACCCAGCAATGGCCGGGACACAGCAGGAAGAAGGAACTTCCATGAGAACTAATTAATGCCGAATTTCTGGGGTATAGTCTGTGTGCCGTGCGTACAAATCGAACTTATTCACTGCAGAGAGCGCCAGACCCGTGCTCCTGGTACGGGTGTCAAAGCCCAAAGGAGGAAGGACACTGAGAGGAGCCTGAAGGAAGAAGGTCAACTAGAAATTTGCTCTGGGAGAGTTTGCCCCAGACATAGAGTAGGCCGTTATGGTGGCCAGCCGCCGTAGCCATAAGTGACGACAAGCCATGGCATTTCCCAGAAAAGTGCAAGGGGGTCGGCAGTGGTAAGTTCCAGAACCCCAGCGGTGATGGTAAAAATACCAGGTGGTTGACATGGAGTCATGCTTGTCCAGAGGAATGTGAGCCCTCATCGTTGGTACTCACGGAGCCTGGGCCTTTGGGTGTGACGCAGCAGTAATTTCCATGGGCCTTGCACCCTGCTGTTTTGCATGCCCCAGAATGTCTGGATGGGTGGCCACCGTTCGAGGGTTATTAAAGTCCTCGTCAGCCAACATGAGGCAGATGTCTTCTGGCATATGTTCTAAGAACAACTGCTCAAAGAACAAGAAAGGCCTATGGCCGCCAGCCAGAGCCAACGTGTGATTCATTAACTGAAGGGGCACAGTCCCCCAGACCATTAGTATGGAGGAGCTGTGCAGCTTGCTCGTGTTGTGAGAGACTGTAAATCCGGAGAAGGAGGGGTTTTATGGCTTCATACTTGCCATGAGATGATGGTTCCCAAAGAAAATCCACTACTCGGCCGGCCGTGTCCTGGTCGAGGGCGCTTACCACATGATACCTAGTGGCATCCACTTCTATCTTACGAATGTGGAACTGTGCCTCAGCCTGCCTGAGTGGTTGAAAAGACAGGCAGTTGGAGCGAAACCACTGCGTTGTCCATGTTTGGCCCCATTGGGGTCACCAATGCATTGATGGTTCTTCACTATCCTATCAACCTGCATGGCAACCTTGAGAGATCTATGGATTTCTTCCATTGAAACTTGTGCTACCCAATTGGGTTTCATTAGTTGGGGGATTGAGTTCAGGAGTTGTGAGGAGACGCTGCAGTTCTATAAAACTGGTGAGAACATACGGAGTATTGGGTTCAGTCATTACAGGAAGGATGTGAAAGCTATGGAGAGAGTGGGATTGACCAGGATGTTACCTGGACTGGGAAGCAAGGTTAGCAGAGCTGGGACTTTTCACTTGGGAGCGTAAAAGGATGAGAGGAAACTTGATAGAGGTCATCAAAAATATGGACTTTTTCCCACCCTTTTTCCCAGGGCAGGAGTAGTAAACACCAGAGGGCGTCTGCACAAAGTGAAGGGAGGGAAGTTCAGGGGTAGGCTTTTTACACAGAGAGTTGTGGGGGCCAGGAATGCCTTGCTGGGGTTAGTGGTGGAGGCTGGAACATTTTGGGCATTTAAGAGACTCCTGGACAGGCTCATGGATGGAAGAAAAATAGAGAGTTACAGGGTAGGGAGGGGTTAGTATTTTAGGTACATTGAGGGCCTGAACTGTGCTATAATATTCTATGTTCTAAATTAGCTCCTACCATGTTGTATATAAAATTTTAAAACATGTTTATTAAAAGACAGGAAAAGATATAAGTATAAAAGAATAGATAAATATTTCAGACAAGAGATTTTTGAAGAACTGGGGAGTTCATAGGGCATGGGTGGAGCTGAGTGATCTCAGCTGTGATCTTGTTGAATGACGGAGCAGGCTCGATGGGCTGAATGGCCTCATCCTCCTCCACCTGGTTCTGATTTTCATAAATAAGTATTCACAGCTGCATTCAGTTCAAAGAAAAGTGCCGTTTCAGTCGTGTAGACAGATCTTTTCGTCCTGGTGAAGACACCTTGCTACAGTTTGGGCGCCTGTCTACAGTGTGCTCGTACTTGGATACAGGGCTCAAGCCCAAAAAGTTGGTGATGAATCTTTATCTTTGCTACATAAAGGACACTGTTTGACTGGCTGAGTTTCTCCAGCATGAGTTTTTAATTCAGTCATGGTGTCTGCAGACTTCTGTTTTACTTTTGGGCCTGGAGTAGTTTGAAGTAGTTGGAAGGGCAGAGGTGGTGGAGTTCCATGCTGAGGACCCCAGTCGGCACTACAGTCGGTTTCACAGCTGGTTATTTCTGTCCTGCCTTGGACTGAGATTGTGGTAAGGTGACATGGACCCAGCACATTGAGCTGAAAGCCCGTCTCTTTCTGCTTTCTAGGCCTCCGGTACCTAAGGCAAACCAAGGTGGTGCAAGTGAATCTGGATGGAACAGGGGTGACACTGCCTGGTGTCAGCGAGCTCCTGGCGAGCTGCCCCGCTATCGCCAGCATCCGCGCTAATAACCTGCACACCGTCCCTCTGGACCAGGCCTCGGACGAGGAAATGGTGGCCAAGGACTGAAGGATGGTCGTGGATCCAACAGGGTTGAAACTGACAGAGAGAGAGTGATGGGGCAGTGCAGACACCTCGAACCCGTGCTGTCCCTGCTTTGGCAGAGTGGCTGGGCAGTGCAAAAGGAGCATTATGTTACATGTGGTTTTTAAATTACAGGTCGAGTACCTCATCCATGAAATATTTGGGACCAGGAGTTTTGGGGTTTTTCAGTTTTCAGAACAGTGGAATTAAGCAGACACAGTGTCACCTCCCCACTGCTGGTCCCACCCTGAGGGGGACCCCCAAACCTGCCCTGCAACCCGAGGGGGACCCCCGTCTTCTGTCCTGGAGCCCAGGGGGGGACCCCCGACTCCTGCCCAGGAGCCAGAGGGGGAACCCCAACTCCTGCCCAGGAGCCCGAGGGGGAGCCCCGACTCCTGCCCAGGAGCCCGAGGGGGACCCCCGACTCCTGCCCTGGACCTCGAGGGGGACCCCCGACTCCTGCCCGGGAACCCGAGTTGGACCCCCGACTCCTGCCCGGGATCCCGAGGGGGACCCCCGACTCCTGCCCGGGAGCCCGAGGGGGACCCCCGACTCCTGCCCGGGAGCCCGAGGGGGACCCCCGACTCCTGCCCGGGAGCCCGAGGGGGACCCCCGACTCCTGCCCGGGAGCCCGAGGGGGACCCCCGACTCCTGCCCTGGACCTCGAGGGGGACACCCGACTCCTGCCTGGATCCCGAGGGGGACCCCCGACTCCTGCCCGGGAACCCGAGTTGGACCCCCGACTCCTGCCCGGGAGCCCGAGGGGGACCCCCGACTCCTGCCCGGGAGCCCGAGGGGGACCCCCGACTCCTGCCCGGGAGCCCGAGGGGGACCCCCGACTCCTGCCCGGGAGCCCGAGGGGGACCCCCGACTCCTGCCCGGGAGCCCGAGGGGGACCCCCGACTCCTGCCCGGGAGCCCGAGGGGGACCCCCGACTCCTGCCCGGGAGCCCGAGGGGGACCCCCGACTCCTGCCCGGGAGCCCGAGGGGTCCCCCGACTCCTCCCCGGGAGCCTGAGGGGTTTTCTTCGATACAGACAGCACCGCACCCGATGTTGAGAATGGAGTCTCCGTCTGGCTGCAGCTGATGCTAAAGACTTGGCCCCAGCTCTGTTTGGCATCTTCCCGGCCAGAAGCAAAGGTTTGTTTTGTACTATGGATCTCTGTTTGTTACCAAACTGGTGCCAACAGAGTGTCAGAGCCCACATGGGCAAGTCAGGTGGTGAATTTTTTTCAACTTGTGACGTCAAGTTGGTGCTAAAAAAATTTGTTTTTTTGATCTTTTCGTTTTTTTGGATCTTTTCGGTTTTCGGATCTTCGGTTAAGGGGTACTCGACCTGTATGGGGGAAAGGCACAGGAACTTTATAAACCCTGCTGTTCTGGGAAGATGAGAGAACAGTGAGAAGAAGCTTCATGTATCCTGGGCCTTTCTTCCCAGCTGCTGGGAATCAGTGGAGCAGGTGCTGTGGTCACTGGGTTTGAACAGTGCCCAGGGTTTGAGAGAAAGCTACATCCCCGCCCCTCAATCCCTCCTCCCACAAGCCCACCTCACTAGCAATCCCAGTCACAGTGAGAGAATGATAGGGGGTCTCTCACCGAACTGTACATGGAATGTCCAGCTGATAGGAGCTGCTGTGGTCAGAAGGAGCTGACCCATGGTTGAGAGACTCTGGTGTATCAAGCTCTTTGGGGTTCAGCCAAGCCATGCATCCTCTCTCACTCACCCCCCTGCCCCGGTGCCCTCTTTCTCCTCACCCCAACCCCAGCGTCCTCCCCCTCTGTTCTTGCTGCCATTTTGCTCTGTACAGATTCTCTGACATTTCACAAGTAAACCTCTCTCATCACTGGCTTTTCACTGAGATCCCAGTTATTTCCTGCATCGGAGGCGCAACATCCCACTGCTTTATGTGGAAATGACAGTGGTAATCTGGGAAATCATTCACCTCTGTTCTGCCCCCTCCCCCGGGGTCATCACCCCCCTGCCCAGTCCCCTTGGCGCCCCAACCCCCTGACCGCCACAGCCCCCAGTCATCCCAGCACCCCGACCGCCCTTCCCCACTGTCCCCTCAGTGCCCACACTGCCCCTAGTCACCCCCTAGTGCTCCGACCCCCCCCCCATGCCTCGAGTTCCCGCAGAGTCCTGACCCCACTGCCCCCAGTCCCCACCCCCCGGCGCTCTGTGTCCTCTCTGGTAGAGCTGAATGGTTTTATTTTCGGACATTCTGACTTTGCCCTCAGACAGTGAGAAGTGGCAGAGCAAAGCCAGCAGTGCCATCGTCTATGGTTCTGTCCAATGGGGTGTCACTGAGGGAGCAGGGCAGTGTCCGCGCTGTCCACCCCATACCCATCAGTGGCTGAAGAATATGCAGCACAGAGAAGGGATGAGTAGGGCCGAAGGGCCTGCTCTGCTGCGTCTCTGCCCTGGGAAAAGGCCATGATTTTATTGACTCTTGTTTTACATCAAGGAAGGATGTTACGGGTTCCCGGGTGATCCAAACACGTGTGCATGTTTGAGCTCTGGAAGGAACCATGACAACAAGAAGTTGTGGTTTGGTTTTTATTTCACAAGGATTGCGAATTCTGATACAGTGGCTTCCAGTGGGCATTGAATGAAGGATTTCCATAGCACTGTACAAAGATCTAGAGAGGGTCTAGTTGGGTGCCCTTGGATGGTTAGCATCACAACGATGGGCCAAATGGCCTCTTCATTTATACATCCTGGCAAAGTGACCTCTGACTGCCACACATTGGAGAGAAGAGTGCAAATGGCTGACAATAGGGATTGTCCTGTCTGTGGAATGGATTGGACGGAGATCGTGACTGCAGAAAAGATCCGTGATGATGTTCCTGGAGCTCAAGGGCTAGAATTATGAGGAGAGGATGGGGCTGTTCTCCCTGGTTCTGAGTTGTCTGATTGAGGCCTTTTATAAAACCATGAGGGGCATGGATAAGGTCACAATATCTCCCCAGGATAGGACTGACTAAAACCAGAGGCCACAGATTTAAGCTGAAAGGGGACACCATCTTCACAGTGGCTCACATCTGGAACAAGCTGCCAGGGAAAGTGGTGGAGGCTGGTACATTTAAAGATACCTGGACAGGTACGTGGCTAGGGATGGATTGACGAGAAATGGGCTAAGTGCAGACAGATGTGATGAGCTTGGGCAGACGACTTGGACAGGTTGGGGCAATAGGCCTGTTTCAGAGCTGGGGGGCAGGGTGTGGTGCCTTGGATGTGAAGGTTTTGCACTGTGGGAGAACTAATGTGTGGCGAATGTACATGAATGGTAGGGTCCTCCAAGGTACTGAGAAACAGAGAACATGGTCTAAAAGTCCAAGGATCCCTGAACACACAGCACTTGCTGAACAGAAGCTCAGTCTAGGTTCGGCCAAACTCACTTGGCTCTGGACCACACTCCAGCTTTGGACCAAATGGAAAAACAGTGAACTCCAGAGGTGATATGGGAGCAATTGCCCTCTGACATAAGGAGCCCTGGCTCATGGGACTCGATAGGAATTAAGAGGTTAGAACCATACTGAGGAAGAGGGTGGTGATGCTTAGAGGGCCAGTAGACCTCTGCCCCAACTGCAGCTATGCAACAGTGACCTGTCTTCTTTGTAAAGATCAGAAGACCCTAAGATATAGGAGCAGAAGTAGGACATTCTTTCAAGCAAGGCCATTCTGCCTTTCCATCATGAGCTGACCCTTTCTCCCACTCATCCCCACTTCCCAGCTGCCTCCTCATAACCTTTGACAATGGACTATTCAGATACTTATCAATCTGCCTTAAATACACTCCACAGCCACCCATGGCAGCAGCAAATTCCAGAGGGTTGCCACTCTCAACCATAGTGCACTACAGAACAGAAGCAGGCCCCTTCGGCCCTTCTAATCTGTGCTGAACCTTTTTTCCTAGCCCCGCTGACCTGCACCCAGTCCATAACCCTCCATACCCCTTCCATCCATGTACCTATCCAAATTCCTTTAAATGTTGATTGAGCCCACTCACCAGTTCAGCTGGCAGCTTGTTCCATATTCCCACCACTCTCTGTGTGATATTCCCCCTAAACAACTCCCTTTTCACTCAACCCATGTCCTCTAGTTTATATCTCAGCCGACCTATATTTACTCTGTCAATCTCTGCCTCTGCCAAATCTCCCCTCATTCTTCTACGCTCCAGGAATAAAGTCCTAACCTGTTTAACCTTTCCCTGTAACTCAATTCCCGAAGTTGGCTCTCGCTAAAGAAATTCTTCAGCATCAGTTTTAAATGGATGCCTTTCAATCCTGAAGTTGTGCCCTCTTGTCCTTGACTCTCCTCCCACGTGACTTTGGCCTGTCTTGTCATGCACCTCCAGTACTCCATAATATCTTCTCAGCTACTGATATTAGCCTGTTAGAGGGATGGTTTCTGATCACATAAGCATTCGGTACCATTCCCCATTGCTCAACTCAAAGTTGTGGACAATGTCCAGGTCTGAGCTCAGAGATGGCAAGTGTGTGTTCCACATGAGTGGTGGACTATTACAAGAGCCAGCTCTCACACCCTGACATTCAATGGCATCACCATCACTGAATCCCCAGTGGTCAGCACTGACCAGAAACTGATCTGTGTGGCTGCAAGATCAGGTCAGAGGCTGGGAACTCAGCAGGGAATAACTCGACTTGCTCCCCAACACCTGTCTACCATTTCTAAGGCACAAGTTGTGAGTGTGCTGGGATGCTCTCCACTCGCCTGGGTAAGTGCAGCTTCAACTCTCAGTAAGCTCAACGATCCCCAGGGCACCAGTTGCTCGACTCGGGACGGTGTAATACTGGATCTCCTGTTAGGGAACGAGATAGGTCAGGTGTCTGATGTTAATGTTGGAGAACCAATTGGGTCTAGTGATCACAATTCTATTAGTTTTAGGGAAGAGCAAAGAAGGGCCTAAAGTTGAGGTCTGGATTGGAGAAAAGCAAATTTTGAAGGAATAAGAATGGATTTGGGGAATATTGAGTGGGACATGATTTTTTTCAGGAAAGGATGTAAATGAAAAATGGAGAATATTCAAAGAAAACATTTTGAGAGTACAGAGTAGATATGTCCCAGTGAGGATCAAAGGAAAGGCTGGAAGTCATAGGGAGCCTTGGTTTTCGAGGAATATTGGAAATTTGGTTGAGATAGAGGGAGGTGTACAAGAGGTATAAAGAGCAGGGTGATGAGAAATTGAAAGAGGACTACAAGAAGTGTAGAAAAAATCTTAAGAAAGAAATTAGAAAGGCCAAAAAGAGGCACGAAGAGGCTTTGGCAGACAGAGTAAGAATAAATCCAAAGGGTTTCTATAAGTACGTTAAAAGTAAAAGATTAGTGAGGGATAAAATTGGACCCCTTGTAGATAGTGAGGGTAGGCTGAGTGAGAAGTCTGAGGAAATGGGGGAAATTTTGAATGATTTCTTTGCCTCGGTATTCACTAGGGAAAAAAATATTGAACCAGTTGAGGTAAAGAAAAATGGTGGGGAGGTCATGAAGCATATAAGGATAACCGAGGAGGTAGTGATTGGCTGTGTTAAAAAAGATAAAGGTGGATAAATCTCCCGGACCGGACAAAATATTCCCTAGGACACTCAGGGAGGCTAGTGGACAGATAGTGGGGCCATTAACAGAGATATTTAGGATGTCACTGGTCACGGGGGTAGTGCCAGAGGATTGGAGGGTGGCTCATGTTGTTCCACTGTTTAAGAAAGGGTCCAAATGTAAGCCTGGAAATTATAGGCCCGTGAGTCTGACGTCTGTGGAGGGTAAGTTGATGGAAAGTGTTCTGAGGGATAAAAATATTTGGATGAACAGGGATTGATAGGAAGTAGCATGGTTTTGTCAGGGGTAGATCATGCTTAACAAACCTTATAGAGTTTTTCGAGGAGGTTACGAAAAAGATTGATGAAGGGAAGGCTGTGGATGTTGTCTATTTAGACTTTAGTAAAGCTTTTGACAAAGTTTCCCACAGGAGGTTAGGTAAAAAGGTAGAGGCATTAGGTATAAATAAGGAAGTAGTGAAATGGATTCAGCAATGTTTGGATGGGAGGTGTCAGAGAGTAGTGGTAGAAAATTGTTTGTTATATATATTAACGATCTGGAAGAAGGGGTGGTAAATTGGATAAGTAAGTTTGCAGATGATACAAAGATTGGTGGTATTGTGGACAGTGAGGAAGATTACCGTAGCTTAAAAAGATATAGGAAAGCTAGAGGAGTGGGCTGAGAAATGACTGATGGAATTTAATACGGATAAGTGTGAAGTGTTGCATTTTGGAAAGGCAAATCTAAATAGGTCATATGCATTAAATGGTAGGCTATTGAGGAGTGCAGAGCAACAAAGGGATTTAGGAGTTGTGGTAAATAGTACCCTCAAGGCTGATACTCAGGTAGATGGTGTGGTGAAGAAGGCATTTGGAATGTTGGCCTTCATCAATCGGAGTATTGAATTCAAGAGTAGGGAGGTTAGGATGAAATTGTACAAGGCATTGGTGAGGCCAAATTTGGAGTACTGTGTACAGTTTTGGTCACCAAATTATAGGAAAGATATAAACAAAATAGAGAGAGTGCAGAGAAGGTTCACGAGAATGTTGACAGGATTTCAGGGTCTGAGTTACAGGGAAAGGTTGTGCAGACTGGGGCTTTTTTCTCTGGAGCGTAGAAGATTGAGAGGGGACTTGATAGAGGTGTTTAAGATTTTAAAAGGGACAGAGAGAGTCAACGTGGATAGGCTTTTTCAATTAAGAGTGGGGGATATTCAAACCAGAGGTCATGGTTTGAGATTGCAGGGGGAAAATTATAAGGGGAACATGAGGGGAAATTTCTTCACGCAAAGGGTCGTTGGGATGTGGAATGAGCTTCCGGCAGACGTGGTTGAAGCAAGGAGGTTATTTACATTTAAGGAAAGACTGGATAATTACATGGAGGGGAGAGGATTGGAGGGGTATGGACCAGATGCTGGTCAGTGGGACTAGGAGGGTGGAGATTTGTTCCCGAATGGACTAGTAGGGCCGAACTGGCCTGTTTTGTGCTGTATATGGTTATAAGCCCCTCCCCTCCAAACAGTCACAGCGATCCTCTCACTCCAGTCCTGGCCTTTCCAAATCCATGCCAGTGTCAGGATTCATCAGTAAGGAAGCCACCACTGAGGTTAACTCACCAGGCTTATCCTTGCAGCCTTTCTAAAGGCACAACATGAGCCACCCTAGTTTCAACTCAATCAGGTCCTTTGTATGTACTTTATAACCTCCACTGTCTCCTCTTCTGTAATGTTGACTCAATAAAACCACACTATTTAACTCATTGAGTTCCTCAGCTCCAGGTATTCACAGTAAATACAGACAAAAAATATTTCTTTGGCACACATCTCCTGTGGCTTCACACTTACATGGCCATGTTAGACCACATGAAGTAGGAGTAGAATTAGGCCATTCAACCCATAATAACTGCTCCACCATTCAAATCATGGCTGATGGATATTTCAACCCCATTCTTGCCTTCTTCCATAACCTTTGACACTAATCAGAACCTTTCAACATCCACCTTAAATCTATCCAATGACTTGGCCTCCACAGCCATCTGTGGCAACAAATTCCACAGATTCGCCACCCTCTTTGGCCAAATAGACCTCACCTTTCTTCTTAAGGGAAATCTTTTTTATTCTGAGGCTGTGCCCTCCCACTACTGGAAACATCTCCACATCCCAAAACGTCGGTGATATATCTTTACCTCTGATGGACGCTGTGAAACCTGCTGAGTTTCTCCAGCATTTCTGTGTTTTTACCACATCCACTTTATCCAGTCCTTTCAATGTTCACAATGTTATGTTGAGATTCTTCCCTTCATACTTCTAAACTCAAGTGAGTACAGTCCCAGAGCCACATTGATCCTAGTTACTCGTTGCCCCTAAATATACTTGTAGAATTCGCCTATACCTTATGATGGGAAGATTCTGCTGATCAGTGAACATACAACGGCTGTTTCCAATGAACAAACCTAAATATCCAATTTCCTTCAGGCAGTGAAATCAAATACAAATTGACACTGAGCCAAATGCTAGGCTGGACGACTAGAAACTTGGGCAAAGGAACACATGTGCTGATGGTGGAGCGAGGAATATCAGGAACCAATCCAGCAAGGACCTTGATGCACCAGACATCAGGGAAGGGTTTGGAAGCAGGGAGTGCTGAGTTCACGTGAGTGGTTTGAAGATGAGCCTGTGGATTTAACACAGAGAGTTAGAAGAGGTTAAAGAGACTGAGTGAATGGGACTGGGTGCCAGTGAGGAATGGGAGCAAGAGTCAGACATCTGGCCCGTCGAACCTGCTCCACTGTTCAATGTGATCATGGCTGATCTGGTCATGGACTCAGCTCCACTTACCCATCTGTTCCCGAAAACCCTTAATTCCCGTTAACAAAAAATCTGTGTCTTAAATACATTCAATAAGGGAGCCTCTACTCTTCCTTGAGCAGAGAATTCACAGATTCACTCTCTGGGAGAAGCAGTTCCTTTTCATTTTCCACTGAGGGTAGGTGAGATACAAACCAGAGGACGTGGGTTAAAGGTAAAGTTTAGAGGGAACTTCTTCACACAGAGAACAGTGGGAATGTGGAACGAGGTGAAGTGAACGCAGGCTCAATTTCAACATTTAAGAATTTTGACGGATACATGGATGGGAGGGGTATGAACTGGGTGCAGATCAGTGGGACTAACCAGAATAATAGTTTAACACAGAACAGAAGGTCGGAGTGTTTATTTCTGTGCTGTAATATTCTATGGTTCTCTCTCTGTTCCAAATCTATTCCCCAACATCTCGAGGCTATGCCCCCTTGTTCTAGTCTCATCTCCCTGCTTTAATGCTCTCATTCTTCTAAACTCTGAGTATAATCCCAGGCAACTTGATCTCTTCTTGTACTGACCCGCCTCAGAAACATAGAAGATAGGAGCAGGAGTAGGTCATTCGACCCTTCAAGCCTGCTCCGCCATTCAATGAGATCATGGCTGATCTTAAAGTTCAGTACCCCGTCCCCGCCTTCTCTCCGTAACCTTTAATACCCTTATACTGAAGAAATAGATCCAATTCCCTCTTAAATAGATTTAATGAACCTGCCTCTACTGCCCTCTGTGGCAATGAATTCCACAGATTCACCACCCTCTGGGTCAAGAAATTCCTCCTCATCTAGGTCCTAAATGGTTTGCCTCTTATCCTCAAACCATGGCCCCGGGTTCTGGATTTTCCCATCCTTGGAAACATCCCATCTGCATCCATTCTGTCCAGTCCTGCCAGAATTTTATAGGTCTCTATGAGATCCCCTCTCAATCTTCTCAACTCCAGCGAGTACAATCCCAATTTACGCAATCTTTCCTCATAAGTCATTCCTGCCATTCCAGGTATCAGGGCTTCAGGTAGCTGGGCTTCAAATTTCGGGAGAATAAGAGAGGTTGGCCAGGAAGGTTTACGAGTGTTGGGAATAATCTAGAGCAGCCAGTCTCAGCTTTTGTTGGCTATGGCCCCCTCAGGACTTTGCTCAAAGTTTATGGGCCCCTTTCCCCATTTAGCAGTCAGATTTAGTTGGTTTCTTGCGTACATAAACATTTAGGATTTCAGTCTGTAGCCCTCCATTGACAATGGCTGGTGTGGAGAACACAATGTAAGAACGTCACCAGATAGAACAACTCACCAATTAAAATCAGAACAATTTATTTACTGTAATTAATTTTGCTTCATTAATACATTTACAATGTCCAGAGTTCAGTATTATTAGTATATTTATACCTCTGTATATTTTATGTATATGTTTCACAAAAGCTGGGCAATGATTGGTGATGGAATTGATTGGTCTGCATGCAGCTAGTGAGATCATGAGGGAAAAGGGGTGGGGAAGGATCTGGGGGATGGGGGACCCAGACAGAGACGCTGCCTCGGGCATTGAGAGGGATGGGACCCCTTGAATCTGGATGATAGAGCATCCAGACTTCCACAGCTAGAGATCAGTTGGGAAGAGAGGACAGATGAGGTCTGACCAACCTGGTAGAGCTGGGCAGCTGGAATGGGACAATCACATTTTCCTTGACAGGGAAGGCAGTGATGAGAGGAAAGGGATTTGGGGCAATTAGTGGGGGATGTTTAGCCCAGCCAGGAGGTACTGACTCCATCTCCCTGTTCAGGGAACTCACCTGGAAAGCTGGGGGAAGGCAGAACCCTGCATCAGTATTTAAAACTGGCTTAGTGTATAAGGAAGGGAAACCAGCAGTAGTGGTGCGGAATGTATAGAGATTAAAGAGGAGGAGGTGCTTGCTGCCTCACAGCGAATAAACCATATAACAATTACAGTACAGAAACAGGCCATCTCGGCCCCTCTAGTCCACACCAATTTTAGTGATCTCCTCTAGTCCACTTACCTGCTCCCTGCCCATAACCTCCAATCCCCTCACATCCATGCACCTCCAACTTTTTCTTAAATGACAAAATTGACCTTGCTTTTCCGGAAGGTCATTCCACTCAACCACCACTCACTGAGTGAAGTAGCTCCCTCTCATGTTATTTCAAAACTTTTGACCCCACAACTCATGACCCCTTGTTCCAATCTCACCTACCCTCAAGGGGAATCTTACCTACCCTCTACTCTATTCCCTTCATAATTTAAAATAACATAACAAAGGTACATAAATCCTCCGGGCCTGACATGATATTCCCTTGGACCTTGAGGGAGACGAGTACAGGAATTGCAGTGGACTTGGCAGATATATTCAAAACGTCCTTAACCATGGGTAAGGTGCTGGAGGATTGGAGGGCAGCTCATGTTGTTCCGTTGTTTAAGAAAGGATCCAAAAGTAAACCAGGAAATTACAGGCCAGTGAGCCTGATGTGGGTAAATTTATTGGATCTGCAAGTATTTGAACAGCTAAGGGCCTGATTAAGGACAGTCAGCATGGTGTTGTGTGTGGTAGGTCACGTTTAATGAATCTTCTAGACTTTTTTGATGTTACCAAGAAGGTAGATAAAGGAAAGGCTGTGGATGTTGTCTACATGGACTTTAGTAAGGCCTTTGACAAGGTTCAGACACAAGGTATCCATAGAGAGGTTGTAAACTAGATTTTAAATTGTCTGTGTGGGAGAAAACAGAGAGTAGTGGTGGATGATGCTTCTCAGACTGGAGGTCCCTGTGACTAGTGGTGCCTCAGGGATCGGTGCTGGGACCATTGTTGTTTGCCATCTATATCAATGATCTGGATGATAATGTGGTAAATTGGATCAGCAAGTTTGTAGATTACACTAGGATTGGAGACGTTGTAGAGTGAGGAAGATTTTCAAAGCTGCAGAGGGATCTGGACCAGCTGGAAAAATGGGTCAGAAAATGGAAGATGGAATTTAATGCAGACAAGTGTGAGGTGTTGCATTTTGGAAGGACGTACATTGTAAATGGCCGGGTGCGGAGGAGCAGAGAGCTGGGGATACAGATACAGAACTCCCTGAAAGTGACGTCGCAGGTGGACAGGGTTGTAAAGAGAGATTTTGGCATCTTGGCCTTTATAAATGAAAGTATTGAGTACAGGGGTTAGGATGTTATGGTGAAATTGTATAAGTACAGAGGGAGGGTCACACTTGGAGGGGCAGTACTGGGGGTGGGTCACACTGTGGGAGGGGCAGTCCTGGGGGTGGTTATGTGGACGTAGTGGTGGGTTATGGGGGGTGGACTGTCCTCGAGATGAGGAAACAGCAAAGGTCCCACTTCTCCATTTGGAAATGTTCCTGGTGACGTCACCTTGTTTGTGGAATTGCTGTGGATCTGGACACGAGCTCAGGCTTCATTTGAAAAGTGTCGGCACTAACTGACTGTTAGAGGGCCATCACGAACAGCCAGAGAACATGGTCCTGTCCCTTCTGTTTCCCGAGACCTTCAGCACTGTGGCTGAACCTCCTTTCAATGGAAGATCATCCCTCTCAAACATTGACTTCTCCCCCTCCATCTGGATGCTGCCTGACCTGCTAAGTGATCCGACATTTTCTGTTTCGAGACAGACTGCTCCTGTCCTAAGAAGGCAATTATGGCCAAATATCACCTTCCTGTCTCAGTGGAATGATCACAATAGCCTGAGTGGCATCCAGGAGTGCTGGAGGAACTGGCATCATGTGTTCCAGCCACAGTCCTGGATTTCACCATCCACCAGTAGCCCAGACCCCTGCCTGCCTGTCGCCTCTGTCTGTACACCCTGCTACCTTGGAAAGCAGCCAACCTATTAAAAAATTCATCCCACTCCAGCCACATTCTCTTCACCACAAACCCACCCCCTTTCCTACAGGAAGAAGATTCACAAGTGTGAGATCACGCACCCCCGGAATGAAGGACAGGTTTTTCTCTGCTGTTATCAGACTCCTAAATGAACCTCACATGAGGAAAACTATGATGTTAAACAAAAAAGTCTGCAGATGGTGTAATTGTATTTAATACACAAATGCGCTGGAGAAACTCAGCAGGCCACACAGCATTCATAGGAAGATAAGATCCTTAACCAACACAAACGTGCTGGAGAAACTACTTGATGAAGGACTAAGACCTGAAACATCGGTGAAATATCTTTGTTTCCTTTGACTGCTACATGATCTGCTGAGCTTCTCCAGAACTTCTGTGGATTAAACTGGTAAATTATGCTGTCTTTGCTCTGTACAAACTGATCTCGCTCGGTATCTGCACAATACTGTTGTACTATGTGCAGGATGCCTTGATGGACTGGTCGGACAACAAATTTCCTTGCTACATCTTGGGACATGAGTCAATAAAGCTGAGTCATTTCATTAACCCTCTCTCCCTGTTAGCTTCATAGCAGGACATTTGCTGATGGCTGCTCGTTTCATCTGATGCCAGACTCCAGCAGTGGGAAAGTCCATGACCAGAGGGAACAGCCTTACAATAAAATGACACCCCTTTAGGACAGAGATGAGAAGTTTCTTTACCCGGGTGGTGGGGGTGGTGAATCTGTGGAATTTGTTGCCACAGACAGCTGTGGAGGCCAAGTCATTGGTTAAATTTAAAGTGAAGCCAAAGGTTATGGGATGAAGGCTGGAAAAATACATCAGCTGTGATGTGAATGGGGAGCAGAACCGATGGGTCAAATGGCCTAATTCCACACCTCCATCTGACCTGGCAGTAGACGGTTAGACAGTGAGATGCAGAGGGACCTAAGTCAGCATGGGCTGATACCAGTGAGGATGTACCCACAGGTGCCAGCAGGAACATCTTCCAAACCCCTGTCAATGCCTTCCCTGAGCCGCAGGAACATGGGAGCAGGAGGCCATTCGGTCCCCATTCTCACATCCTTCCTTGTTGTTCATCTAGATTAGTGGTTTTCAAACCACCCCCCTACACTCACATTCCACCTTAAATATTCCTTATGCCATTGGTACTCTGTGATTAGTAAGGGATTGTATGTGAGTGGGAAGAAAAGGGTTTAAAAAGCCTCCATCTCCACTGCTGTCTGAGGTGGGGAATATCACCTCTGGGGACAAAAAAGACACCCAACTCTCAACTTCCTTTACCATCTGTCCAGCCTGTTAGAGTTCATAGGGTTCTCTTTGGAATATTTTAATTTGATTTTGTGGACAACACGCATCAAAAATAACCATTACTTAAATACAGAAATAGAAATTTAAAAATCAATGGTACAAGTTGTCCATATCTCCAAACAGCCCCATCCCACCTCAAATAAAGCTCTGAAATAAAGAATGAGAGAAGATAGGTAAGAAAACAGAAAAGTGGGAAAAAAGAAAAGGAATTGTCGGGGTCTGGGATCCAGTTCATAGGATTTAATTAGCTAAATTTCTAATAGAGGAAAGAACTGGGCACAGAACTCAGGAACAGAATAAGTGTCCCAAATATTCCACCCTGCGTTGTGCAAACATGACTGTCCTACCTGAAAAAACATGTGGTACCTCTTTCTTAAGTTGTAAGTAATTTTCTCCCGCAGAAGTTGCATAAATTAAATTCTAATATATCGAATATATATGTTTTGTGAAGAAACATTAACCTTTTTACATTCCACCTGGTCGTGCACTCAAGTAAAACACTTCTAGGAAAATCTAAGAATTTTATTAAATCAAATTATGGGAAACCTATTACCACAAAGTTCATAGGGCTCTCTGAGGCCCTCTCGCATTGCTCCAAACTCCAGTGGATAAGGGGCTAAATGGACAAGATGGGCTGAAGGGCCTGTTTCTTTGAGTACAGCTCTATAGCAGCAAGCATAGAACATTCTGGAATAGTACAAGCTCTTCTGCCAATGTGCCAACCTCTGTAAACCTACTCCACAACAATCTAACCCTTCCCTCCTTCACACACATCCATAACCCTTTATTTCTCTTACATCCACATGCCTGTCTAAGTCTTTTAAATGTCCCCATCTTACCAGCCTCCACCACCACCCCTGGCAACGCATTCCAGGCCCCCACCACTCTGTGTGGAAAATTCCTACCCCTGACATCTTCCCTAAACTTTCCTCCCCTCACCTTAAACCTCAGGTATTTCCTACTCTCACCTTAAACCAATCTCCTCAGGTATTTCCTCCCCTCACCTTAAACCAATCTCCTCAGATATTTCCTCCCCTCACCTTAAACCAATCTCCTCAGGTATTTCCTCCCCTCACCCTGAGAAAGTAACCGACCATTTCTATTCGTTCTTCTCTTCTGTCAATCCTGGAGATTAGTCCATTAACCCTTCCTGCTGTCTCTCCGAGGCAAGAAAATCCTTCCTAATTTAAAGAAACCCAAACCTATATTGGTGTCTCATCAAGGCCCTTTGCATCCCTTCATGATGAAGGCCATCGTACTGTAGTCCTTCCCCATCACGCTGCACCTGAACCCATCCTCTCAGCTACGGGTGTACAAGGACACCATGGTCTCCCCCTCCCTGCCTTTCTGTTTTTCTGAACCTAGCACTGACCCAACTATCTCGCTGGAATAAAAACACAGATACACTGGAGGAACTCAGCAGGTCTTGCAGTGTCCATAGGAGGTAAAGATATATAACCTACGTTTTGGGCCCAAGACCTTCCTCAAGGTATGAGGAAAAAGTAGGCAGCTGTCTGAATTAAAAGCAAGGGCAGGGGGAGGAGAACAGACCAACAGACAAAAGATGATAATTGGATATGGAGAAGAGGCCTGGAGAGAGGAAAGGAGAGAATTGATAGGGGGAGGGGGTCTTGTCTCTATGAATGCAAAGCTGAGGTAAAGGAGACAAATGAAAAAGAGAAGCGAGAGCTACAGGAAAGGAGACATGGGGATTTATGTGCTAACAGAAATCAGAGGTCAATGTTAATTCCATCCAGTTGGAGGGGGCCAGATGGAAGATGAGGTGTTTTTCCTCCAATCTATGGATGGTTTCAGTTTGGCAATTAATGAGACCATGGACATGTCGGCAAAGGGATGGGATGGGGAATTGAAATGGGTGGCCACAATCTGTAGGGAGATAACAGACCTGATGTAAAGAACAGGAGATTTTAACTTTTTGCACATAGACTGGGATTCTCATGGGGTAAAAGGACTGGATGGGTTGGAGTTTGTCAAATGTGTACAGAAAAGTTTTCTACATCAATGTGTAGAGGCACCAATGAGAGAGGATGCAAAACTTGATCTTCTTTTAGGGAACCAGACAGGTCAGGTGGCAGAAGTCTGTGTAGGCGAACATGTTGGGTCCAGTGACCATAACGTCATTATTTCAAGTTAATTATGGAGAAGGATGGGTCTGGTCCTCAAGCTGAGGTTCTGAATTGGAGAAAGGCCAATTTTGAGGAAATGAGGAAGGATCTCGGAAGAGTCAATTGGAATGAGTTATTTTCTGGCAAGGATGCACCCAGCAGGGGGAAGGCCTTCAAGGATGAAATTTTGAGAGAACAGAGATTGCATGTTCCTACCAGGAATAAGCACAAAGTTAACAGACATGGGGAACCTTGGTTTTCAAGGGATATTGAAGAGCTGGTGAAGAAGGGGGGGGGGGGGGGTTATATATGGGGTATGGGCAACAAGGAGGAAATGAGCTATTTGCAGAGTCTAGAAAATGTAAAAGAATGTTTAAGGAAGGGTAAAAGAAGACATGAAAGTGCTTTGGCAGATAATGTGAAGTAAAATCCAAATGGGGGAACCATTGCTCAGCGAATATAGACCAAAGCCGAGCAGCAAAGTCCTTTCCTTCCCTAAAAATGCTTAATCTGTTTATTTTCCATGCACCTTGAGCTCCCCTTATTAAAGATTTCAGTCCATGGCCCATCTTAAAGGTGCTGTGCCCCACCGGGGAGCCGTATGGTCCCTTTCAAGAATGGTTGAACTAAACCTTCCCTATCCATGTACCTGGCTAAAATTGTCCCCATCTCCACCCCGTCCACCAGCATCTCATTTCACCCTCTGCGTGAAGAGGTGCCCCTCAGGTCCCTTTTAAACCTTTCCCCTCCCACCTTAAACCAGTGCCTGATAGTTTAAATTTCACTGACCCAACTGTTATAATTTACCTTCATGATTTTATAAATTGTCGATAAGGCTGCCGTCAGTCTCCTGCACTCCGGGGAGAAAAGTACCAGCCTGTCCTTGCACCTCAACCCTGACCAACCCTGATAACATTTTAAGGTCAGAGAAATCAAACAGGATCAACTTGACCACATCGATCGGAATGTCCCACCCACCGTGATGGCCTTGCCTGGAGGTTTGTCATGGCATCTGGTGTGAATCAGGATGGATAGTGAGGTAGGTAGGTGTGATGGGTAAGTACATGATGGTAGCTCTATAAAACTCTGGTTAGACCACACTACAGGAAGGATGTGGAAGCTTTGGAGAGGGTGCAAAGAAATTTACCGAGATGTTGTCTGGATTGGACAATGTGTCTTATCAGGCAAGGTCAGCAGAGCTGGGACTTTTCTCCTTGGAGTGAAGAAGGATGATAGGAGAAGCAAACACCAGAGGGCATCTGTACAAAGTGAAGGGAGGGAAGTTTGGGGGAAACATCAGGGTTTATACACAGAGTTGTGGGGGCCTGGAATGCCTTGCCGGGGGTGGTGGTGGAGGCTGGTACAATCGGGACATTTAAAAGACTCTTAGACACATGCATGAAAGTAAAATAGAGAGTTATGGGTGTGGGATAGTGAAGGGTTATGGGTGTGAGGGAGGTAAGAGATTGTGGAGTAGGTTACATAGTTAGGATATACAATATCATGGCTGACAGGTCTGTACTTTGCTGGAATGTTCTATGTTCTCTTACCAGTGGCAAAGGATTGCATGGCGTCTGTGCTGGAGACAAGATCTTGCATTGGGGAAAGGGAGCCTGTGTTGGGGACCATGCTGGAGATGGGAGATTGTGTTGGGGACTGTGCTGGGGACAGGAGTCTCTGTTGGGGACCGTGTTGGGGACAAGAGCCTGTGCTGGGGACCATGTTGGGGACGAGAGACTGTGTTGGGGATGAAAGACTGTGTTGGGGACGAGACACTGTGTTGGGACCGTGTTGGGTATGAGAGCCTGTGTTGGGGACCATGTTGGGTATGAGAGCCTGTGTTGGGGACCGTGTTGGGGACAAGAGACTATGTTGGGGACGGGAGACTGTTGGGACCGTCTTGGGGATGGGAGACTGTGTTGGGACCGTGTTGGGGATGAGAACCTGTGTTGGGGACTGTGCTGAGGATGAGAGCCTGTGTTGGGGACCGTGTTGGGGACGAGAGACTGTGTTGGGGATGAAAGACTGTGTTGGGGACGAGACACTGTGTTGGGACCGTGTTGGGAATGAGAGCCTGTGTTGGGGACCATGTTGGGTATGAGAGCCTGTGTTGGGGACCGTGTTGGGGACAAGAGACTATGTTGGGGATGGGAGACTGTTGGGACCGTCTTGGGGATGGGAGACTGTGTTGGGACCGTGTTGGGGACGAGAACCTGTGTTGGGGACTGTGCTGAGGATGAGAGCCTGTGTTGGGGACCGTGTTGGGACTGTGCTGCAGAGAGAAGCCCGCGTTTTGAACATTGCCTGGTTTTCCATTCCCACGTTGATGCTTTCCCCGCCCTCGGCCGGGGTTCCTGCTTCAGTTTAATTTTGTGTGGCGCTTTTTTCCTCCTTCGCAGCCTCCCCCTCCCCCGCTGTTCCCAGGGTCATCAACAGGCGAATTCTTCAAAGTTGCCAAGGGTGGGGTGACGAGGGAGCATGTGGGGGGTGAAGCCCAGACTGTCCGAATGGCTCCTCAGTGTGTCGCAAGTGCTCTGGAAGGGAGATGGCAAGTTAGAGGGGCTACCTGACCAGTCAACTCCCAAGCCCTGCCCAGACCATTCCCAGAAGCTGCTCAGATTATACCCAGACAACTCTTAGACCCTGCCCAGACCCTGCCCAGATCGCTCCCAGACTCTGCCCAGATCGCTTCCAGACTCTGCCCAAATATTGCCTAAATAACTGCCCCTCCAGACACCGTGGAGATATCAGTCAGATGCTACTCAGGTGTTACCCATCAAGACAGCGCTCGGATATCGCCCAGCCAGACACTTGCTATTCAGACAAAGCCCAGACATTTCCCAGACACTAGCTGCCTGGACGCTACCTGCCCAGCGTCCCCACGGACGTGCTTTTGTACAAATGTGTATTTGACTGTATGTTCATGTGTGTCTGTGGAAATGTGTATTTGTGTGGGATTTTGATTAACGTGTGTGCGTGTTGTGTGCGTGTTGTATGCATGACACATGCTGTTTAATTTGTGCATCATGTCAGGTTCAGGCATTGCCTATCCTGCGTTCGATGTGTGTTCTGTACAAATGTGAAGGTGATGTTGGGAACACGTATGTGCTAGCCGTGTCCACTGTGTGTGCTGGGTCTTTACCAGGTTGTCAGAATGGCTTCTCCTTGGCCTTTTCCTGCGCCTCACGAAATCCCACAACATGTCTTTGAAAACCTGCCGGCCAGAGAGAGGGCAGTCAGGAAGGGGAGCGGAGGGGGCGTGACTGTCTGCCTCGCGGGGAACTGCCCCACCACTCACCTCATAGAGATAATCAAAAATTTCCAGGATGGTTAAAATACTGGCTCCGATGAACAAGCCCATCTGCCCCCCGATATCACCTGGAAGGTAAATAGGACAGGGGTGAGAGACCAGCAACCTTGACTTGGACACAGAGAAACCGCCCGCTCCTTCTCCCCAGTCCCGCTGAAGGGTCTTGGGCTAAAACGTGGACTCTCGCCTGCTACCTGACCCGGAGTTCCTCCAGTACTCTGGGTGTTGCTGCTATGGCAGAGGGGGAGGAGCACAGATTCCATGCGTGGAGACACTAGCCTGGGTAAACTTAGCAATCCACTTGTGCACCAATGAAATATCCCTTTGCACTCATTTATTTTTAGATGTAATTTATAGCAATATTTGCATCCGTGATGCCACAAAACAATGAACTTTGTGACAATAAATTCGAATTCTTATCTCTCCATTTGAACATTGATACGTGTGTACATGTGTTCACCTCTTTTATTACATTAACATTAATGTTGGGCGGCTAGTGTCTGGGAAATGTCTGTGCTCTGTCTGAACAGCCAGTGTCTGGCTGGGTGACATCCAAGCACTCTCTTGATAGGTAACTTCTGAGTAGTGTCTGACTGATGTCTCAGCAGTTTCTGAAGGGGCATTGTCTGGGAGTTGTCTGGGCAGCGTCTGGGTAATGTCGGAAGTTGTCTGGGAGTTGTCTGGGTAATGTCGGAAGTTGTCTGGGCAGCGTCTGGGTAATGTTGGAAGTTGTCTGGGCAGCGTCTGGGTAATGTTGGAAGTTGTCTGGGCAGCGTCTGGGTAATGTTGGAAGTTGTCTGGGCAGTGTCTGGGTAATGTCGGAAGTTGTCCGGGAGTTGTCTGGGTAATGTCGGAAGTTGTCTGGGCAGTGTCTGGGTAATGTCGGAAGTTGTCTGGGCAGTGTCTGGGTAATGTTGGAAGTTGTCTGGGCAGCATCTGGGTAATGTTGGAAGTTGTCTGGGTAATGTTGGAAGTTGTCTGGGCAGCGTCCAGGTAATGTTGAAAGTTGTCTGGGCAGTGTCTGGGTAATGTTGGAAGTTGTCTGGGCAGCGTCTGGGTAATGTTGGAAGTTGTCTGGGCAACGTCTGGGTAATGTTGGAAGTTGTCTGGGCAGCGTCTGGGTAATGTTGGAAGTTGTCTGGGCAGTGTCTGGGTAATGTCGGAAGTTGTCTGGGCAGTGTCTGGGTAATGTCGGAAGTTGTCCGGGAGTTGTCTGGGTAATGTCGGAAGTTGTCTGGGCAGTGTCTGGGTAATGTCGGAAGTTGTCTGGGTAATGTTGGAAGTTGTCTGGGCAGCATCTGGGTAATGTTGGAAGTTGTCTGGGCAGTGTCTGGGTAATGTTGGAAGTTGTCTGGGCAGTGTCTGGGTAATGTTGGAAGTTGTCTGGGTAATGTTGGAAGTTGTCTGGGTAATGTTGGAAGTTGTCTGGGTAATGTTGGAAGTTGTCTGGGCAGCGTCTGGGTAATGTCGGAAGTTGTCTGGGTAATGTTGGAAGTTGTCTGGGCAGCATCTGGGTAATGTTGGAAGTTGTCTGGGCAGTGTCTGGGTAATGTTGGAAGTTGTCTGGGCAGTGTCTGGGTAATGTTGGAAGTTGTCTGGGTAATGTTGGAAGTTGTCTGGGTAATGTTGGAAGTTGTCTGGGTAATGTTGGAAGTTGTCTGGGCAGCGTCTGGGTAATGTTGGAAGTTGTCTGGGTAATGTTGGAAGTTGTCTGGGCAGCGTCCAGGTAATGTTGAAAGTTGTCTGGGCAGTGTCTGGGTAATGTTGAAAGTTGTCTGGGCAGTGTCTGGGTAATGTTGGAAGTTGACTGGGCAGCGTCTGGGTAATGTTGGAAGTTGTCTGGGCAGCGTCTGGGAGTTGTCTGGGCATTTGATACATGTGGATGTATTTGCACATCTACATATGTGTGCACATGCGGGCCACAATACCTGAGCCACACAGGAACATAAGATTCACCAACTACAGTGTACATTAGATTACCACACTGTGCCAAGAAAGAAAAATATTCAGTAAATGTAAAAGATCGATAAGTTAAAACACGCAGAAGTGCTGGAGGCACTCAGCCAGACTCACAACGTTCATACGAAGTCAATCCTGATTACCGTCGTCGGTGTAGCTCCACTGATGGCAGAGCTGTAGAAGAAAATGCCTGGCTCAGGTTGAGATGAGCAGGAAAAGCTGTTTTATTCTCTTTCCACCAACTTTTTCTGTCACTTCCAGTCCGGCCGTCCCGAAACTGGAAATGATGTTGGTTCACGGGCTTCGTGCCTGAGGTGGGGTGGGGGGGTCCAGCACCATCTTAGCTGGGATTACGGGGATGATTTGCGTCTGAAATCCCGCTCCCCGAATGCAGCTACAGTACCCCTCCCCCTCAGAATTGACCCCCAGTATGATAGTCTGAGTCTTAGGCTGTCTCAGAGGGCGACCACGGCGATGCATCGGTGGAAACGTCCACATGGGAGGGTTTGAGCCAGTCTCTTGTATACAGCTCGTGTTTGCCTCCAATCTCCAACAGCAGGCTGGGCCTGTTGTTTTTTAGCACTTTGTATGGTTTGATGGAGGGATGCTGTAGCTGTGTCCCATGTTGGCCGGTGCACAAACACAAAAGACACCAAGTCGCAATCTGCCAGGATGTGCGTGGGTGGGGAGCCATAAACCAACTTAGCTGACAATGCCTGCAAGTCCTCTTTTGGAGCAGTCCATATTCCCAGTTATGACCCTGGGCAGCATGTCCAACCAATGCAGGCCTGTGAGACGTGCTTGCAGAGCCTGCTTCAGGTGCCTGTGAAAGTGCTCCACTGGCCCATTAGCTTGCGGGTGGTAGGACGTGGTGGAGTCGCGTGACGCAGAGGTGCGACAAATTGGCCCAAAGTGCGGATTTAAACTGTGCCCCTCCGTCGGAGGTGATACACACAGATACCCCAAAACGTGCCACCCAGGTAGATAAAAATGTCCTGGCACAAGTCACAGTTGTTATGTCAACCGTGGGCACAACTTCTGACCAGCGGGTGAATCGAGCGACCATGGTGAGAATGTATTTGTGGCCATGTGAAACAGCCAGAGGTCCAACGATGTGGATGTAGATATGTGGAACCTCTGAGTGGTGGAAGGGAAATGCTGCATCAGGCCCTTGGTATGCTTTGGCCGTTTGACAATCCAGATAAGTCTTTTCCCACTGAAAGACCTGTTTTTTTCAACCCATGCCAGACATATTTGCATGTTATAAGTTTAACTGAAGTGACTCAAGGGGTGCAACAGTCCGTGTACATGGTCGAAAAGTCTTTTGCGCCACGACATGGGTACGAGGGGCCTGTCTCTTCCTGTGGAAACATCACAGAGTAGTGTAGTCCTACCTTGGCCCATTTCTGTTTCTTGCAGTTGGAGCCCTGTGACTGTGGTCTGGGAAGCTTGCACCTCCGCATCCTCTTGCTGAGCCTTGGCCAAAGTATTCAAGTCCAGGCCCCCCGTGATGTAGCTGATCTCAGGTCTGGAGAGGGTACCTGCAATGACATTGTCTTTCCGTGACACATGCCTAATGTCCGAGGTGCATCTTCGAATCACATTGGGGTCACCATGTAGCACCACTGATGACAGAGCTACAGAGGAAAACGCCTGGCTCAGGTTGAGATGAGCAGGAAAAACTTATATTCTCTTTCCAGCCAACTTCTTGTGTCACTTCCACTCTGGCTGTCCTAAAACTGGAAGTGACATGATGATGCCCCCCAACAAGTTACGGGCTTGTGGGCTTCGTCCCCGAGGTGGAAGGGGTTCAGCACCATCTTAACGTGGACTCCCAGAGCGCGTGGTCGTGACGCCAGAACAGGGACGATTCGCCTGAAACCTGACCCCCCCGGATGCTGCTACGATCAGCACTGATTACCACGGTCGGCATTGATAAGCGTGGTCGGTGCTGATTACCACAGTTGATGTTAATAACCATGGTCCGTGTAGATTACTGCGGCCCATGTTGATTATCCCGGTTGGTGTTGATTACCGCAGTCTGTGCTGATTACTGTGGTTGGTGCCGATTACCGCGGTCCATGTTGCTCGCCCCAGTCGGTGTTGCTTACCCGGGTCGGCTTTGCTTACCGCAGTCGGCATTAATTACCGCGGTCAGGGTTGATTACCGCTGTCGGCGCTGATCGACTCAGGGCTGAAACATTGCCTCAATATCTTTGCTGCATGAACAATGCCGCGGAACCAGCTGATTCCTCCAACACTTTTGTCTGTTTACTGCAATCACAGCATCTGCCGTCTTTCCTGTTTCACTCAACATGAAGGGAACCAAAGGGTAGTGGGTCAGCATAAGAAAGCAAAAGGTGTGAAGTATGAAGGCTGAATGGCCTCCCCACTGCTCTTCCTATTCTTTCTTATTCTGATCCACCCCTTGTGGATTCCCCACAGCTGTGCAAATCCTTTTCTGTCACTTATCCACCTCTGTTGATCACTCTGAATGAATCCTCCAAGCAGATCTTGGAATGAGTGGTTTGTGGCCAAGGTTTTAGATGATACGAAGGTGGGTGAAGGAGCTGGTCATGTAGAGGAAACAGGAAGGCTGCAGAAGGTCTTAGATAGATTAGGAGAATGGGCAGAGGAGTAGCAAATGAAATGTCATAAAGTGTATGACCATGCATTTTGGTTGATAAAAATGGGAAAAATATTTTTTAAATGGGGAGAAAATTGAAAATCCCCAGATACAGAGGGACCTGGGAGTCCTCGTGCAGGAGCCTGAAGGTAAACCTGCAGGTTGAGTCGGTGGTGAAGAAGGCAAATGCGATGCTGGTTTTCATTTCAAGGGGAATAGAATATAAGAGCAGGGATGTGATGTTGGGATTTATAAGGCCCTGGTTAGACCCCACGTGGAGGGTTGTGGGCAGTTTTGGGCTCCTCATTTAAGAAAGGATGTGCTGACATTGGAGAGGGTTCACAGGAGGTTCACAAAGATGATTCTAGGAATGAAAGGGTTGTCATATGAGGAGCGTTTGGCAGCTCTTGGCCTGTACCCCTTGGAATTTAGGAGAATGAGTGGGGGGGGGATCTCATTGAAACATTTTGAATGTTGAAAAGCGTGGACAGAGTAGATGGAGAAAGGTTCTTTCCCGCGGTGGGAGAGTGTAGCCACAACTTCAGGATTGAAGAAGGTCCGCTTAGGACAGAGATACAGAGGAATTTCTTCAACCAGAGGGAGATGAATCTTTGGAATTTGTTGCCACAGGTGGTTGTGGAGGCCAGGTCACTGGGTGTATTTAAGGCAGAGATTGATGGGTTCTTAATTAGCCACGGCATCATAGATTATGGGGAAGAGGCAGGGCAGTGGGGCTGAGTGGAAAAATGGATCAGCTCATGATTAAATGGTGGGGCAGACTCAAAGGGCTGAATGGCCTATTCTGCTCCTATGTCTTATGTTCCTGCAAGTTTTTTAAGGAGGTGATGAAATAAATTGAAGGTTCAGTGGTGAATGTAGTGTATATGGAATTTATTAAGGTATTTGACCAGGTCCCCCATAGTAAGCTCATTCAGAAACTTGCTGTACCTCAGGGATCAGTGCTGGGAACATTGTTGTTGGTCGTGTTTCTCAGTGATCTGGATGATAACATGGTAAATTGGATCAGCATATTTGTGGATGATACTAAGATTGGAGACGTTGTGGACAGTGAGGAAGGTTTTCAAAGTTTGCAGAGGGATCTGGACCAGCTGGAAAATGGGCTGAAATATGACAGATAGAATTTAATGCAGACAAGTGGGAGGTGTTGCATTTTGGAAGGACCAACCAAGAAAGGACGTACATGGTAAATGGTCGGGCACTGAGGAGTGGGGTAGAACAGAGGGATCTGGAAATACTGATACAGAATTCCATGAAAGCAACATCACAGGTGGATAGGATTGTAAAGAAAGCTTTTGGCATCTTGGCCTTGTAATGGATTTGTGTTAATATTTAGTTATAAAATATATATTTCTTAGTAAAGTAAGTTATAGAGTTAAATATATTTCTAGTGAAGGAATTGTGGGATGGATACAGGGTCACACACAGGTCACAACACATTTCCAGATACCCCATTAAACTCAGAAAGAAAGTTCATTTTTAAAGTCAACATGTCTGGAAAATCAAAGCCATAAAGCTGAAGAAGTGTCTTAATTGACCCTCAAGTACCATGTGTGGTTCTTAAAAGGATTTTTGTGTACGACCAGCATTAAACTGTCAGCTGTTTCAAAACTCGTGTCATTTGTTGTGACTATGCTCGACTTTCTGGAATTATAAACCACTTAACCCTTTTGGAACAGAGATGAGGTTGGAGATTTTTATGGATATGGAATGGTTTTTAAGAAAGGCAAAAGGTTCTGCAGAAATGAAACTAAAACTGTGGTGATGTCATGTCACATTATGTCAGAAAAACAAAATGAAGACATTTTGGACATCACTGAAGAAAACTGACCTCCTGAGAAAGACAGGATTGAAACAGTAGACTCTGGAAAGAGAGGGTGATGCTGTTTTGTAATGTATCATCCTTATCACAGGAGATACTCAACATAAAAAGAAGCTTAATAAAGAAATTAGGATAGCGAAAAGAAGGTATGAGGTGACTATAGCGAACAGGGTGAAAGTAAATCCAAAGGTTTTTTACAAATATGTGAATAGCAAAAGGAGCGTGAAGGATAAAATTAGAACCTTAGAGAATCAGAGCGGACAAATGTGTGCGGAGTCAAATGAGAAGGGGAAGATATGGAATGAATTCTTCTCTTTGGTATTCACTAGAGAAAAGAATATGGAATCATGTAGGATAAGAAAAGCAAAAGGGGTGATTATGGAAAATGTAGGGATTAAGAAAGAGGGGGTATTGGAACTTTTGAGGCATATAAAGGTGGATTAGTCTCCAAGTCCTTTCGGGATTTTTGCCAGGACCTTGAGGGAAGTCAGGGAGGAAATAGCGGAGGCTCTGAGAGTGATTTTTCAATGGGGGGGGTGTGGTGCCGCAGGATTGGTGTGTCGCAAACATGGTTCCTCTGTTTAAAAAGGGTTCCAGGCGTAGGCCTAGCAATTATAGGCTGGTAAGTTTGACATCAGTGGTCGGTAAACTAATGGAAAATATTCTTAGAGATAATATGTATAAGTATCTAGAGGGGCAGGGACTGATCAGGGACACCCAACATAGGTTTGAGTGGGGAAGGTCATGTTTGACAAATCTTGTTGAATGTATTGAGGAGGTGACTAGGAAGGTTGATGAAGGTAGAGCAGTAGATGTGGTCTATCTGGATTTCAGTAAGGTCTTCGATAAGGTTTCACATGGAAGGTTGGTGAGGAAGGTTCAGACGCTAGGTATTAATGTTGAGATAGTCAGATGGGTTCAATGGTGGCTAGAAGATAGATGCCAGAGAGTCATGGTGGATAAATGTCTGTCAGGATGGAGGCCGGTGACAAGTGATGTGCCTCAGGAATCAGTGTTGGGTCCCTTGTTGTTCATCATTTACATTAATAATTTGGATGATGGAGTGGTAAATTGGGTGAGTAAATATGCGGACGATACAAAAATAGGGGGAGTTGTGGATAGTGAGGATGGTTTTCATGGACTACAGAAGGATTTGGACTGCTTAGAAGAAAGGGGGAAAGGTGACAGATGGAGTTTAATGTAGATAAGTGTGAAGTGCTCCATTTCGGGAAGAATAATCAAAACAGGACATGTGCTGTGAAGGGGAGAGGACTGAGGAATGCAGAGAGATCTTGGAATAACGGTTCATCGTTCCTTGAAAGTGGAATCTCATGTAGATACGGTGGTGAAGAAGGCTTTTGGTATGTTGGCCTTTATAAATCAATTTAGTGAGGCCAAGTTTGGAATACTGTGGCAGTTATGGTCCCCAATTTATAGGAAGGATATTAATAGGGTAAAGATGGTGCAGAGTAGATTTACTAAAATGTTGCCTGGATTGCAGTATCTAGAATACAGAGAAAGATTGAGTAGACTGGGTCTTTATTGATTGGAGCGTAGAAGGTTGAGGGGGGGATTTGATAGAGGTATTTAAGATTATGAGGGGGATAGAGTAGATGTGAATATGCTTGAGGGTAGGTGAGATTGGAGTGAGGGGTCATAAGTTAAAGGTTAGGGGGCGAAAGTTTAGAAGTAATATGAGAGGGGGCTTCTTCATTCAGAGAGTGGAGGCTAAGTGGAATGACCTTCCAGAAGAGGTGGTTTAAGCAAGGTCAATTTTGCCATTTAAGAGAAGGTTGGATGGGTGCATGGATGTGAGGGGATTGGAGGGTTATGGGCAGGGTACAGGTGAGTGGAACTAGAGGAGATCACTTAAATTGGTGTGGACTAGAGGGGCTGAGATGGGCTGTTTCTGTACTGTAATTGTTATTTGGTTATCAGTGGCTTTTAAATAAGTAAGACCACTTCCAACTGCTCTTGTAAGAAGAGAGGCAGCCTCATTTGAGTCCAGAAGATGGTCACTCCTGTTTGAAGAATATCTCTCTGAGAGAGCTCATCAAGAAACTCGTGAGATTAAAGAGATCTGAAGACATAATGTTTAAAAGTGCTTCGTAATTATTTCTGAACTGCAATTTAAAAAGGATCCTCAAGTTCAACAAGATATTTGAAACTGGACTTTAAAATGGACTTTTTCAGAATCAAGGTTAAACTGTAATGGTTTTAATTTAATTACACGCACACTCATATTTGCATAGAGCGGAATTAAATTTAGAGTTAAGTAAGAAATGTGTTATTGATAATTTAATAAAAACTATTATTTGGAATCTACCACTGTCTGGTGAATTTTCCATTGCTGTTCCTTTGTTAGTAACATCGAAGTACTCAAGCTGGCAGAGTCCGCAAGCATCGAATCCATGCTGCTGAAGACCCAACTGCGCTGGGTGGGTCACGTCTCCAGAATGGAGGACCATCGCCTTCCCAAGATCGTGTTCTATGGCGAGCTCTCCACTGGCCACTGAGACAGAGGTGCACCAAAGAAGAGGTACAAGGACTGCCTAAAGAAAGCTCTTGGTGCCTGCCACATTGACCACCGCCAGTGGGCTGATCTCGCCTCAAACCGTGCATCTTGGCGCCTCACAGTTCAGTGGGCAGCAACCTCCTTTGAAGAAGACCGCAGAGCCCACCTCACTGACAAAAGACAAAGGAGGAAAAACCCAACCCCAACCCACCAATTTTCCCCTGCAACCGCTGCAACCATGTCTGCCTGTCCCGCATCGGACTTGTCAGCCACAAACGAGCCTGCAGCTGACGTGGACATTACCCCTCCATAAATCTTCGTCCGCGAAGCCAAGCCAAAGAAGAGAACTAATAAGGTTTCTTAGTTCATAAATCAAAGTATTGAGTACAGTAGGTTGGGCAGTTATGGTAAAGACATTGGTGAGGCCAGATTTGGAATATTATGTGCAGTTTTGTCACTGACTACAGGAAGGAGATCAATGATACAGCAATTAAGGGTGATAAAATTATGAGGGGCATAAATAAGGTGAATAGTTTAAGAACTCTTCCCACAGTGGGGGTATCTGAAATTGGAGAGCATGGGTTTAAGGTAGTGAGGTGGGGGAGTGGGTGGAATGAACTGCTGGAGGAAGTGGTGGAGGCGGGGACATTTGTTAACAGACAGGAAAGGCTGAGAGAAACATGGGAAAATCACCCGCAAATGGGACTGGCTTCGTCAGTGTGGACAAGATGGGCTGAAGAGTGCATGCAGAGAGTCAGTGGGGGAGGGAGGGAGGGAGGGAGGGAGAGGGTGGTGTCTGGGGTTGGAGAAGAGGAGCTGACAGATGAAAGAGAAAGGGGTCACAGGAGAGAGAAGCTGAGAATGGAGCAGAAACTTAGGAAACAATCAGGGGATGACACATCCACAGCATGGAGGTTCCCCCAGAGAGATCACTGATCCTCAATCCGGGAGTCCCAGAGGGATTGCTGACCATCAGACTGAGGGTCCCGGAGGGATCACTGACCCTTGGAGGGATCACTGGTCCTTGGACTGGAAGTCCTGGAGGGAGGGCTCAGGGACTCACCGAGAAGCCCAGCCATCTCGTACGCCTTCTTCTGCTCGATTGTCTCGTAACTGAGGGCCTCGAAAAAAATGTCCAGAACCAGAATGTTCTCCCTGGTGGCGACATGGAACAGGTGATCTCACTCCCCCTCACTTCCTCCCCCTCACCCTCCCTCACCTCCTCCCCTCCCTGCCCCTCCCATCTATACCCCTTCCATCCCAACTCCCCTCAATACACCCTCCCTCCCCTTCACACCCTTGATCTACACCACCTCCCCTCCACCGCATCTGTCTCCACTCCCTCTTCTTCCTCTCAATCGCCCCCTCCCCTCTACCCTCCCTGCCCCTCCCATCTACACCCCTTCCATCCCGACTCCCCTCAACACACCCTCCCTCCCCTTCACACCCTTGTCCCGTGATCTACACCACCTCCCCTCCTCCCCATCCATCTCCACTCCCTCTTCCTCCTCTCCATCTCCCCCTCATCCCCCCTCACCTCCACCCTCCCTACCCTATACCTACTTCCATCCACTGCACCACTCACACCATGAAAGAACCAAAGAACATTACAGAACAGGCCCCTCAGCCCTTTTAGTCTATGTCAAACTATTCTGCCTAGTCCCACTAATCTGCACCCAGTCCATAGCCCTCCACACCCCTCCCATCCATGTAGTTGTCCAAATTCTTCTTAAGTGTTAAAATTGAACCCACATTCACCACTTCAGCTGGCAGCTCGTTCCACACTCCCACCACTCTCTATGTGAAGAAGTTTCCCCCTAAACTTTTCCCCTTTCACCCTTAACCCATGTCCTCTGGTTTGTATCTCACCTACCCTCTGTCTCTCCCCCTCATAATTTTAAATACCTCAATTGAATCTCCCCTCATCCTTCTACACTCCAAGGAATAAAGTCTTAACCTGTTTAATCTTTCCCTGTAACTCAACTCCTGAAGACCCAGCAACATCTTAGTAAATCTTCTCTGCACTCTTTCTATCTTATTGATATCTTTCCTGTAGTTTGGTGACTAGAACTGCACACAATATTCCAAATTTGGCCTCACCAAAGTCTTAGACAGCGTCACCATAACATCGCAACTCCTTTACTCAAGACTTTGATTTATGAAGGCCAAGATGCCAAAAGCTCTCTTTACAACCCTGTCCACCTGTGACACCACTTTCAGGGAATTATGTATCTGTATTCCCAGATCCCACTGTTCCTCTGCAATCCTCAGACCCAACCATTTACCGTGTATGTCCTACCTTGGTTTGCCCTTCCAAAATGCAACATCTCCCACTTGTCTGAATTAAATTCCACCTGTCATTTCGCAGCCCATTTTTCCAGCTGGTCCAGATCCCTCCTGTAAACCCTTCCTCACTGTCCTCTCCACCTCCAATCTTCGTGTCATCAGCGGGTCCAGATCCCTCTGTAAACCCTTCCTCACTGTCCTCTCCACCTCCAATCTTCGTGTCATCAGCGGGTCCAGATCCCTCCTGTAAACCCTTCCTCACTGTCCTCTCCACCTCCAATCTTCGTGTCATCAGCGGGTCCAGATCCCTCCTGTAAACCCTTCCTCACTGTCCTCTCCACCTCCAATCTTCATGTCATCAGCGTGTCCAGATCTCTCCTGTAAACCCTTACTCACTGTCCTCTCCACCTCCAATCTTCGTGTCATCAGCAGGTCCAGATCCCTCCTGTAAACCCTTCCTCACTGTCCTCTCCACCACCAATTTTCGTGTCATCAGCAGGTCCAGATCCCTCCTGTAAACCCTTCCTCACTGTCCTCTCCACCTCCAATCTTCGTGTCATCAGCGGGTCCAGATCCCTCCTGTCAACCCTTCCTCACTGTCCTCTCCACCTCCAATCTTCGTGTCATCAGCGGGTCCAGATCCCTCCTGTAAACCCTTCCTCACTGTCCTCTCCACCTCCAATCTTCGTGTCATCAGCGGGTCCAGATCCCTCCTGTAAACCCTTCCTCACTGTCCTCTCCGCCTTCAATCTTCGTGTCATCAGCAAATTGGCTGATCCAATTTATCATATTATTATCCAGATCACTAACATAGATCAGAGCTTCCCAAACTGGGTTCTGCGGAAGAAATGACAGGGAGTAATAGCGATCGACCTGTTTTTCTTTAAATTACTTTTTAACTCTATCTTTAATTCAATTTGTTTCGGGTGGGGAGGGGGAGGGAAGTTGTCGTCCGCAGGGTGTGGGAAGCCAAATCAGGCTTGGAAACCTGGGGCGCTCGTTCTTTTGAAAAGTGACTGGGGTGAACATCACAAAACACCAAACAGCGCAGCGGCCAGCTTCACGGCCACCAGAAACACCCAGAAATCCCATGGTGAGAATGCACCTTATCTCCACTGAAGGAGCCGAAGGTGCAGTCATGAATCAGAAGTGACTTATGGAGCATGTGCAGTGTTCTCCAACACCCCGACTGAGTGGGTGAAGCCAGTGACTGGGCCAGAGTCAGCATGTGCCAATGCCGGGATGACGTTGGTTGTTTCTGGGAGCTGGCGGTGGCGGCATGTGCAAGGAGGGGACTCCAAAATACCAGTGTGTAAAGGTTAAAACCACGTGTTTTTTTATTCTTAATTTTGTGCCTGTCTCTTTAAGAGAACTATTGTTTGTAGTGTTACCATAGTGAAATATGTCATAATATCTGCCCAGATTAACGACCTGCTTATTATTCTATGACATGTAGATGAAGAATGAGCATGAAATTTTTTTTGAATGTTTCTGTTTATCTCTAAAGTTTGTGTATTTCTTTAAATATGTTTTATCTCTATCATACAGTAAATGCTTTGCTATTCATCGTTATGAAAGTCTTAATGTGAAGCTATGCAAAATGTTTATCTGTTTTATCAATGAATAAAGCCGCAGCCAAGAGTTGGATTTATTGGATAAAAAGATTGAAATTCAGAATATTGTAGCACACGCTTTTGGAAGATGATACTTTGAAATTAAGATATATTAGAATAAGGAAAGTGCCATCTATATTTTGATTCAAATAAAATTTTAATTGTGAACTTCATTTGGAAGAAAGGCTCATAAAAGTTGTCTAATTTAATATTCCAGAAACTGGACCTGTGCCACTGTGCAGTCCAGCCAACTGCAGGCGCTGCACTTTGTCACCTGGGCGTGACTACCTTGCCTGCATCATTTCATCGTTCCGCAACCTCCGCTTCACTGTCCAAGACCATAAGCGAGTCATGCAGGGTCTGTGCAGAGTGCAAACCACGCTTCTTCTGCCTGCCACGGGCCCATGTTGTAAAGGGCACTCAGCCTATCGAACGGCTTAGCATCGATTTCAAGGGCCCCCTGCCTTCCACGAACAAGAATGTCTACTTCCTCGCGGTCATAGACGAACACTCCCGTTTTCCCTTCGCCATCCCTTGCCCTAAACACCTCCACAGCCACCGTTACCATGGCTCTGACGCAGTTCTTCACCGTGTTCGGATACCCAGCATTCATTCACAGTGATCGGGGGATCCGGCTTCATGTGTGAGGAGCTGCACCAGTACCTGGTAGCGTGAGGCATTGCAACTAGTTGTACGACTAGTTGCAACCCAAGGGGCAACGGGCAGGTGGAGCATAAAAACAGGGTGATCTGGAAGGCAGTCCTCCTGGCCCTGAGATCCAAAGGCTGACCTGCTGACTACTGGCAAGAGGCCCTCCCTGATGCACTCCATGCCATTAGGTCGCTCTTGTGCCCGGCTACTAATCAGACCCTCACAAGTGCCTTTTCTCATTCCCTAGGAAATCGGCAACTGCAACCTCACTCCCAGCTTGGCTCACATCTCTGGGACCAGGGCCCCTATGCAAACACGTGTGGGCCCACAAGGCCGACCCTCTGGTTGAGCAGGTGCTTCTCCTCCACGCCAACCAGAACTATGCCTACGTCAGGTACCCCAATGGCTACGAGGACACTGTCTCAGCCAGGAATCTGGCACCAGCAGGGGCCCCATGACCCCAGCATCACGACTAACCGGCCCAACCTCCCCACCATGGGTACCCTTGGCCCACCCAGGATTCAGGGGCTGATCTCCTCCCTCCACCCCTCCAGAGGGCTCCACTCCTAGCAGACCAGGCCCATCTGGCCACCCCTCTCATGGACAGACATACAGATAGACACCACTCTGCCCACATCGATGCCTACCATGGCTACACTGGACTCAGCCAACCCTCGGGCAACCACGCCCTCACTGACCTTTGACCAGGAGCCAACCCTGCGACTGTCCCAGAGACTCTGATGGCCGCCGGATCGCCTAAATTTGTAAATACCACCTGGCACCATTTACATACCCCCGCCCCCCCGCCCTAGGACAATTTTAAAGGGATGTTTGTGGTGATATGACCACCAGCAGGGGGTGATCTCTGTACCCACAAGAAGACCACCTAAGAGGCTGACCTGAATATAAACCTGAGCTGGCCCCTCCTGAGCCAGTCACACGGGGAGACGGGGAGACACCAAGGCATGAACTGGTGTTCAGACTTTTACTGGAATAAAGCCTGTTGTACAGTCTTTTGAGTTTGTGCTTGCTCACTGCGCACCACAGTTTCCATTCATTAAAAGGGTGAAAGACCTGAGTGTCAACTATCACCTCAGAAATGAGAGCACTCCTTGATTAACAAGGAAAATTCAAGCAATGGAACATAGTTCACGTCACAAGAATTCAGAAAGCAGATTATGGGTTTGTCATCACTACATCATCTCCATACTGCCCCAAAGGTCATGGGTTCATTGAAAGACAAGTGTAAACTGTGAAACGCACACTAGTTAAATGTCGTGAAACAAAAGAAGACCCATCCCTAGCTCTTCTATCATTACGAGTAACATAACAGGAAGTTCCTGAAGAACTTCTAAATGGCAGGAGATATAAAACAACTCTGCCAAGCAAAATACACCCTCCAGAAGACCAAGAGGAAACCAGAAGACTGGCTGACACGCAAGAAGGCCGCCAGCATTATAACAAACAGGCAGAAACATTGCCAGGACTCTTCAGAGGGCAGCACGTGCATATTCAAGAGCCGAAGTTGAAAACCCACCCCAGCAAACGTCATCAGAGAAGTTGAGACACCAAGATCATACATTGTCGAGACAGACTCTGGCAATTTATCTGAGGAGGAACAGAATTCGCATCCGACTGACACAAGATGAAGCAGAAAACTTTAATACCAGCAAAGCCTGCAACACCAATGTCAAGTGAATAGACCACAACCAGTAATACCGAAAGATCAACACAGCAGTGGTCAGGTGAAACGCAACAAGCGACATCACCTACACGTGGACCAGCAACACAGAGCCCAAAGGTTGCAGCCAAATCCACAAGATGGCACTGCCACCAGTGCGATAACGATAAGAACTATTTAAAAATAGTTGTGTAAATAAACTAGTGTACAAGTTCAGTTACTTAAGTTGCACTGGAAAGAAAGTGATAAAGAACATTAAATTTTCCTTCATCTTGAGAAGGAGGGATGTTATATAGTAAGGATAATGTGAACTATTTTGTAACCGCGTAAGAATACACCCTTCTCACTGTATTAACCATAGTGCACCATTGTGGGGTGTATGTATGAGTGTGTGAACAGTTTCCTGAGATGGTGGAAGACATCAGTAAGTAAAGTCTCTTCTGTTATTTGAATCTTGCATCTCTAAGTTATTTAAGAAGCCTCCCAAGTAACACAGAGACATTACACAGATGACAAACAACAATGGTCCCAGCACCGATCCCTGAGGCACCACCAATCACAGGCCTCCAGACTGAGAAGCATCAACCACCACTACTCTCTGGCTTCTTCCGTTCAGCCATTGTCAAATCCACTTCACTACTTCACCATGAATACTTAGTGTCTGAACCTTCCTGTCTAACCATCCAGATGGGACCTTGTAAAAGGCTTTACTAAAGACTATGTGGAGAACATCCACAGATTTTCATTTATCAACTTTCCTGGTGGGGGATGTGACGTTATGGCGTAGGGAGAAGACGTGGGAAGACACCTCTCCTGGCAGAACTATCCAAAACCCGTTTTAAAGTTTGAAAATTATTTTTAGAAAGTTTTGAATATACTGTTGAAGTATCCTAGAGGCAGCTATAAAGAAAACAAAAGCTCAACCAGCAAATAAGCGGATAACAAGTGCTGAAGAATTTGGGCCTACCTTACAAGTGGAGCCTTCGGACTTAATTCCTCTTCACCCTTGTCTACAGCGCCAGTCCTCCGGTAGAATTCAGTCTACACCAGAGCCGACTTCGCACGTGTTGTGGAAGATGGCGCCAGCACCCGATGTCACCCCCCTCTGGACCATGTGTGTGATGTTGATTTTGGCCCAGGCTGCGGGTGGACCCGACCTCTCTCGGCCCAGTGACTCTGGGCTGTCGGGAGGGGGCAGGGGTCTGCACCTGAAGTCGGGCTGAAGCGACTTCAGTATCAACAGAGGAGGAGCAAGCAGACACAGGAGGACTGGAAGAAGAGGAAGATCAAGGCATGGAGGAGCAGGAAACTTATATAGACAAGGGTAGGCCTATGGTTAAGCAGGCTTTAAAGTTTAAGTCTGATTCTCATCATTCAGATTCAACTTTACAAATTGATTTATCTAAGCAGATGGAAAATTTGGCAATTCAGATGGGTCAAGAATTTTCAACTGTAAAGGAACAGCTGGCTGATATGAAGGGGGAAATATCTTCTATTAAGTTGGATGTGGCAAAGTGCCTGAAAGTGATGGATAAGGTCCAAGATAAATTTAAGAAGATTGAAGAAGAATTTCTTGATTGTAAAGATGATGTGGGAAATTCAGGAAAGCGATTTCTTGAAGAAAATTGGTGCTCTGGAGAATCAACGTCAAAGAAATAATGTAAAAGTTGTTGGTCTCCCGGAAGATTTTGAAGGTCCAGACCTGGTTCAGTTTTTTCAGAAGTGAATTCCCGAAGTTTTGGGAACATAATATTTTCCGAATGGTCTGGAACTGGACAGAGCTCATAGAACATGGAGTTTGACCAGAAAGAGGCTTCCTTCTTATTGCTCTATTTTGATTCAATGTCTGCGTTATCAGGACAGAGAGTGAGTTGCTGATCAAAATGTGAGAAGTTCATCAGGGCCCTTTAATAGTTAAAAACAATAGAGTCTTTATTTAATGCTGATTTGAGTCAAGCCGTTATTAAGTGTTGTAATGAATATCTATGCTCCTAATATAGATGATAAGGAATTTATGTTGGATTCTTTTCTTAATTTAAATCAGGCACATGGTCAAATAATGGTAGGAGGTGATTTTAATTGTTGTTTGGATCCATCATTAGATAAATCTCCAAAATCAGTAATTAGGACTAAAATGGCCAGACAATTGATGGTGTTAATGAAAGACATGAAGGTTAAATCCTAAAGAGAAAGATTTTTCATTTTATTCACTTCTACATGATTCTTATTCATGAATAGATTTATTTTTAGTATCAGTAAAATTACGAGGCCATGTTTTCAAGGTTGAATATAAGAGTAGGATTTTGTCTGATCATTTTTTGCTATTAATAATGTGTGCTGGTTCGGAGAGAATTGGAGATTTAATTCTTTGTTGTTGAAAAATGCTGAATTAAAAAAAAAATGATCAGGAATCAAATACGGCTTTTTTTGAAAATAAATATAGATTCAGTTGATAGTAAATTTGTTTTAAGGGATGCTTTAAAAGCTTATTTAAGGGGACAAATGATTAGTTATACTGTCAAAATTAAGAAACAACATACAGCTGAAGTTAGTAGACTGGAGGAGGAGATAGATTTTGGAAAAGAATTTACAATGAAATTCTATGGAAGCTAAGAAAATATGTTGAATTAATATGAAGTTAGAATATAATTTGTTACAAACTTATAAATTTGAGAAATTATTACAGAGAACTAGACAGCGATATTATGAATTGGGTGAAAGAGCTCATAAAGTATTAGCATGGCAATTAAAAGCGGAACAAGCTTCTAGAACAATAAATGCTATTAGATATAATTCAATGATTACATATAAAACTCAGGAAATCAATGACGTGTATCATAAATTTTATGAAAAATTGTATACTTCAGAAGTATTGGAAGATGAAGCCAAAATCCCTAATTTTTTTATCTAATTTGGATTTACCTTTTTTTGAGTGATAAGGATATTAGGGATTTGGATGCTTCCTTTACTGTTAAAGAAGTAATAGATGCACTATTGGGAAGTCTCCAGGAGATGATGGTTTTACTTCTGAATTCTATAAAGAATTTCATGACTTATTAATTCCTTTATTGATGGATGTATTGAAACAGGTGACAGAGGTTCATTCTTTTCTGGATTCTTTTTCTAAACCAATTATTAGTTATTCTTAAGAGAGATAGGGACCCATTGAAAGCAGGGTCTTATAGACCTATTTCTTTATTAAATGTTGATTATAAAATTGTGCTGAAGGTTCTAACTAACAGGTTAGCTAAATATTTACCAGGTAGATCAAGCAGGTTTTATTAAAAATGGATATGCAGCAGATAATATTGTAAAGTTGATTTCTTTAATTAATGGTTCTTGGGAGCAATCTGACCAACCAATGGTTATTTCTCGATGCAGAGAAGGCCTTTGTTTGAGTAGAATGGAGTTTATTTTTTATTTAAGGTTTTGGAGAAATTTAATCTTGGCCCTTTTTTTATTGGTTGGATTAAGGCGTTATATAGAAGTTCTACTGCTAGAGTTGGGACAAATGGACAGGTGTCTTCACCTTTTATGTTAACTAGATCGACTAGTCAAGTCTGGCCTTTGTCACCAGCTCTATTTGCATTGGTTATTGAACCTTTGGCTCAGATGCTTAGACAAGATAGTAATATTGAAGGTATTAAGGTGAAATCTGATTAATTTAAAATAAACTTGTTTGCAGATGATGTTTTGATTTATTTAACACAACCTTTGAATTATTTGAGGAATTTGCATGATAGATTGAAAAGTATGGTGAAAAATCAGGTTATAAAATTAACTGGGAAAAGAGTGAGGTTATGCCTTTATCTGAAATGGATTATTCTTCGTGTGGGCATATTGTGAAATTTAAATGGTCAGAACGGATTAAGTATTTAGGTGTTAAGATAGATAGTAATTATAGTCATTTATGTGAATTGAATTATGTGCCCTTATTGTCTAAAATTAAATGATTTGAATCGGTGGGAAGATTTACCTATTACATTAATAGGATGTGTTAATTGTATTAAAATGACCATTTTTCCACGAATTCAGTATCTTTTTCAGTCTATCCTTTGTAAGATCCTTCAAATCTTATATTAGATAGGTGAGAGGAAGATGGATCAGTTTCTTTTTAGATGGAATCTTCAATTAATGAGTAAATTATAATTTACCCATGTTGAAATATTTAATGGATTTATGGAATGAAAAAATGAAGCCACAGGTACTCAAGATAAAATTTGGTGTAAAACTCCTTTGTATCAAAATAAGCTTTTTCCTTTTACACTTTAATAATCAACTTTTGAAGTTGTGGGATCAAAAGGGCATTAAATGGGTAGAAGATTGTTATGAAGCAGGATATTTTATTTATTTTCAAAGAATGAAAGAGAAATGTGATATATCTTTGAATACTCTTTTGTCTTATTATCAAATTAAAGCCTTATTGTTGGATAATTTTGGGCGTACATTACGGCTACCAAGATGGTCTAAGTTTGAAATTTTACTTACTGAAGGTGGTAAGAAGGGATTTATATCTGAGATGTGTGCTTTATTACAGAATAATAAACTCAAGACGGATGTTTAAAAATTTAGATTCAAATGGGAAAAAGATTTGTCTATATCTTTTTCTCAGGATGACTTTATGTGACTTTAGTGTGACTAAAATTGTAAATGTAAAATTGGTTCATGATCATTTTCTTCATCAGTTATACTTAACTCCAGAGAAATTGAGGAAATATAAGTTTATTTCTTCTCAAGCCCTCAAGCCCCAAGGGAATATCTTGTCAGGCCCTGGGGATTTATCCACCCTTATTTGCTTTAAGACCACAAGCACTTCCTCTTCTTTAATCTATACAGGTTCCATGGCCTCATGGCTCGTTTTCCTTATTTCCCATGACTTTATGCCCGTTTCCTGAATAAATACTGATGAAAAAAAACATTTAAGATCTCCCCCATCTCTTTTGGTTCCATGCAAAGCCGATGCCTCTGATCTTCAAGGGGACCAATTTTGTCCCTTATTATCCATTTGCTCTTAATATACTTGTGGAAACCCTTAGGATCTTCCTTCACATTCTCTGCCAAAGCAAACCCGTGTCTTCTCTTGTCGACCTGATTTCTTTCTTGAGGTTTTTCTTGCATTTTTTATACTCAAGTATCTCATTTGCTCCTTGTTGCCTTTACCCACTATACACCTTAACCAGATCCCCAATATTCCTCAATTCCCAGTCATCTCCCCCTCTCATCCCTCCAGTTCCCCTCCCCTTCTCACCCCTACTCATCTCTCCTCCTTCCTCCACTCCATTCTACTCTTTGCTCCTTCCTCTGTCCTTCCCTCACCTATCTTCCCTCCCTCCTCCTCCACACCCATCCTTTCCCTCCTTCATCTCCCCTCGCTATCCTCTCTCTCCCCTACCTCCTTCCGCCCCTCCCCTCCACCAATCTCTCCCTCCCCTTCACCAATCTCTCTCTCCCCCTTCCACCACCCACTCCCTCCCCTTCCTCCATGGCTGTCAACTTGCTTTGTTTCCCTCACCCCATGGTTCCCCCTCTCCAGCCCCTCCTCTCAACTCTTCCCTCCCTCACCACTCATCCCAACTGCAGCAGCCTCCCCTACAGGCACCTCCCACCCTGTGACGATACTCACGCAATGTATTGCTCCGTTTTGTTAAACTTTTTGGCCAGGAATTTGGCGGAGGCTTTGCTGGGGATCTTCACCATGGAGATCTCCTTGGCAAATCGTGTCACGTTACACGGGGTCTCACATACACAGTATTTACTGTCTTGTTCCACCAGGAACTCTGTGAAAGGGAAGGAAAAGAAAGGTGAGAGGACGAGAGGGGGGGAGATCAGTTAAACTGAAAGAGGATGTTCAGAGAGGAGAGTGAGAGAGGAGAGGTGGAGGGGAAAGGCAGGTAAGAGAGAACAGATTGAGAGTGGAAAATGGGAATAGGAAGAACTGTTGATAGAGAGGAGTGAAGGAGAGGGAGAGCAAGGATATATAGTGTGCGTGTGTGTGTGTGTGTGTGTGTGTGTGTGTGTGTGTGTGTGTGTGTGTGTGTGTGTGTATACGTGCGTGTGAAGGTGAGAGAGTGAAACGGAGAAAAGAAGCAAGAACAGGACACAGATAAAAAGAGTGGAAACAATATCAAGGGAGAAATATAGGGATGGAGAGAGTGTGATTGGAATGGTGGTGAGGATGTGAAGAAGTGAGAATGAGGCACACAGAAAACATCCAGAAGATGGAAGAAGGGAGGAGATGGGGAGATGATGAAATGAGGGAATGGAGAGATGGATTAGTGAAGAAGATAGGCAGGATCTTTCCAGAGGCTAAGAAAGCGTGGAGGTGAGGTGATTTCGGAATGGCATCATAGAAAGTAGCAAGAAGCACCATCCACACGCCCTGGAAATGGGCTTCATATCCAGAGGTCCCTGAGGACACCATGAGTCTGAGAGAGAAAACTGACGGTTGCTCCTGGGCTGAGTCCATCTCAGGGAGACGGAGTCCTGAGCTCAGTTACACCTCATATTTCTGGTGAGTAGTCTTCCTTCACCAGCCTTTCAGGGTGAGAGGTCAACTCAAGGTGAGAGGTCATTCTCAGGATGAGGTGTCATCTCAGGATCAGGGGTCACTGACACAGAATCAGGGGGTCTATTAGGGTCAGAGGACACCATCTCAGGGTGAAAAGTCCCTCTCTGTGTGAGGGATCGCAGGGTGAAGGTTACTGTCTCAAGGTGAGGGGTCCCTCAAGGTAAAGAGGTCATTCTCAGGATGAGAGGACATTCAGCGTGAGGGGGTCACCTTTCACACTAGAGGAGAAGAAGCAGTTCCCTGACAGGGTGGTAACCCTCTGGAGTTCTGCAAGATGCCTGCGGAGACTGTCTCACTATGATATTCAAGACGGAGATGGGTAGACGGGACTCTGAGGGATGGAGGGATGGGCTGGACAGATTGCCATGTTGTGGCCGAGCAGTGTTTGGGTTGAATGGCCTTGCCTTGCGCGCTCTTGCTCAGACTCACCCAGTGCCGGGTCAGCACAGTTCTTGTACTGTTCTGGGGTGCAGATATCCGCGTTGCCTGGGGGAATAGAAAAGGCCGTTACCCCCACTGTCCCACCACAACCATCCTCTGCAGAGAGAGCTCCTGGCGACTGGCAGATGGAGCTCGATTGGCAAAGGTCAGCTCCTGCTAATGCAGGACTACCTCACATCCCAGGGTAGGGGAGAAGGAGGAGGGTGGGGGAGAGGAGGGGGAAGGAGCAGTGAGTGGAAAGGGGGAAGGGAGAAAGGAGATAGAGGGTGAAAGGGAGAGGGAAGAGGGTGGGGAAGAGGAGGAAAGGAGGAGGAAGGAGCAGTGAGTGGAAAGGGGAGGGAGAAAGGAGATGGAGGGGGTAGGGGAGAGGGAGAAGGAGCAATGAGTGGAGAGGGGAAGGGAGAATGGAAATAGAGGGGGTAGGGGAGAGGGAGAAGGAGCAATGAGTGGAAAGGGGGAGGGAGAAAGGAGATAGAGGGGGTAGGTGAGAGGGAGGAGGGTGGGGGAGGGGAGGGAGGAGGGGGAAGGAGCAGTGTGGAAAGGGGGAGAGAGAAAGGAGAAAGGGGAAGGGGAGAGGGAGGAGGGTGGGGAGAGGAGGGAGGGAGGAGGGGGAAGGAGCAGTGAATGGAAAGGGGGAGGGAGAAAGGAGATGGGGAGAGAGGATGTAGGGAAGGAAGGAGAGCAGAGTAGAGAGAGGGAAGAATTGAGAAGAGGGAGGAGGGAGTAGAGGGAGAAGAAAGGAGGGAAGGAAAGGAGGAGGAAGGGGAAGGAGGGAAGGGAAGAGGGAGAGGAAGGACAGAGGTGTCAGGTTAGGAGGGAGGGGGAGAAGGGAGAGAGGGAGGAGGGGAAGGATGAGGGAGGAGGGATGGATAGGAGGGGATGGAGAGAGGGAGGAGGGGAAGGATGAGGGAGGAAGGATGGATAGGAGGGGATGGAGAGAGGAAGGATGGTCGGAGAGGGAGGGGATAGAGGGATGAGTGGGATGGGGTAGAGTGAGGAAGGAAGGAGAGAGGGAAAGGAAGAAGGAGAGGAAGGAGGAAAAGAGGGAGGAGGGAGGGGAAGGAGGGAGGGTAGGGGAGAGGGAAGAGGGAGTGGAAGAAGGGGAATGAGGGAGAAAGGAGAGAAGGTGGGGAGGGAGGAGATAGAGGGAGGAGGGAGGGGAAAGAGAAAGAGGGGAAGGAGGGAGGTGGTCCAATTGGAGGGACAGGCAGTTGGGAGTGGGGGTTATCCAAGTCTGAGTGCAGTACTGTACAGCACAGAAACAGGCCCTTCGACCCATCTTGTCCATGCTGACCATGCCAGCTCCATCTGCTGGATTGGCCCATTTCCCTCTGAACCTTTCCTGTCATGGACTCGTCTGAATAGCTTTCGTGCTCCTTTCCCCTCCTCTCACATGTCCTCTGGCATCTCATTTCATGTGCCCACCCCTCCCCCTCCCCAGAAGTGCAGGCCTTTCAGCCCAAGAGGTGATGCTGACCAATATCAATCCAACCCCTCCCTCATAGACCTCCACTTCTGAAAGTTTATTTTAAATCTTTCCCCTTTCCCCCTAAAAAAGGAGAGCATGGGATCAGGGGTTATCAGAGTTCTATCAAGGTGTAGTAGAACATTACAGCACAGATCCTTCGGCTATTATTCTGCCTAGTCCCCCTGACCTGCACCCATTCTATATTCTCACCCACAAATCGCCTGTGTGGGTCCCTCAGCCGCTGAGCCCTTTTCTGGTCCGCCGCCATAATCACCATCCTGTAGGATCACCTTCTCTGTTTCTCCTTCTCACCGGGATGTTCTCCTCAGTTCTGGTGCCCTGTGCCGATCTGATGCTCCCCAGAGCCTGCAACCACTTGTGGCCGCTCCCAAACACATGCGCCGACATCTTTGGCACATACCCCATGTGATAGTACAGATCTATCACCAATGTACATAGTGTATATAGTTACTGTATCTAGACTGTGCTTACAGCGATTGGCTGAGAGCTAAGCCACACCTATTGTTTGGGCCTTAAAGGGTTGTGTCCCTAGCCAGGTCGGATCATTCCGGACTGGTCAGCCACCTGTGAAGAGCTCTGGTCTTTTGCTAATAAAAGCCTTGGTTTGGATCAACAAGTCTTTGGTTCTTTCGACGAGCTCTACAATTTTATTAGCAAAAAGAATTTTTTTTGAAAGGGATGGAGCGTTTAACTCGGCCAGAAAAACTTGATATCGACCCACAGTCAGCTACAGCCTTCAAAGCCTTTAAGTTCTGGCTGCTGAACTTTGAAAACTTCCTGAGATTCATTCAGGTAGAGGAGGATAACCAGCGTCTAACAGCATTGCTGTCTATGGTGTCCTTGAGAGTCTACGAGAACATCCAGGATGAGACCACTTACACCGCAGCCATAAAGGTACTGAAGGAACTGTATGATCAACCGGTGAACAGAGTTCATGCCCGGCTCATGCTTGCGTCGAGGAAGCAACAGCCCGGCGAGTCCAGCAGGGCATATTTACAAGTATTAAAGGCATTGGGCAAGGACTGTAACTGTGTGGACAAAACTGCTGCCGAGATCACTAGCGACCTCGTCCGGGATGCCTATGTGGCCGGGATCCGATCGAACGAAGTGAGGCTGCGTTTGCTCGAACAAGGGGTAGAAAAACTAGAGGACGTGGCCCGGATTGCAATCACAATGGAGGATGCAGCCTTAAAGTCCACCGAGCTCTCTAGGGACTGGACCCCTCGTTCTGATGTGAGTAGAGTGCCCTTCTACCCTAACCCTGACGGCCTGTCGGCTGCTGCTACCCTGCCCCGTGCGAACCCAAAATGTTATTTCTGCGGGAGGGACAAGCACAGCAGGTCCCAGTGCCCAGCAAGAAAAGCCAGGTGCCAGAAGTGCCTTAAAAAGGGCCACTTTGCTGCAGTCTGTAGGTCTAAAATGGCCGCCAGCAAACACAGTGCCTCGTGTGAAGCTCAACCGCCACTATCCCATTCAAACTCTTCTTCCCCAGAGCTCTCGTCCAATGAGAGCGAGGGCTCCCCTGCACGGCAATGCCTGACGTCACGGAGACGCCGAACCCGGAAGGGGCAACCCACCGTCGCAACCATGGTGATGGCCTGCCTCTCGCCCCCGTGCGGAACACTTGACACTACCGCCGCTGCTGCCGCCGCCACAGCCACCCCCGGGGCCGACGCTACCGCCGCTGCTGCCGCCGCCACGGACACCCCCGGGGCCGACGCTACCGCCGCTGCTGCCGCCGCCACAGACACCCCCGGGTCGACGCTACCGCCGCTGCTGCCGCCGCCGCCACGGACACCCCCGGGGCCGACGCTACCGCCGCTGCTGCCGCCGCCACGGACACCTCCGGGGCCGACGCTACAGCCGCTGCTGCCGCCGCCACGGACACCCCCGGGGCCGACGCTACCGCCGCTGCTGCCGCCGCCACAGACACCCCCGGGGCCGACGCTACCGCCGCCGCAGCCACCCCCGCGGCCAACCAGGTGCTCACCCTAGCGTCCATCGCTGACGACCGCCAGGGCCCGACCGCCGATCGCGAGCAACTACAAACCCCACTACTTACCATTCACCCGCCACAACAGCACTTCCGGGAGGTTCTCCAACCTGCTCCTCGAGCGTTGACTACGTCATCCCGTTGCGTGACATCATCCCGTTGCGTGACGTCATCGCGCAAAACTCGCCTGTCAACTGCTTCAATAACATTAAACCAGCAATGCTCTCATCCCCTCACCAGAGCAATGGAACTGATTAAAGTGCATGGACACTACACCAATTGCTTATTTGACTCTGGGTCAACTGACAGTTTTATCCAGCCAGATCTGGCCCTCCGTTGGGGACTTGACATTATCCCCACTACCCAGAGGATCTCATTAGCGACGAGGTCGCACTCGACTGGGATAAAGGGGTATTGCATCGCCACGCTGGAAGTACAGGGCGTGACGGTCACCCACTTTAAATTATACGTCCTTCCCCAATTGTGCGCCCCAGTGTTGCTGGGATTAGACTTCCAGTGTCAGTTCCAAACGGTGTCCCTACACTTTGGGGGACCCCACGCCCCCCTCTCGGTCTGCCATCGCCCCACTCCCGAAGCACCCGAGCAACCCGCCCCCGTGCCCCGGGGCCAATCCTGCGGCCTTTCCACACTCCGGATTGCCCCGCCAGCACTCTTCGCAAACCTCACCCCTGGCTGGAAGCCTGTGGCCACCAAAAGTCGGCAATATAGTTACGAAAACAGGCAATTCATTAGGAGTGAGGTGCGTAGATTGCTGGATGAGGGCATCATCGAACCCAGTTCAAGCCCCTGGAGAGCCCAGGTGGTGGTTGTCAAGAATGGGGAAAAACTACGGATGGTGGTCGACTATAGCCAGACCATTAACCGCTTCACACTCCTGGATGCGTACCCCCTGCCACGCATCACGGATGTGGTGAACCAGATCGCCCAGTACCGCATTTTCTCCACTATTGACCTACGTTCGGCCTACCACCAGCTCCCGATCCGCTGCGAGGACCGACCATTCACGGCCTTTGAAGCGAATGGGCGGCTATATCAATTTCTCAGGGTACCATTCGGGGTCACAAATGGTGTCGCGGTCTTCCAGCGGGAAATGGACAGGATGGTGGACCAGAACGGGCTAACCGCTACCTTCCCGTATCTGGACAATATCACCATCTGCGGCCACGACATGCAGGACCATGACGCCAACCTAGACAAATTTCTTCAAACTGCCCGTCAGCTAAACCTGACTTACAATTTGGACAAGTGTGTTTTCCGGACCACACGACTCGCTATTCTAGGTTGTGTGGTGGAAAACGGGACAGTCATGCCAGATCCTGACCGCATGCGTCCCTTAATGGACTTACCCCCCCCCACATACCCAGAAAGCTCTCAAACGCTGCCTGGGCCTTTTCTCGTATTACACCCAATGGGTTCCACACTACGCCGACAAGGCACGTCCTCTTATCAAGACCACCTCTTTTCCCCTCTCGACCGAAGCCAGAGCGGCTTTCGATCGAATCAAATCTGACATCGCTGCTGCGACGCTGCACGCGATCGATGAGTCTGTCCCGTTTCAAGTCGAGAGCGATGCATCCGACTTCGCCCTGGCAGCCACCTTGAACCAGGCCGGTCGGCCTGTAGCCTTCTTCTCCAGAACCCTCCAGGGTCCGGAGAGTAGACACTCCTCGATCGAGAAGGAGGCCCAGGCCATAGTTGAAGCGGTACGTCGTTGGAGACATTACCTCGCTGGGAGGCGCTTTACACTGTTGACTGATCAACGCGCGGTCTCCTTCATGTTCAGCAACACCCAGCGTGGTAAGATAAAAAACGACAAAATCGCCAGATGGAGAATCGAACTCTCCACCTTTAACTATGACATCCTGTACCGGCCTGGTAAGCTCAACGACCCGCCTGACGCGCTCTCCAGGGGGACGTGCGCCAGCATACAGATGGACAGACTACGGAAACTCCATGAGGCGCTCTGTCATCCAGGGGTCACTAGGTTTGCTCACTTTGTCAAGGCGCGCAACTTACCCTACACAGTTGAGGAGATCCGCTCCATGACCCGAGCCTGTTCGGTGTGCGCCGAATGCAAGCCCCACTTCTTCCGTCCGGATAACTCCCACGTCATCAAAGCCACCCGCCCCTTCGAGCGTCTTAGCGTAGACTTTAAGGGACCCCTACCGTCGACCAACAGTAATACCTACATCCTTACGGCCATCGACGAATACTCCCGCTTCCCATTCGCTGTGGCCTGCCCAAACACCACTGCCACCTCAGTGATACAGGCCCTTCACAGTATTTTCACTATCTTCGGGTACCCCAATTCCATCCACAGTGATAGGGGGTCCTCATTCATGAGTGCAGAGCTGCAACAGTACCTTCTGGAGTGTGGTATTGCTTCAAGCAGGACCACGAGCTATAACCCACGCGGTAATGGCCAGGTCGAGAGGGAGAATGCCACCATATGGAGAGCGGTTACACTGGCTCTCCGGTCTAAAGGTCTCCCCACCTCTCACTGGCAGGAGGTTCTCACTAGTGCCTTACACTCCATCCGCTCCCTCCTATGTACTGCAACAAATGCCACCCCCCACGAAAGGATGTTCCTTTTCCCGAGGAAATCCGAATCGGGAACCACTGTACCGGCATGGCTCACCGTCCCTGGCCCTGTCCTTTTGCGACGCCACGTCCGGCACTCAAAGAACGACCCCTTGGTCGACCGAGTGACTCTACTCCACGCGAACCCACATTACGCATACGTGGAGTTCCCAAACGGGCGGGAGGACACTGTTTCGGTGCGGGACCTAGCTCAGGACGCGGTAGACCCAGCAAACCCCCCAACTCCTTATGCTCCAGGCCCCGTGCCACAACAGAAGGACCAACAGCACCCCAATGACTCGGGCCACCCTGCCGACAAAACGACTGGGGAATTGAGCGACGGAGCAGTCGCACCCGATGAGCCCGCTGGCGACACCACTCCAGCGACCCCAATCCCGGCACCACGGCGGTCACGCCGGATGGTCAGACCCCCTGACCGCTACAGTCCTTGACCTACCCCTTCCTTTTCATTCTCTCCCTCGTTTTTGTTTTTTTTTCCAGGGTCAATTCTCCAAGAAGGGGTGAATGTGATAGTACAGATCTATCACCAATGTACATAGTGTATATAGTTACTGTATCTAGACTGTGCTTACAGCGATTGGCTGAGAGCTAAGCCACACCTATTGTTTGGGCCTTAAAGGGTTGTGTCCCTAGCCAGGTCGGATCATTCCGGACTGGTCGGCCACCTGTGAAGAGCTCCGGTCTTTTGCTAATAAAAGCCTTGGTTTGGATCAACAAGTCTTTGGTTCTTTCGACGAGCTCTACACCCCATGGTTGCAGGATTTCAAATAAAACATTGCCTGCTCCTTTAACAGGCCATTTAAAGCCTGTTCGGAGCCATCAGCAGTGGTACTGTGTGGTAGGACCCTGCAGGCGAGTGCTGGGTCTCCACTCCCCGCTCTCCCGGGGTCCACATCAGTGGCTGCGCTGCTCCTACAGAAGCTCCGGCACCGCCTTTTTTTTGGTATTGAAAATAAGATTCAAGAGGGTGATAAGGGCAAGAAGGGCTCTCGAAGGGCCTCGGGTGCTGAAGGTTTCCTGATCATGTCGGAGGTTTGGATCTGGAGTTCGGGGTGGCTAATGGATTGAACAGGAACCTGTGTGGCTGCAGGAAACGCTGGAGGAGAATCCATGGACACTCAGTGACTCTGAAGGAACTCCCTTTTGCTTCTCTTTCTCAGACTGCAAGGGGCACCGGGTGACATGAATGGCAAGACATCTGACTTACGGCAGACAGAAGGAAATTTTGTGCAATATTTCATTTTCTGTTTTATTACATGACAATAATATGTTGGAGAGGATTCAAAGGAGGTTCACAAGGATGATTTCAGGAATGAAAGGGTGATCATACGAGAAGGGTTTGATAGCTTTTGTCCTGTACTCGTTGGAATTTAGGAGAATGGGGGGGGGGGGCGGGGGTCCTCATTGAAACATTTTGAATATTCAAAGGCATGGACAGAGTAGATATAGAAAGGTTGCTTCCTATGGTGGGAGAGTCCAAGACAACAGGGCAAAACATTAGGATTAAAGGATGTTTGATTGGAACAGAGATGTGGAGGAATTTCTTCAGCCAAAAGGTGGTGAATCAATGGAATTTGTTGCCACAGGCAGTTGTGGAGGCCAAGTCATTGGGTGTATTTAGAACCATAGAACACTACAGCTCAGAAAATAGGCCAATCGGCTCTTCTAGTCTGTGCCGATATATTATTCCACTAGTCCCATTGACCTGCACTCAGTCCATAACCCTCCAGACCTCTCCCATCTATGTATCTATCCAATTTATTCTTAAAGTTGAGCCCATATTTACCACATCAGATGGCAGCTCATTCCACACTCCCACCTCTCTCTGAGTGAAGAAGTTCCCCAGAATGTTCCCCTAAACCTTTCACCTTAAAGCCACAACCTCTTGTATTTATCTCTCCTAATCTAAGTGGAAAGAGCCTACTCACATTTACTCTGTCTATTCCCCTCATTATTTTGTAAACCTTTATCATATCTCCCCTTATCCTTCTACGCTCCAAGGAATAAAGTCCTAACCTGTTTAATCTTTCCCTGTAACTCAACTGCTGAGAAGACCCAGCAACATCCTAGTAAATCTTCTTAGCACTCTTTCTACCTTATTGATATCTTTCCTGTAGTTCGGCGACCAGAACTACACACAATATTCCAGATTTGGCCTCACCAATGTCTTATACAACCTCACCATAACATCCCAACTCCTGTACTCAAGACTTTGATTTATGAAGGCCAAGATGCCTAAAGCTCTCTTTACAACCCTGTCCCCCTATGACACTGCTTTCAGGGAATTATGTGTCTGTATTCCCAATCCCACTGTTCTATCGCACTCCTCAGTGCCCGACCATGTACGTCCTTTCTTGGTTTGTCCTTCCAAAATGCAACACCTCACACTTGTCTGCATTAAATTCCATCGGCCATTTTTCAGCCCATTTTTCCAGCTGGTCCAGATCCCTCTGCAGCTTTGAAAACCTTCCTCACTGCCCACAGCGTCTCCAATCTTAGTGTCATCCGAAAACCTTCTAATCCAATTTACCACATTATCATCCAGATCATTGATATAGACAATAAACAACAATGGTTGTAACACAGATCCTTGAGGCCCCACTAGTTACAACCCTCCAGTCTGAGAAACAATCATTCACTACCACTCTCTTCTCCCATTCAGCCCATTTTGAATCCAGTTTAAAAACCTCTCCATGGTCAAACCTTCTGAACTAACCTCCCATGTGGAATCTTGTCAAAGGTCTTACTAAAGACATAACATAACAATTTACAGCACGGAAACAGGCCATTAGGCCCTTCTAGTCCGCACCGAACCAAACACCCCTTTCTAGTCCCACCTCCCTGCACAATGCCCATAACCCTCCATCTTTTTCTCATCCATAGACCTGTCCAACCTTTTCTTAAATAATACAATTGACTCCGCCGCCACTATTTCTCCCGGAAGCTCATTCCACACGGCTACCACTCTCTGAGTAAAGAAGTTCCCCCTCATGTTACCTCTAAACCTCTGCCCCTTAATTCTTAACTCATGTCCTCTTGTTTTAATCTTTCCTCCTCTTAACGGAAATAGTCTATCCACATCCACTCTGTCTATCCCTTTCATAATCTTAAATACTTCTATCAAATCCCCTCTCAACCTTCTACCATGTAGACAACATCCACAACCTTTCCTTCATCTGCTTTCTTGGTAAGCTCCACAAAAAAACTCTATAAAACTCGTTAAACACCACCTACCACGCATAAAGCCATGCTGACTGTCCTTAATCAGCCCTTGGCTGTCCAAGTATATCCGATCTCTCAGTACACCCTCCAATAATTTACCTACTACTGACGTCAGGCTCACTGGCCTGTAATATCATGGTTTACTTTTGAAGTCTTTTTTAAACAAAGGAACATCATGAGCTGCCCTCCAATACTCCAGCATTTCACCCTTGGCCAAGGACATTTTGAATGCATCAGCCAAGGCCCCTGCAATTCCTACCTCCAGGTCCAAGAAAATATCATGTCAGGCCTGGGGGATTTACCTACCTTTATTTCCTGTAAGGCAGCAAGCACCTCCTCCTCTTTAATCTCTATATGTTCTACACCACTACTGCCAGTTTCCTGAGTAAATACTAATGGAAAAAAAACGTTTGCGATCTCCCCCATTTTGTGAGGCTCCACACATAGACGAACACTCTGATCCACTAGGGGACTAATTTTGTCCCTTACTATCTTTTTACTTTTAATATACTTCTAGAAACCCTTTGGATTTACCTTCACATTATCTGCCAAACAACCTCGTGTCTCCTTTTGCCTTCCTGATTTCCTTCTTTAGTATTTTCTTGCATTTTCTGTACTTTTCTTGTGCCTCAATTGCTCCTTGATGCCTATACCTGCTCGACACCTCCCTCTTTTTCATACTCAGATCATCACTCTCCCTTGAGCCTGTTAACTTTACCCTTAATCCTGACAGGAACATAACCCTATAACCATTTACGGAGCGGAAACAGGCCACGTTGGCCTTTCGAGTCTGCACCGGTTCACTGATTTTGTGCGCCCTCTTCAGGCAGCTCGAGGTACACATTTTACCTCTCAGGTACTCCAGGGGGTGTGCAAACTCTGTCCTCTCAAAATTTCACCTTTAAAGGCATGCCACTTACTGGACACATCCTTGCCAGAGAACAACTTCTCCAAATGCACTCTTCTTAGATCCTTTTCTCATTTCCACAAAATTGGCCTTTCTCCAATTTACAACCTCAACTCGAGGACCAAACCTATCCTTATCCAAAATTAACTTGAAACTAATAGTGTTATGGTCTCTAGACCCAAAATGTTCGCCTACACAGACTTCTGTCACCTAATAGGAGATCAAGTATTGCATCCTATCTCGTTAATACCTCTATATATTGATTTAGAGAATTTTCCAGCCCAGTCAATATGTGGAAAGTTAAAATCCCCTACTATTACAACTTTTGTTTCTTACTTCGGCCTGCTACCTCACAACAGATTCTTTTTCTCCAATTCTATCTGTCTATAATACAACCGTCAGTGTGGTCACACCTTCCCCAATTCCTCAGCTCCACCTATATGGCCTCTGCCAACGAGCCCTCTGGCTGTCCTGTCTAAGCACAGCTGTGATATTTTCCCTGACTAACAACGCCACTCCTCCCCATTTCATCCCTCCCCCTCTATCACGTCTGAAACATCGGAATCCCAGAACATTGAGCTGCCAGCCCTGCCCCTCCTGCAACCAAGTCTCAGTAAGAGCAATATTATCATCATCCCTCGTATCAATCCATCCCCTAATGTCATCTACGTTATCGACAATGCACTTTGCATTGAAATAAATACACCTGAGAACATTTCTGTCACGTACAAACCTTTGATTTCTGTCTGTACATGCAATCATCCTCCATTTCACTGTCTGTTCTAACACTCTGGTTCCCATCCCCCTGTTTTAAGGCAGAGATTGATTGGTTCTTGATTAGGCAGGAATCACAGGTTATGGGGAGAAGGCCGGGCAGTGGGACTGATTGGGAAAATAGATCAGCTCGTGATTGAATGGTGGGGCTGAATAGCCTATTTCTGTAACGGTGCCTTATGGTCTTTAAAAAGAATTTTGAAAGTACATTACATCTACTGTTTCCCCTTGATCTACCCTGCTGTATACTGGGGAGGTCAAGAGATCTTCAAGAAATGGGTGGTTCTCAAGAAGCTCGGTGGGGGTGTTGGGTCCATGGGAGGTTGGAACAAGGAATGGTCCTGGCTTTCAGGGGAAATGGGAGGAGGTCTTGGTGAGAGTATTGGCTCTCTGGGAGATTAGAAGAAGAGCTGGACCTGGGTTGGAGGGGGAGGATGGGAAGAGCTCGGGGTGAAGGTATTGGCTCCCTGGGAGGTCAGAACAAGGGTTGGGTATAGGGGTAGGAAGGGGGCAAGGACAATGTTGGGTGGGAATTGGGGTGTACCTGGCATATGCACCATGCGGCAGTTGCAGTTCTCCACGAGGTAGCGGGTCTCACAGTCGATGCGACATGCGGTGATGCTGTAGGTGCTGAAGAAGCCAGAGTTCAGGTTCTCTGACCTGCAGTCGCCCCAGGGAGGTGGTAGATAGAGTATCTGCAGGGGAGCAGGGGAGAAGGGGAAGAGAGATCGACCTTTAGCTCCCGTTTGTTCCCACAGCAGCCTCCTGGCTACTGGCTATTGCATTGGAAGGGATGATGAGGTGATCTACTCCAATTTCAACAAGGCTTTGGACCAGGTTCCCATGAGAGCTGGTGGAACAGGCAAAAGCCCACAGGGCCCAATATGTGGTGTGGAGGGGCAGAGAGGAGGGGAGAGACAGAGAGTAAGGACTGTGGGGCGTGGAGAGGCAGAGGGCAGGGGAGGGGCTTGGTGGTTTCAGCATACCCAGGACCCACCCGCTGCCCTGAGCATGCGGAGATACCTACCTGCCATTCCCAGACCCCTTCCCGCAACCCTAGACCCCTTACCGCTGCCCACACACCCTTACCTGCCAACCCCAGACCCACACCCGCTACGTCCAGACCCATAGCCGCCATCCCCAGACTTCAACCCACAAACCTACCACCCTTCTTGCCACCCCAAGACCCCTACTTGCCATCCCCAGACCCCTACCCACAACACTAGACCACTTCCTGCTGCCCCCATACACCTACCTGTCACCCCGAGACCTCTAACCACTACCCCAGGACCATTCCCGCCAGCCCGTCCCCTGCCCGCCAGCCCCAGCCCCCTGCCCGCCAGCCCCAGCCCCCTGCCCGCCAGCCCCAGCCCCCTGCCCGCCAGCCCCAGCCCCCTGCCCGCCAGCCCCAGCCCCCTGCCCGCCGCCCCAGCCCCCTGCCCGCTGACCCAACCCCCTGCCCGCCGACCCAGCCCCCTGCCCGCCAACTCAGCCCCCTTCCCGCCGACTCAGCCCCCCTACCCGCTGCTCCTGTGTGGAGATGAAGGTCTGGAAGCCAGGAGCCACACCAAAGCCCAGCTCGTGGATGTAGGGTGGCTCATCCTGCGAGTGGATCTGGATCTTCATGCCCGCCTCAAATGATGTCTCCTCTGAGGATCCGATTGGCCAGTGCAGAGACGGAAAGAAAGTCACCAATCAGCAGGCTGTGCAGGTACCAGCTGTGCCCCCTTCATACCCATGGGCACCCATGCCTTCACCACATCGCCACCCATCTCACCCCACTGGGCCACCACAGTTACCACCTCCTCATAAGTCAGTGGTACCTACTCATCCCCCCACCCCAACCATCAACATTCCACCATCAAGAGCAAGGAGATTGGGCTACAAGGTTAATCAGACCAATGGGGTGGGGAGGAGGGAGGTGGGGAGAAGATGGGGGTTTACCCCACACCCCAGGTTCATGGCCACAATTGACAAGCATTTTTGTCTCAGATTTAGTTCAGGATCACCCAGCCCAGGGTCACCATGTGAGAGGGGTCACTAAGGGAGAAGGGTCACCAGGAGAGAGGGGCCACCAGGATAGAGGGGTCACCAGGAGAGAGGGGTCACCATGGGAAAAAAGTTAAAGGGGAGAAAGGTTACAGGGGAGAGAGGTTACAGGGGAGAGAGGTTACAGGGGAGAGAGGTTACAGGGGAGAGAAGTTACAGGGGAGAGAAGTTACAGGGGAGAGAAGTTACAGGGGAGAGAAGTTACAGGGGAGAGAAGTTACAGGGGAGAGGGGTCACCATGGGAGAGGGGTCACCAAGGGAGAGGGGTCACCAAGGGAGAGGGGTCACCAAGGGAGAGGGGTCACCAAGGGAGAGGGGTCACCAAGGGAGAGGGGTCACCAAGGGAGAGGGGTCACCAAGGGAGAGGGGTCACCAAGGGAGAGGGATCACCAAGGGAGAGAAGTTACAGAGGAGAGGAGTCACCATGGGAGTGGGTTTATGATGGGAGAGGGGTCACCATGGGGGAGGGGTTATGAGGGAAGAGGGATCACTGGGGAGAGAAGTCACAGGGGAGAAGGGTCATGAAAGGAGAGGGGTCAAGGAGAGAAGGGTCTCTGAGAGAGAGGGCTCACCAAGGGAGAGGGCTCACCAAGGGAGAGGGCTCACCAAGGGAGAGGGCTCACCAAGGGAGAGAAGTTACAGGGGAGAGGAGTCACCATGGGAGTGGGTTTATGATGGGAGATGGGTCACCATGGGAGAGAAGTTATAGGGAAGAGGGGTCACCATGGGAGAGAAGTTAGAGGAGAGGGGTCACCATGGGAGAGGGGTTATGAGGGTCGAGGGATCACTGGGGAGAGAAGTCACAGGGGAGAGGGGTCAAGGAGAGAAGGGTCTCTGAGAGAGAGGGGTCACGGGGAGAGGGGTCACGGGGAGAGGGGTCACGGGGAGAGGGGTCACGGGGAGAGGGGTCACGGGGAGAGGGGTCACGGGGAGAGGGGTCACGGGGAGAGGGGACACGGGGAGAGGGGTCACGGGGAGAGGGGTCACGGGGAGAGGGGTCACGGGGAGAGGGGTCACGGGGAGAGGGGTCACGGGGAGAGGGGTCACGGGGAGAGGGGTCACGGGGAGAGGGGTCACGGGGAGAGGGGTCACGGGGAGAGGGGACACGGGGAGAGGGGTCACGGGGAGAGGGGTCACGGGGAGAGGGGTCACGGGGAGAGGGGTCACGGGGAGAGCGGTCACGGGGAGAGGGGTCACAGGGGAGAGACGATACGGGGTGCTGGACTTGCTGGAGACTCACTCATCCAATTAATAATGGTCCTGACATCCCCACCTCTCCATCCCTCCTCACCCATTCCCCTTCATGCCCCTCCTCTCCCCATCTCTGCTTCTCCCTCCTTTCCGTCCATCCCCCCCTCTCCCACCCCATCCCCGCCTCCCCGACCCCGACGTACCGGTCTGGTCCCACACAGGGAGGTACTCATCCTGTTGGATGTCCAACATCACCTCAAGGCCATTACCAGTGCCGCCCTTCATGGTAGTGAGCAGGGGGAAGCCCTCCTTCCCCGAGTTGAAGGTGTAACACTTCCCGTACCGCGTGAAGATCTGCAGGCAGCAAGACAGGCCATGGGGGCAGGATCAGGGGGTTGGGGAAGGGGTGGTGGCAGGCTCAGGGTATGGAAGGGCTCAAGGTGTGAGTCGGGCGGGGGGGAGGAAGGATTTTTAATAGGGGTTTGGGGAGAGGTGTTGGGGTAGGTAAAGGAGGGGGGGGTGCAGAATTTTCACACTGAGGGGGAGTGGGGGGTGAATGGGTTTAAATCCCTTCCTCAGTCACCTCTCCTGCTACACACTCCTAATTTTTCTGGGACGACCTAACCTGGTCTTCCAACAAACAGAAGATAAATTCAATCCCCTTTTCTGCATCAAATTTCAATCCTATTGAATGGTCTACATCACGAACAGTGAGAAGGCTCTGTCTCAACAGCTTTGTCTACCCTGGTCTGCTGATGGTATCACATTGGGAGAATGTTCAGGATGAAGACACACTCTCGTCTTCAGGGAGAAGGTTCAAGAGTGTGAAGTCACGAGGTTCTGAATGAACCCCACAACAGCAGGTTCATGCTTTCATTGCTTGGTGCTAATTGATCTTCTCATTGTAACTCCACAGTTGTGTGGATGTTAGATAACCTGCTGATCAGTTCCCTGCATGTGGGCCTGAGCTCTGGACACCCTTCCACCACCCCTCCATGCCTCCCCCCAACATCCAGCCTCCACCACAACAGCATCAGGTGAGAAGCTGAGAAGAAATCTATTTGAACCCTCTCCGCAGGTGCTACCATATAACCACTTATAGCACAGAACAGGCCAGTTCGGCCCTACTAGTCCATGCCATAGCAAATCCCCACCCTCCTAGTCTCACTGACCAGCACCCGGTCCATACCCCTCTAGTCCCCTCCTATCCATGTAACAATCCAGTCTTTCCTTAAATGTAACCAATGATCCCGCCTCGACCACGTCTGTCGGAAGCTCATTCCACATCCCCACCACCCTCTGCGTAAAGAAATTTCCCCTCATGTTCCCCTTATAATTTTCCCCCTTCAATCTTAAACCATGTCCTCTACTTTGAATCTCCCCCTTTCTTAATTGAAAAAGCCTATCCACATTTACTCTGTCTGTCCCTTTTAAAATCTTAAACACCTCTATCAAGTCCCCTCTCAATCTTCTACGCTCCAGAGAAAAAAGCCCCAGTCTGCACAACCTTTCCCTGGAACTCAGACCCTGAAATCCTGTCAACATTCTCGTGAACCTTCTCTGCACTCTCTCTATTTTGTTTATATCTTTCCTATAATTTGGTGACCAAAACTGTACACAGTACTCCAAATTTGGCCTCACCAATGCCTTGTACAATTTCATCCTAACCTCCCCACTCTTGAATTCCTGATTGGATCTTCCTTCTCCTGATTCGGACTTCCACCATCTGCGATATTCTGCTTTCCTCACACTTTATTTTCCTGTGGCTTCATCGGAGAATTTCTGTGTCCAAACTGACCCATCGCACGTGGAGTTCCTTCAGCACATTGTCAACCCCCAATCACAACAGTCCCCACGTTCCCTTCAACACCCTCTCCCCGACCCTGGACGGGTCCAAGCTGGCCAGGATCGTCAGCTTCAACTCTTAACCCTGTGACCCTAGCGGATGGGAGTCAGTTCACTGTGGAGCAAGATTTGATCAACCCAGGTGTAAAGTGGGGTGGGGGGACAGGGCTAAAAAACCATTCTGCTCCAGAGGCTCAGGTTGGAGACTCAGCGCAAGGCCTGACCCTAACATGGCAGCTTACTGGAACCAATCATGAGGCTGCAGGGAATGTACAGGAGAAACAGAGAAGAAGGAATATAAGGTCTGGATGAAGGGGTTAGACAGTTCCTAAACCATTCTCCCTCCACAGATGCTGGTCGACACACTGATTTCTTCCAGCAGTTTGTGATTTGAGCCCAGTAAAAACACAAAGCTGGAGAAACTCAGCAATTCAGTGAACCTTATATAAGAAAGATAAAGATACATTCCATGAATCATCCCTGACCCCAAGCAGAGTAGATGCTTATCTTGACTGGTCTGAGCTCATCCCTGCCTTTGTAAGCCAGTCCCATTGGCCTGCATTTGGACCAGAAACTTCTAAACCATTCCTATCCACATACATATCCAAATGTCTTTTGAACTCAGTAATTGTTCCCACTTCCACAGCTTCCCTGCTAACGCATTCCCGATATGGACCACCATCTGAGTTAAAATGTTGTCCTCCAGGACCCTCTTAAATTCCACCTCTCACCTTAAACCCCTCCGGTCTTTAATTATCTACACTAGAAAAAACTTAAGCATTCACTTTATCCATTCCCCCATAAACCTCCATTACTAGGCAATAAAGACCTGACCTATCCACCCTCTTCCTATAACTCAAGCCCTCCAATCCCAGATAGATGGGTGACCAGATCTGCACACAGTGACCCTGGTGTGGTGTCCCCAGTACCTGGTATAGCTGCATCTTCATGCCCCAACTTTGTACTCTATACCCCCCCCATGAAGGATAACATGCTCTATACCCCCCCCCCATGAAGGATAACATGCTTAAGTGTAGGGCCTCTTTCTTCACCACCTTGTGCCCGAGTTACCCCTCAATCTGTAGGCTCGTCACTCCCAGGGCCCTGCCATTCTCCATGAGACCTGTCCTGGTTTCACTTCCCAAACTAGTATCTCATGTTTGTCACGGGACTACAAACACACACACCACCCACCTCCAGTGCCCACTTTCCCTTCGTTCCTCTCCCTCCCAGCAGGACAGCGTAAGATTAATGGACTGCCTGAAGCCCAGGCCTGCTGTGGGGTCCCCTTTTCCTGATCCTTAGATCACTACAGCACAAAAACAGGCCCTTCAACCCATCTAGTCAATGTCAAACTATTATTTCTGCCTAGTCCCATTGACCATAGCCCTCCATACCCCCTCCCATCCATATACCGGTCCAAATTCTTCTTAAATGTTAAATTTAGTCCACAACCACCACTTCAGCTGACAGCTCATCCACACTCCTACCACTCTCTGAGTGAAGATGTTCCCCCTCATGTACCCCCTTCACCCTTAACTTATGTCCTCTAGTTTGTATCTCACCTAACCTCAGTGGAAAAAGCCTGTCTACATTTATTCTGTCTGTCCCCCTCATAATTTTAAATACCTTGATCAAATCTCCCCTCATTCTTCTACGCTCTAGGGAATAAAGGCCTAACCTGTTTAAACTTTCCCTGAACTCAGTTCCTCAGGTCCCAGCAACCGAAGGGTGGAAATCATTAGGACCATCCAGGGGTGGGGTCAGAGGTCACCAGGGGTCATGCAAGGCTGCCAGTGTAGGGCCTCTGCCATGCCCATTGTAGATGGCTCCCTCCAGCAGGGAGCCTCTCCCACCCCCTCAGCCTGCGCATATTGATCGACATGAATCACTCTCTGCACTTCCAGGAACCAGAGCCCTGGGCACTCTAGTTTCCAAACCTGATAGGGCCCAATGCTCCTGGGAGGATGGAGAGGGAAACTGGAGATTGGCCATCGATTAGACTCAGATATCTGAGAGGGAAGGGCATGGCAAGGACATTTGGGTTCATCCGAAGGGGGAGGGGGGATGATGTGTGTTGGTGCGTGTGTATGTGTGTGAGAGTGTGAGAGAGACGAGTCTGTGTGAGAGAGGTATGTGTGTGAGAAAGGTGTAAGTGTGTGTGTTCTGTGTATATAAGAGGTATGTGTGAGAGAGAGGGTGTGCATGCGCGCGAGAGGGGGTGTGCGTGTGCGAGGGGGCGTGCGTGCGTGAGAGGATGTGCGTGCGTGAGAGGGGGTGTGCGTGCACGAGGGGGCGTGCGTGCGTGAGAGGATGTGCGTGCGTGAGAGGGCATGCATACATGAGTGGGTGCGTGTGTGAGAGAGGGTGCGCGTATGTGAGTAGGTATGTGTATGTGAGAGAGGGTGTTTGTTGGTGCAAGAGAGATGTGTGTGCCTAGATCTCTGCAGCTGCGTCTGTGTCTGTGTTTGGTTTTGTGTGTGTTTTTCCAGGTCTGAGTGTGTAAGAGGCTGTAAATATGAGTGTGTGAAGATAATGAATTTATTGTCGAACATATTGTATAATGTAGACATCCATTGAAATTCTGTCTTGCTGCAGCTGAACAGGTACTTGTAAAACAATTTTAAAAATAGCAGTATACATAATAGAATTAAAAACAGATGATAAATAATTTTTAATAAAAAATAAATATTCAGTTAATCAGGTGCTAAAAAAGGAGGGTGTTAACAATTCTCAGTGCTGTCCTTTTGTGGATTCAGGGCGGTCCCTGATCAGTGTTACAAGGGGGAAGTTCAAGAGCCTGATAGTTGTTGGGAAGAAACTGTTCTTGAACCTAAAGGTGCTGGTCTTCAGGTTTCTGTACCTTCTGTGCGAAGGGAGCAGTGAGAAGAGGTTGTGAACAGGGTGATGGGGTCCTTTATGATGTTGGCCACCGTCTTGAGGCAGCGCCTCAAGTAATGTGCCTCTGTGAGTCTGCATGTGTCTTTGTACAGAACCACAGAACACGACACCATAGAAGCAGGCCCTTTGGCCCTTCTAGTCTATGCAAAACTATTATTTTGCCCAATCCCATGGACCTGCATCCGCACCATAGTCCTCCATACCCATCCCATCCTTAAAGTTTGTGGGCATCGTAACAGATGTTGTGGCATTGTAAAGGATTCTGGGACTTTTGCTGTAAAAGTTGGCCAACATAGAATGCAAAGGATTATGGTATTGTAGCTGTAGTGTAACTAAGTTTCATTTTCCTAGAAATGCAGTCACATAAATCAGTTGTAAAGCCTGTCTTATCTGTGAGGGAGTCCGAACTGCAACATTCCACATCTGTGAGAGACATAATTATGGCACGTCAAGAATGAGTGATTAGAGATAAGAATTAATTAAAAGTCTTTGAATGATCAAGGTAACTGTTACGAATTCCAATTTAATGAACAGATCTAAAGCTGTTTCCAATTAGAAAGAACATGTGAAACTACAAGTAGGCATTGATCCAATTTACTATGTTAAGTCGACCCCTTTCAGACTGATCTTGGAAAAAGAACAAAGCACTAGAGAAGAGTCGCTGACTTTTCCTAGTACCCCTCTCTCCTGCTAGCATTTGCATTTTAAACTGGCATTGAGGTTCTCTGCTTCATTGTTTATTCACAGTTAAGTTTGCACCATGAGCAAACTTTTACAATCCATGTACCTGTCCAAATTTTTCTTAAATATCAAAATTGAGCCCCCATTCACTTCAGCTGACATCTCATTCCACACTCCTACCACTTACTGCCTGAAGAAGTTCCCCTTCATGTTCCCCCTAAACTTTTCCGTTTCCACCCTTAACTCGTGCTCTAGTTTTTATCTCACCTTACCTTTGTAGATAAAGCCTACTTGCGTCGACTCTATCTATAATCAAAAAAATTTTGTATACCGCTATCAAATCTCCCCTCAACCTTCTGCACTCCAGGGAATAAAGTCCTAACCTGTTTAACCTTTCCCAGTAACTCAGTTTCTAAAGTCCAAGTAACATCCTAGTAAATCTTCTCTGCACTTTATCATCAATGTCCTGTAGTTCAGTGACCAAAACTATCCATAATACTCTAAATGTGGCCTTACCAATGACTTGTAAAACTTCAACATAACATCCCATCTCTTGTACTCAATACTTTGATTTATAAAGGCCAAGATGCCAAAAGCTCTCTTTACAATCCTGTCCACCTGTGATGCTACTTTCAGAGAATTCTGTATCTGTATTCCCAGATCCCTCTGTTCTATTGCACTCCTCAGTGCCCGACCATTCACCGTGTATGTTGTACCTTTTTTTGTCCTTCCAAAATGCAACACCTCACATTTGTAAGCATTACATTCTGCATATGTGTGTGTGTGTGTGTGTGTGTGTGTGTGTGTGTGTGTGTGTTTGCATGTGGCTGTTTGTGTAAGAGTGTTCCTGCATGTGAGTGTGTTTGAGTGCGACAGTGTTTGCGTATGAGCGTGAATTCCCCTCCCCCAGAGAATACCCTCCCCCCAGGAGAATCCCCCTCCCACATATATTCTGGGCCTGATTAACCCCCTCTGTGCCACTCAGGACAGGCACAGGACTGCAGACGTTGGCCCCTCTCCCCCCTCCACGGACCCTTGTCCTCTCCCCCCCCCCCCCCAAAGGTCCCAGCCCCTGACCCCTGAAGGAAGCTGCCCCCTTCCCCCTCCCTCGGGACCGTGACTCACAGTGGTGAAGTCCTCGGCGGTGCACTCTTCGCTGCGGTACCTACAGCCCAGCAACATCTGGTTGATATCATGCCCTGCCCTCTCGAACAGCTGCCCCATGTTGTAGGTACTGGTGGGGGAGAAGCCCCTGGCGTCAGGATCCTGCCCAATGGACCGCAGGAAGGCTGCATAGTCGTCCGGGCCCACGCCCAGCAGGGAGCCCAGCCAGTACAGGTCATTGCGGTCAATGCGGGATTTGCGCAGGCTGTTCTGGTTGCAAAGGGTGATGGCAGGGAAGACCATGTTGGAGCTGTCCATCTCGTCCAGTGTGGTGACATGATGGTACCTGGTGTAGAAGTCCACACGGTCAGCTACCTGGTACAGGAAAGTGGCCAGCGACAGGAGGAAGGCCAGGGCCCAGAGCATCCGACGCAGGAACCCCTTCCCAGGCACGAAGATGTGGTTCAGCCCGTGGAGCGTGCTGGCCTCAGCAAAGGCCGTGATGTCCGAGGGCTTCATCTCGCTCTCCGGCTCCTGCATCTTCTGCTCTCTGCCGCAGCCCAGGGATGTGACTGAGACTGGGATTGCAGGCACACAGGGCAGAGGAGGGGGGGGGGGGGGGGGTGAAGAGAGAGAGAGAGAAAGAGCAGAATCCTGGGTCAGGTTACAGAGCTGGAGGTTTTCTGGGAGGGAGGGAGAGATCAAAGAGAAACGGAAGAGGGACGGGGTGAGGAGAGGGAGTGGAGGGGGAATGAAAAGGGAGGGATGGGGACAAACAGGAGGGGAGGAGAGAGAGGGAGAGTGGAGTGAGGAATGGGCAGGGGAGGAGGGGAGTGGGGAATGGGGAGGGGAGGAGGGGGGAGTGTGCGGAGGAGAGGGGGAGGAGAGTGGAAATAAGCAGAGAAAGGGGATTGGGGAGGGAGAGAGTAGGGAGGAGAAGGGAGGGAGAAGGGAAAGAAAAAGGAGAGATGAGGAAAAGGGAAGGGGAGTGGAGAGAGTGTGGAAGGAAAGATAGGGAGGGAGGGTAAAAGGGGACAAAGAGAGAGGGTGTGAGAAAAGGAAAGAAAAGGAGGCAGATGGAGTGAGAGAGGAAGGGAAGGAGAAAGAAGGGAAGGGGAGTGCTGAGGGGGAGGGGATGGGAGAAAGAGACAGGCAGGGCAAGAGAAAGGCAAAGAGATGGCAGAGGTTTCCGAACCATCGACCACCCGGAAAGAGCTGGAAATTATGCAAATTAAAAGCAGTTCCTCCTGGCAACAGTGCTGTGGATCGGTAATACTGTCCATGCCTTATGTACTATCCCACCCTGACCACTTGCAGAATGGAGGAACAACACCTGATTTTCTGTCTGGGCCCCCTCTGTCTGGCATCAACAAGTTTCTGCTAAACTTGCTCACCTTTTCTTTCCCATCCCCTTTCCAGTTCTCCCCTTTCCTTCCCCCTCCACCCATAATCCCCCACCCAGCTGGAACCGCTCTGCCATTGCTCCCGCATTGAGCTAGCCGTCGCCACCTGCTACTCTCCCACCGGGTGCTGGGGGCTGAGAGTCATCTTTCCACCAAAGGTAAGAAAGGGTGCCCACAGGTTCGGGGACTTGGTGAGGTGGGGGGGGGGGGTCTCCCTTTGAAAATGGAGAAATTTATCACAGGAAATCATCATTACTTATGTGTAATGCCATCTAACAAAAAAGTGCCAGGTTTTGGAGGTTGCTGGTGTTCGGAATCCCAGATATAAGGTTAGGCACCTGTATTGTTTAAGGTAGACTCTGATCCCCAGGGATGAAATGTGGTCAGTGGGAAAGCAGTTTGTGTCCTGGTTAAAAGTGGCCCAGTGGAAACAGCAAAAATGGCTTCTTTAACCAGGACATTGCATGGCCATTTAACTGAGATGCCAGTGGAAAAAGAACTACCGTAGAACATCGGGGTACAGTACTGGTGGGAACAAGTCTGTCACTGTGTAACACTGGGGTCCAGTACTGGAGGAGAGAGGTCTGTCACGTGCAACACCATGGAACAGTACTGGTGGGGAGAGGTCTGTCACTGTGTAACACTGGGGTACAATACTGGTAAACAGATAAACATAGAAGATAGGAGCAGGAGTAGGTCATTCGGCCCTTTGAGCCTGCTCCGCCATTCAATGAGATCGTGGCTGATCTTAAAGTTCAGTACCCCGTCTCCGCCTTCACTCCGTAACCCCTAATTCCCTTATACTGAAGAAATATATCTAATTCCCTCTTAAATATATTAAATGAACCTGCCTCTACTGCTCTCTGGGGCAATGAATTCCACAGATTCACCACCCTCTGGGTAAAGAAATTCATCCTCGTCTCGGTCCTAAATGGTTTGCCTATTATCCTCAAACCATGGCCCCGGGCTCTGGACAGCCCCACCATTGGAAACATCCCATCTGCATCCATTCTGTCCAGTCCTGCCAGAATTTTATAGGTCTCTATGAGATCCCCTCTCAATCTTCTAAACTCCAGCGAGTACAATCCCAATTTGCGCAATCTTTCCTCCTAAGTCATTCCTGCCATTCCAGGTATCAGCCTGGTGAATCGCCTCTGTACTCCCTCCATTGCAAGAACATCCTTCCGTAGATAAGGTGACCAAAACTGCACACAATACTCCAGGTGGGGTCTCACCAAGGCTCTGTACAGCTGCAGTAAGGTATCCTTGTTCCTATACTCAAACCCTCTTGATATGAAGGCCAACATACCATTTGCCTTTTGAACCGCCTGCTGTACCTGCATGCTCGCCTTCAGAGACTGGTGTACAAGTACCCCTAGGTCTCTCTGCACTTCCCCATCTCTTAATCTATTGCCATTCAAATAGTAATCTGCCCTCCGGTTTGTATTACCAAAGTGGATAACCTCACATTTATCCACATTGTAGTGCATTTGCCATGTATCTGCCCAGTCCTTCAATTTATCCAAATCACACTGGAGCTTCCTGACCCCCTCTTCCGTGCACACAACCCCTCCTAGCTTAGTGTCATCTGAAAATTTGGAGATATTACATTCAATCCCCTCATCCAGATCATTAATGTAAATTGTGAACAGGTCTGTCACTGGGTAACACCAGGGTACAGTACTGATGGGGACAGGTCTGTCACTGGGTAACTCCAGGGTACAGTACTGATGGGGACAGGTCTGTCACTGGGTAACACCAGGGTACAGTACTGATGGGGACAGGTCTGTCACTGGGTAACACCAGGGTACAGTACTGGTGGGGACAGGTCTGTCACTGGGTAACACCAGGGTACAGTACTGATGGGGACAGGTCTGTCACTGTGTAAAACCAGGGTACAGTACTGGTGGGGACAGGTCTGTCACTGGGTAACACCAGGGTACAGTACTGGTGGGGACGGGTCTGTCACTGGGTAACACCAGGGTACAGTACTGATGGGGACAGGTCTGTCACTGTGTAAAACCAGGGTACAGTACTGGTGGGGACAGGTCTGTCACTGGGTAACACCAGGGTACAGTACTGATGGGGACAGTCTGTCACTGGGTAACACCAGGGTACAGTACTGATGGGGACAGGTCTGTCACTGTGTAACACCAGGGTACAGTACTGGTGGGGACAGGTCTGTCACTGGGTAACACCAGGGTACAGTACTGGTGGGGACAGGTCTGTCACTAGGTAACACCAGGGTACAGTACTGGTGGGGACGGGTCTGTCACTGTGCAACACCGGGGTCTGGTCCGGGTCGGTGCCCCACCCAGGGTTTGGTCTGGATCAGTGCTCGGTGTCTGGTCTGGATTAGTGCCCAGGATCTGGTCATGTTCAGTTCCCCAGGTCGGTGTCTGGGGTCAGAGTCTAGTCCAGGTTGGTACCCAGGCCCAAGGTCTGGTCTGGGTCAGTGCCCGTGGTCTGGTCCGGTACAGTGTCGGGGCCTGGGGTCTGGTCTGGGTTGGTGCCCAGGCTCAGGGTCTGGTCCGGGTTGGTGCCCAGGCTCAGGGTCTGGTCCAGGTCAGTGCCCAGAGTCTGCCCCATTTTGGTGCCCAAGCTCAGAGTCTGGTCTGGGTCAGTGTCTGGGGTCTTGTCCGTGTTGGTGTCTGATCCGGGTCAGTGCCCCCCGGCCCCTGCACTGCCGCCTGCTGCGAACTGTCAACAGTGCACCCACATGCACTAGGTCACGGCACTCGAGGCGTGAGCAGTGCGTGGCATTGATGTTGCATAGGGTGACAGCAGGAAGGCAAGGCTGGGGAGGGGGCGTGGTACTTCCAGGTAGAGGGCCAAGAGGCTGTCACAGCCCTGCACCAGCAGCAAGCAGGCCCACAGCAGGCAGCCCCAGCCTCACCATGTGAGCTAGGCTGTGTAGGTTACAGTCGGTGGTTCACAGGGTTCAATGCAAGCAGGGGCATCTCGAGGATGGGGATCTGCGGCGTGCATCTGGGAAGGGTGTGATAGTACAGATTCTATCACCAATGTGTATATGTACATATGTACAGATGGTCGTGTAGGATGACTGTGATTGGCTGAGAGTGTAGCCACACCTACTGGCAGGTCTTCAAGGATTGCTCCGAGCCAGACCAGGTCATTCTGGACTGGTCGACCTACTTGTGACCTGCTCCAGTCTTTTAGTTAATAAAAGCCTTGCCACCTACTGGCAGGTCTTAAAGGATTTCTTCTAGCCAGACCAGGTCATTCTGGACTGGTCGACCTCCTTGTGATCAGCTCCAGTCTTTTAGTTAATAAAAGCCTTGGTTTGGATCAACAAGTCTTTGGTTCTACAAAGGGGGGAGGGATCTAGGGGTGTGGGGGGGTCTCGGACAACAGGGAATGGGCTCCAGGGTTCAGGGGTACAACCTAACAAAACAGCGTTCTCCAGTCCTCGGTACAAAACATAACCAGATGCAATACACAATCAGACAATATATATCCAGGACAAATATTTCATCTATACAAATAGATTTTTTTTCATGTATATGAGAGTCTTGGATAGTTAATGTAAGGAGTTCCTTTGGTCATTCAGCCCATCCTCAGTCTGATGGTGCTGGCTGCTCTAAGACCACATTTAGAGTATTGGGTTCAGTTCTGGTCACTCATTACAGGAAGGATGTGGAAGCTATGGAGAGGGTGCAGAGGAGATTGACCAGGAGGTTGTCTGGATTGGCAGCACAGTTGGTGGAGTGGTTAGCGCAACGCCTTTACAGCACCAGTGATCGGGACCAGGATTCGAATCCCGCGCTGTCTTTAGGAGTTTGTACTTTCTCCCCTTTACTGCATGTGTTTTTGCCGGGGTGCTCCGGTTTCCTCCCACAGTTCAAAATGTACTAGGGTGTATGTTAATTGGGTGGCATCATCTCATGTGCCAAAATGGCCTGTTACTGTACTGTAATTAATTAATAATTAATTTTTAATGATTGGAAAACAAGTCTTATGAGGCAAGGTTAACAGAGCTGGGACTTTTTTTCTTTGGAGCGTAGAAGGATGAGAGGAGACTTGATAGAGGTTTACAAGATTATGAGAGGCATAGATAAGGTGGACAGCCAGCGCCTGTTCCCACAGTGGGAGTAGCAAACACCAGAGGACATCTGTACAAAGTGAAGGGAGGGAAGTTTAGGGAGACGTCAGGGTAAAAAAAAAATTACATTGAGAGTTGTGGGTGCTTGGAATGCTTTGCAAGGGATGGTGGTGGAGCTAAAATATTAGGGGCATTTAGAAGACTTTTCGACAGGCACATCAGGGGTTATAAGTTTTAGTTCTTTTTTTTAAGACGAATGCATAGGAGCACAACATCAAGAGCCAAAGGGCCTGTATTGTAATGTTCTCTGATACTCCTGGAGAACTCAGCAGGTCAAACAGATTATATTACATAGATAAAGATACATAACCAATGTTTCAGGCTTGAGCCCTTCATCAAGGTTAAGATACATAACCCACAAAGATCCTTCAGCCCAGTACAGGCCCTTTGGGCCTCAATTTTGTGCCAACCCATATATTATTTTTAAAAAGTAAACTTTCCCTACAATGTAACATTCTATTTTTCTTCCATCCACGTGCCTGTCTAAGACTCTTTTAAATGCCCCCAAAGTTTCAGCCTCTACCACTGCAGTGAACTGGTAGTGGGTTGTGCTGTTGGCTGGCCCCGCCTCCCAGCTCCACCCCCATCTGCTCACACATACCCTGGTTTCCCGCCTAAACCCAGAACCCCTCTGAAGGCCACTCACTGTAAGACCCTACCCTCAGTTATAAGCTAATAAAAGCGTTTGTTCTCCCTCCAGTTGTGAGAGCTTTTATTCACGCTACAATTTTATTATCTTATTCCCTAAACGATGGAAGTGCTACTCAAGCCAAGTTTGCTACTGATAGACCCTCTGTCCCCCGACGTGGCTGAGGAGTTCACGTACTGGCTAGACTGCTTCCAGGCCTACCTGAACGCGACCAGAGACATCTACCACACCAATGAACTCAGGAGGTCCGCACTCATTTGAGGGTAGGAACGAAAGGGTATGCTTTCGAGGCTTTGAAGGCTCGGTACCTGGTAGCAAAATGAGGTCCTAGCGAGGCATCAACTCGTTCTATGTCACCAACAACCTGGAGAGACCATCGATGACTACCTGCTGAATCTGTGGACACTTGCCAAGAAGTGCAGGCCGCATTCGTGAGGAAGAACAGATCCGGGATATTCTAGTCATGGGGGTCTGCTCGAGGTACATGAGGCAGCGACTGTTCGATCGGGTAAGAAGGACCTGGCTGGCCACAATGAACTGGCCAAATCGTTGGAACAAGCAAGCTCAAGAACGACGACCTTGAAGCCTGTGAGCTCCCTCACCCAGGTGACCCATTCCAAGGACCAGCTGCTCCCGCTACCCCTGCCCTAATGGCTGCCCCTTCCTGTGCTAGGGAGTGCTTTTTCTGAAGAAGGCAAACATTTCAAAGGCTCTGGATTGGAAGACCTCATCTTGGGGTCTGCCTTCTTCCACAAATGTGGCTTCTCCTCCACCACTATTAACTTGGCCCTCACCTGCATCTCCTCCATTCCCCTCTCATCTGCCCTAGCTCCCCCTGCCCCCAGAAACATTAAACACAGAATTCCCCCTCGTTCTCACCTACCACCCCACCAGCCTCCGCATCCAACACATTATCTGCCGGAATTTCCAGCACTTACTACAGGACCCCACCAGCAGACACATTTTTCCTTCTCCTCCCCCTCACCCTTCCATAGGGACCACTCCCTCCGTGACTCCCTTGTGCACTCTTCCCTCCCCACCCATCGCACCCCTCCTGCGGCACCTTCCACTGTGGTCGTAGGAGGTGTAATACCTGCACCCACACCTACTCCCTCACCACGGTCTGAGGTCCCAAACACTTCACCTGTTCCTCCAAAGAACTCATTTACTGAATCCGGTGCCCCCTCTGTGACCTTCTCTACATCAGGGAGACCAGTCACAGATTAGGAGATCACTTCGCCCAGCACCTCTTCTCCGTCCACAACAAAAGCGACCTCCCCGTAGCCAACCATTTAAATCCTGAGTCACATTCTCAAGCTCACGTGTCTGTCCATAACCTTTCACTCTACCCTACCCTGACTACCTACCAATTGGAGGAACAACACTTCATTTTTCATCTGGGCCCCCTCCAACCCCAAGACATGAACATTGAGTTCACTGCATTCCACAAATCAGCTTGCTTTTTCCCCCCTCCCCTACCCCCTTTAACTAGTTATTCCAGTTCCTACTTCCTTTCTCTCTTCACCTAGCCTAGTCTCCTCTTCCCCCATCTATCATCTCCTACCCTCACCAACCCCTCTTCCCCCCTTATTCAGACATCTCTCATGTTCCCTCACACCTTGATGAAGGGCTCAAGCCCGAAACGTTGGTTCTGATCTTCACCTTTGCTACATAAAGGCACTGTTTGACCTGCTGAGTTTCTCCAGCATTTGTCTGTTTTTTTCATTTAACCATAGTGTGAACAGAATCCTGTGTTTTATCTGCATATTCCTTGCATCTCATTTGCATTCTACGTGTGTTCAACAACATTGTATAGTACATTGTATAGTCGTTTGGGGGGGGGGGGGTGAAATTCTGTATGTACTGATGAATTGTGTGCTCCGGTGTTGTTGGGTCTGGACTTCCTGTGTCACCTTAAAAACATGAGCTTGGAGTATTCTGATCCCCTCCCCTCTGTAACGGTTCGGAATGGAGGGCCTCTAAAATCAGAACCCACATGTAGCCTCCACAATGAATATCAATCCCCCCCTCCCCCCCACCTCGCTTCCCGAATCTGTCCTCAGACTGTAAACCTATTGCTACCAAGAGCAGGAGGTACAGCACAGACTGAGATTTCATAAAGGCTGAGGCATCATGTCTGCTCGACGAAGGTATCGTTGAACCTAGCTCTAGCATGTGGAGAGCATAGGTGGTCATGGGAAAAGGGGAAGACAAGTCCAAGTTAGTAATTGATTATAGCCAAACCGGTACACACTCCTGGACTCATACCCCATTCTTCGAATTTCGGACATGGTAAATGATATTGCGCAGTATTGGGTCTATTCGACCATCGACCTGAAAGCTGCCAGTCCATTCCAAGGACCGTCCATATATGGCATTTAAGGCTAACGGTTGTCTCTATCAATTCTGGAGGGTCCCTTTTGGTATCACTAATGGGGTTTCTATTTTCCAGATGCAGGTGGACAGAATGGTAAATGAGTCAGGTTGAACGCTACCTTCTCCTAGCTCAATAACGTCACTATTTGTGGCCATACCTTGGAAGACCATGATGCCAACCTCCAGAGTTTTCTAGTCACCGACCTCCAGGCAGATACTTTCCTTCCATTACTACTCTCTGCTTTCTTTCTGCGAGCCAATTTTTTATCCACAGAGCCAAGGTTCCATTGATCCTGTGCCTTCAGACTTTCTGAACAAGTCTCTTATGGGGGACCTTGTCAAATGTCTTGCTAAAATCCATGTAGACCACATCTACCACCCAACCCTCATCAATTTCTTTTGTTATCTTCTCAAAAAAACTCAATTAGGCTTGTTAGGCCTGACCTTCCCTTCACAAAGCCACGCTGACTATCCCTGAGTAGACTGGACTTCTCCAAATGCTCAAAGATCCTGTCCTTAAAAATTATCTCCAATAGTTTGCACACCATTGAGATAAGATTTACTGGTCTATTATTCCCAGGATTCTCCCTATTACCTTTTTTTAAAAAAGGGACTACATTTGTCATTCTCTACATTGTCCAACACACAGGCCTGTTCTATTCCCACCTCTCCCTGATCAAGGTCCTTTTCTCTTGTGAATACTGAAGCAAAGTATTCATTTAGGACCTCTCCTCTGCCTCCAGGCACATGTTGCTTCCTTTATCCTTTAGCGGCCCCACCCTCATTCTCATCATCCCTCTGTACTTCACATATGCATAGAACACCTTGGGATTGTCCTTAATCCTGCATGCCAAGGCCTTCTCATACCCCTTTGAGCTCTCCTAAATCCTTTCCTAAGCTCCTTCCTGGCTACTATATACTACTCATGAGCTCTTCCTCTTTCCAGCTTCCTATCTAATATATATTTGTGCATGTATGTCTTTTTGTTTGTCTGTTCTCCATGCAAATCAACATGGAGCACTCTAGAAATGTCCAAGGAGATTCAGTAAGGAGGTAACATTTGCTGCTGAATGTCATGACCACATTGAATTTAACCTTTAAGGTCATATGAAGTTCAAAAGTTCACAAAAAATGTGAACTTGCACCAATGACACCTTGATTAATTACAGTTGCTGTGCAACAACGTACATTCAGAATAAAGCAAGTGGCCAAACCCAGTTCAATATGGGCCCAAAAAACCAAAGCAATATTGGCATAACCTCTTCACAAGCCCATAGTTAGTCAAAGGAGAAAGCAAGAGACAATAGAGGAACATCAGTCTCACCTGCTGATGATGCTTCCAGACATGCAAGGAGCAGGCAGCAGGAAACAGGACAGCAGCGATACGCCTGTCTCAGTGCTTAGACCTCCAGACAGGCAAGGGGCAGGCAGTGGGAAATAGAACAGTGATATCAGTGCTCAGGCTTCCAGACAAACAGGAGCAGGCAGCAGGAAACAGGACACCAGCGATATGCCTGTCCAGTTCTACGTTGGATGTTCACGTGTTGGAAGCCCGAACAGTCTTTATTTAAATGCTCCAGGTGTAAAAACTAAGAATATTGTTTATTATAACCATATAACAGTTTTCAGCTAAGAAACAGGCCATATCAACCCTTCGAGTCCATGCCAGTTCACTTGAACAACTCCACTAGTTCCCCCCTCCCACTTTCCGCCCATAACCCTCCAACCCCCTCATATCCATGTACATCCTCTCTCTTTGGCTTGGACAGAAAGGACCCTGCCACAACTATGAAGCCCTTGTTTGTTTTGACAGATTCAACTTTGTTTGAATTGTATATCTCTGTTACAAAGGATATAAACATTGTGTTTGAAAATATATATTTATCCAGAATTACCATGAAGTTTTTTGGGTATTTTGCTTTCACCATGTAATCAACAACTGAGTGTTTTATTTCCGGGCATCGGCAGTAATCCTGCTAGTACTTAATATAAGCTTCCTTCTTCCTCTTGACCAGTTGCCTCACCTGCTTTGTCAACCATGGTTCCCTTTTCCTACCATCTTTTCCTTGCCCCAGTGGGACAAGCCTATCCTGAACCCAGCACAAGAGGTCCCTAAAACTTCTTCCATAGTAGCTCTGTGCTTTCTCCCTTGAACATGTTTCCAATTTACTCTTGCTAGTTCCTGCCTCATCCCATCATAATTAGTCCTTCCCCAATTAAGCACATCCTATTTTATCTGCTTTATCTTTATCCATAGCTATACTAAAGCTCAAGGAAGCTGTGGTCACTCTCACCAATATTTGGGGCTTGAGCCCCATCAAGGTTAAGATACATAATGGTTTGGAGGCCTGCAAACATCTTGCTCACACCTTGAAGGGCTTTACCCCAAAACACTGGTTCTGTAGCATTATCTTTGCTCTATAAAGGCCACTGTTTGACCTGCTGAGTTTCTCCAGCGTCGTGTTTTTACTTCAACCTCGGTGTCTATAGATTTTTGTTTTACTTCTTATACTCCTGTATCTCTTTCCTGACGGGAGCCGCTGAAAGTTGCTGCGTGCAGGGAGGGGGGAAAGGGATCCTCAACAATTTTGCACACCCGCTTCAGACAACAATCCTGGTAGATCGCATTGAATGGGTGGGGGAGAAGGGAGACTCTAGTGATCCTCTCTGCTGTTCCAATGGTCCTGTGGAATGAGACTGCAGACACTGTGATGTAGTAAACACACCGAAATGCTGGAGAAACTCAGCTGATCTTTTTAGCATCCACAGGGTGGCACCGTTAGTGTGGTAGTTAGTACAACACCTTCACAGCACCAGCGATCAGGACCGGACCGGGGTTCGAATCCTGCGCTGTCTGCAAGGAGTTTGTACGTTCTCCCTATGTCTGCGTGGGTTTTCTCTGGGCGTTCTAGTTTCCTCCCACTCTTCAAAAAAAATTACCAGGGTGTAGGTTAATAGGGTGTAAATTGGGCAGCACAGACTTGTAGGGCTAAATTGGCCTGAGACAGGGCTGTATGTCTAAATTAAAAATAAAAACAAAGATATATTGCCGATGTTTCGGGCGTGAGCCCGTCCTTAAAGGAAAATTCAGAAAAGGTAGAAGCAGGAGATATCAGAAAGTCTCAGAATTCAAAGAACGGGGGAGGAATCCAGACCAACAAAAGGTAAAGGTGTTAATTGGATGTGATAAGGGACTAGATCACGCAGAGGGTAGTGGGGGTATGGAATGAACTTCTGGCAGTAATGGGAGAAGTGAGATTGATGTTAATATTCAAGGAAAGGTTGGATAGGTTATATGAATGGAAGAGGTGTTGAGGATTATGGGCCAAATGCAGGTCAGTGGGACTAGGTGGGAGAAGATGTTCGGCACAGACTAGAGGGGCCAAACTGGCCTGCTTCTGTGCTGTAAATGGTTACATGCTTATCTATGGAAAAAACATTTTTGCATCCACTCTGTCTATACCTCTCATAATCTTGTAAACCTCTATCAAATCTCCCCTCATTCTTATTCACTCCAAGGAATATTTAATCTTTCCTGTAACTTAACTCCTGAAGACCTGGCAACATCCTAGTAAATCTTCTTTGCACTCTTTCAATCTTATTAACATCCTTTCTGTAGTTAGGGGAGCAGGACTGCATACAATATTCCAAATTTGGTCTCACCAATGTCTTAAAAAAAAACTTCAACATAACATCCCAACTCCTGCATTCAAGACTTTGATTTATAAAGGCTAAGATTCCAAAAGCTTTCTTTACAATCCTGTCCACCTGTGACGTCACCTTCAGAGAACAACGTATCTGTTTTCCCAGATCTCTCTGCTCCTCCGCACTCCTCAGGGCCCGGCCATTTACTGTGAATGTCCTTCCTTTGCCCTTCCAAAATGCATCACCTCACACTTGTGACCCATTCTCCCACTCAGCCCCACTCCCCTCCCTTCCCATAACCTTTGAAACCCTAACTGTTAAGATACCCATGTCTCTGCCTTAAATGCACCCAACGACTTAGCCTCCTCAACTGCCCTTCGAAGCAAATTCCAGAGGTTCACCACTCTGGCTAAAGAAATTCCTTTGCATCTCTGATTTAAATAAATGGGTGCCTGTGAAACATGAAGTTGGCCCACTTGTCCCAGGCTCCCCTTCCATGGGAAAAAAACTTTGCCACATCTACTCTGACCAGGGCTTTCAACATTTGAAATATTTCAATGAGATTGCCCCTCATTCTTCTGAATTCCAAGGAGTCCAGTCCCAGAGCCGTCAAACATTCCTTGTGTACTCATCGCTTCATTCCAGGAATCATTCTTCTGAATCTTCTCTGCACTCCATTGCCAGCTCATCCTTTCTTAAACAAGGAGTCAAAAACTGCACCCCGTACTTCAAGAGTAAGTTTGAAATGTGCTGGGATTGTAGGTCAATTGAGCTGAAATAGCCTGTTACCAAGCTGCATGTCTATGTCTAAATTTGACATCCTGCCAACTAGAATCACAGATCATGACAGCACAGAAATAGGCCCTTTCCCCTTCTACTCTCTGCTGAACTATGGGTTCTTGAAAAGTAACCTTGCCAAAGGCTGACTGAAATTTCAAATACACAACATCCACTGCATCTCCTTTATCCTGCCAGCTTGTCACTTCTTCAAAGCATTCCAATAGGTTTGAAAAGCAAGGTTTTCCCTGAAGGAAACCACGCTGACTTTGGCCGATCCTGTCATGTGCCTCCAAGTACCCCGTAAAATCATCCTTGACAATCAACTCCAACAACTTCCCAACCACTGATGTCAGGCTAACCGACCAATCACTTCCTTTCGGTTTCCTCCCTCTCTTGTTGAAATTTGCGATTTTCCAATCTTCTGAGGTCATACCAAAATCTAATGATTCCTGAAAGATCATAACCAATGCCTCCACTATCTCTACTGCTAATTTTTCCAGCTCCTGAGATTGAAATCCACCTGGTCCGGGAGACTTATCCACCCTTAGACCATTCAGATTTCTGAGGACCTTCACCCTTGATATAGTAACTGCACTCATTTCCCTTCCCTGATACCCTTCGACACCTTGAGGCTGCTCGTGTCTTCCACAGTGAAGACTTATGCAAAATACTCATTTAGTTCCTCTGCCATCTCCTTGTCTCCCATTATTATTTCTCCAGCATCATTTTCTAATGCTCCTTTTTTTCTTTATATACTTGAAGAAGCTTTTTATATCCTCCTTGATATTATTTACTAGCCTGCTTTCATACAAGCTGATTATAGACAGGATGCAGAGTTGGGCAGAAAAGTGGAAGATGGATTTTAATCTGGGTAAGTGTGAGGTGATGCATTTTGGAAGGACAAATCAGAAGGTCATGTACAGGGTTAATGGTCGGTTGTTTAAGAGTGTGGATGAACACAGAGACCTTGGGGTGCAGATCCATACATCCCTCAAGGTTGCCACGCAGGTTGATGGGATAGTTAAGGCCTATGGGATGTTGGGCTTCATTAATGGGGGGATTGAATTCAGGATTAAAGGTCATGTTGCAACTCTACAAATCTCTCGTGAGACCCCACAAAGTATTGTGTTCAGTTCTACTCACCTCATTTATAGGAAGGATGTGGAGGCAAGGTTAACAGAGCTGGGACTTTTCTCTTCAGAGCATAGAAGGATGAGAGGAGACGATAGAAGTCTACAAGATTCTGAGAGGCATAGATAGGAAGGACAGCCAGCACCTGCTTCCCAGGGCAGGATCAGGAAATACCAGAGGACACGAGCACAACGTGAAGGGAGGGAAGATGAGGGGAGACACCAGGGGCAAGTTTAAAAAAAAAGAACAGAGTTGTAGGTCCCTGGAATGCCTTGCTGGGAATGGTGGTGAAGGCTGAAACATTGAGGGCATTTAAGGACTCTTAGACAGACACATAGATAAATGAAAAATAGAAGGTTACAGGGTAGGGAGGGTTTTGTATTCTTTTAGGAAGGAATAAAAAAGGCGGCACAACTTCATCTTCCCTCCTTATGTTTTTTTTAGTTACCTTCGGTAAGTTTTTATTAAAAACTTCCCAATCCTCTCTTCCCACTAGTTTTGCTTCCTTGCCCTCACCTTTGTTTTCACATTGGCTTTTTGTCGTCTTTAGTCAGCCACATTGTGACATTTTTCCTTTTGAATATTTTCTCTTTTTTGTTCGATTTACCTGCACCTTCCCCATTTCTTGCAGAAACTCCATCCATTGCTGCTTCGCTGTGTGACAGTATTTAGAGGTGGTTTGGGAGGAATTGTTAGAGCAGCTTGCGCACACACATTTTAAGGCACAGAATATTTGCAGGACTTTTCCAGAATGCTTTTTGCAGGAGGCAACAAGGTATCGACAGCAGCTTGCTTGGGAGAGCATGTGATCTTTGCAGGCAGAGGAGAAGAGTTTTGCTCTCTCAAAGGGAGGGCGTGAAACAGAGAGGAGAGGCACAGAAATCAGTTCCAGAGAAACAAGCTGGCAAACTTTAGAAGGCTGCCTGGTCAAAGGAGAAGACTGGCGGTCTGAAAGGTGACCTGAAAGAAAGAGGATCATCTGGAGAACCCTGAAGGGGGTGTTTCGTCGGGAAGACTGATTGAGAAGGAATCAGTTGCAGATGTCCTGGAAAAGGAATCTCTCTCTGAAAACCAGCAAGAACCCTCCTGAGTGGTAACCATTTGCCTGTTAAGCACCAAAGTCTGGTGAACTTTGTCAATGTTAACTTCTGTGCACAGTACAAGAACTGTCTGCGAGATTGGACTGTGATCCAAAGAACTTTTCTAATCTTTAATATACATTACACACACCTGCACTTAGTATTAGAATGGGGATTAAGTAGTTAGGTAGGTTAAGTAACAAGTTAAAGTTTAATTCTGTTTTCTTGTTTAAATATAATTTAAAAACTACTTTTGTTTAAATAACCCTGTGTTGTGGTGCATATCTATTGGTGCTGGTTTTTTGGGGTTCTCTGGACCCTGTAACAGCTGTGTTCCCCACTACCTCCCCCATCCAATCTACTTTGGCCAATTCCTCTTTCATGCCACTGTAATCCCCTTTACTCAACTGTAATAGCGACACATTTGACTTTAGATTATTCTCATTGTTAAATTTCAGACAGAACTTGGTCATATTGGATCACTGTCCCCCAATGGTTCCTTTACTCCAAGCTTTCTAATCACCTCTGGTACATCACACAATCCAGTACAGCCAGTCCCCAAGTGGGTTCATCAACAAGCTGCTCTAAAAATCTTCAAAACCTCTCTGAGATTGGTTTTCCCAATCTACATATGTGTTAAAATCCTCTCGAGTTCTAGAACATTCCTCTTCTGATAGGCTTTTTCTATCCGCTGTTGCAATTTGTTGTCCACATCCCGGCTTCTGTGTAGAAATAGGTATATAATTGCCAATAGAGTATTTTTATTCTTGCCATTGTTTAACTCTTTCTAATAATTTAGTTTTGTTCCTTACCAACACCCCCTCTACTTACCTGCCTATCCTTTCAATATACTGTGTTTCCTTAGACATCCAGCATTTAGTCATGAGTCCGTGGCAGCCACTATATCATTCCTGCCAATGTGTAGCTGTTCTACAAGGTCATCCACTTTATTTCTTATACAGCGTGTATTTAAATACAAAACCTTTCACCCTGTCGCTGTTACTGCAGAGAAGAGGTGGAACATCCGTAAAATGGTGCAAGAGTAACAATCTGAGTTACTCAGCAGAGATCGTGGACGTCAGGAGGACCAGAAATGACCACCCTCAACTTCACACCAACATCTCTGAGGTAGAGAGAGTGGAGAGAACCAAGTTCCTTGGAGTTCACTTAATTAGTAACCCTATCATGGACACTCAACATCTCCTCACTTGTCAAGAAGGCGCAAAATCTCACTTCCTGAGATGACTGAAGTGGGCAAGGCTACTGGCCACCATCATGGCAACTTTCAAAAGAAGCTCTATCGAGAGTGTCCTGGCCAGCTGCTTCACAGTGTGGAACTGTTGCTACAGAGAAATGGATTAGAGGTCAATCCACAGGATCACAAGAGTGGCAGAGAGGACCACTCGAGTCTTCCTCTCCTCCATTGGCATGATCTACTGGGATGGTTGTCTGAAGAGGCAATACAAAATGATGAGGACTCCTCCCACTCTGCACACAGCATCTTCCAGCTGCTCCTGTAAGGGAAGAGATAGAGTACCAGAGCCAGCACCACCAGGCTGAGGAACTGCTTCTTCCCACGGGCAGTGAGAACATTGAATGACCAAAGGAACTGCTCATATGGACCGACCTTCCGAGACTCTCATATTCAGGAAACATTTGTTTTTTTTTGTACAGATGTCCTGCATAGTATTGTTTGTGCTTGTGTTACATCTGGTTGTAGGTCTGCAGGACTGGAGAACAGTGTCTTGTCGGGTTGTACTTGTACAATCAGAAGACAATAAACTTGACTTGTTGCATTGCAACACATCCCCATGGCAGCAGTTTTGTCCCTTTTCCTGTTCTTCCACACAAACCCACTACCAATTGACCCTACTTATGCATCAACCACCTCTTCCTCTTCACTTTGGTTCCCACCCCACCCCCCCCCACCAATCTAGCTTAAACCCTCCCTCCTCCCCAACAGCTTAGCAAACCTCCCTCCCAGAATATTGGTTCCCGTCAAGTTCAGGGGCATCCTTTCCCTGAAAAGTTTCCAATAATCCAAGACCTTGAAACTCTGCCCCATCTCTTCCACTACACATTTCTCTGTCTTCCTGTAATGACCTTCCCCAGCTCTTGGCTGAGACAAACACCTTGAAGGTCCTGCTCTTCACCATCCTTCCTAACTCCCTAAATTTGCTTTGCAGGACCTCTACCCAACTCCTGTCTGTGTTACTGGTACCAACATGTACCACAACCTCTGGCTGCTCACAATACCCCTCAAGAGGGGGATCCCTCTTGAACCCAAGCACACAGGAGGTAACACACTATTCTGGAGTCTCTTTTGTAGCCACAGAATCCCTCTTCTGTTCCCTGACGATGGCTATCGTTCTGTCTTCACCTTTCCCTTTTGAGGCTCATTGCTATTGGTCTGGCTGCTGCTTCCTGGCCCAGATAGATCATCCTCCCGAGTCAGATCCAAAGGGGTACACTTGTTGCTAATAGCCACAGGGGTACCCTATACTGACTGCTTGTCCCTTTCCTTCTCCTGTTACCCAGCCACCTGCTTCCTAGGTGTGATTGCATCCCTGTAACACCTGCCTATCACCCTCCTGAATGATCCAGAGTTCATCCAGCTCCAATTCCCTAATGCGGTCTGTAGGAGCTGCAGTCGGATGCACCTCACAGATGTAGTTGTCAGGGATACTGTTGGCTTTTCTGACCAACCACATTCTTCAAGAGGAGCATATTCCTGCCCTGACTGTCATTCCCACTATTAATCTGCATTGATTCCATGATCTCACTGAATACGTTTACCCTTAGAAACTCAAAGCATTCGATGATCTCCACATTGATGCAGAGTGAGCTCTACCCCTCCTCCAGAAGAACGTGACCAGCTCCTCATTATTGCTGACGTGGAGAGAAAAGGTTGTCCCTCACTGCTCTTCTCTGGCTCATCGTTTGCGACTTATTGTCAGAGTACATACATGAGATCATGTACAATCCTGAGATTCTTTTTCCTTTGGGGCCAGGCAGAATTACCACTTATTATTGGCAGTGCAAAAAAAACTGTACGCATGTACATGTAAACAAAGAGACTGCAATAAAGAGGAAAAAAATCAATAAAGTGCAAAAATCGGAGTCCTTAAATGAATCCCTGGTTGAGTTTATTGTTGGAATCTGATGTGTGTGTAACTGTGTGAAGTGTAATGGAGTTTTCAGTCCAGGAAAACTTTGTGCAGCATCTAGAGCTCCTGATCGCTAATTAGTCATTTGGTTTTCTTGATAGAGAAGCCAGGAGTCTGTTCAGGGGTCAAATACAGAGGGGTGGTTTGCCTGCCCCTGGTGGGGTCCCTCCTCTTGTGTGGGGCAGCAGTCGTGCTGTCAGAGAAAGGCCACCTCCAACTTCAGTCACTGTCCAGCTGTACACAGGCAGTGCTCACGCTGCCCACACTGAGAAGCTGAGCTCACTGGAGTGCAGAAGAAAATGGGAGTTCCATCACCACCAAGGCTCCCCTGAGATCTCTTTGTCTGGTTCCTCCCCCCCCCCCAACTAATTTCCCTTTAAATTTTTCACCACATTCTCTCTGCAAGCCTCTCTGGGTCAAACTTCTCACTTCCCCAATCCTGATGCAGAGGATCTTAAATCTTCCTGCCTCATCCCACTGATAGGATTATCCTAGTAACTCTCCAAGCTGGATCCATCTCAAAACCAGAATTTATTGTCACGAGCAGGTCACAATATTTTTGAACAGTGTTCCAGTGCAAATATTGCTATAAACTACATTTAAAAATAAATAAGTGCAAAACGAAGAGAAAGTCAGGCAGTGTCTGTGGTTTGTTGTCCATTAAGAAATCTGATGGCAGAGGGAAAGAAGCAGTTTTTGTACCATTGGGGTTTGTCTTCAGGCACCTGATGGTAGCAGAGTGAATAGGGCATGGCCTGGGTGGTGGGGGACCTGGAGGATAGAAGCTGCTTTAAGACACCACCTTCTGAAGTGTCCTCAATGGAGTGAAGACTGATGCCCATGATGGCGCCAGCTGAGTTCACAACTCGTTTTTTCTTCTTTTCCTGAGCATTGGCTTCTCCATACCAGACAATGATGCCCTCCGCGCGTGTCAAGATGCCCTCCGCGCGTGTCAAGATGCCCTCCGCGCGTGTCAAGATGCCCTCCGCGCGTGTCAAGATGCCCTCCGCGCGTGTCAAGATGCCCTCCGCGCGTGTCAAGATGCCCTCCGCGCGTGTCAAGATGCCCTCCGCGCGTGTCAAGATGCCCTCCGCGCGTGTCAAGATGCCCTCCGCGCGTGTCAAGATGCCCTCCGCGCGTGTCAAGATGCCCTCCGCGCGTGTCAAGATGCCCTCCGCGCGTGTCAAGATGCCCTCCGCGCGTGTCAAGATGCCCTCCGCGCGTGTCAAGATGCCCTCCGCGCGTGTCAAGATGCCCTCCGCGCGTGTCAAGATGCCCTCCGCGCGTGTCAAGATGCCCTCCGCGCGTGTCAAGATGCCCTCCGCGCGTGTCAAGATGCCCTCCGCGCGTGTCAAGATGCCCTCCGCGCGTGTCAAGATGCCCTCCGCGCGTGTCAAGATGCCCTCCGCGCGTGTCAAGATGCCCTCCGCGCGTGTCAAGATGCCCTCCGCGCGTGTCAAGATGCCCTCCGCGCGTGTCAAGATGCCCTCCGCGCGTGTCAAGATGCCCTCCGCGCGTGTCAAGATGCCCTCCGCGCGTGTCAAGATGCCCTCCGCGCGTGTCAAGATGCCCTCCGCGCGTGTCAAGATGCCCTCCGCGCGTGTCAAGATGCCCTCCGCGCGTGTCAAGATGCCCTCCGCGCGTGTCAAGATGCCCTCCGCGCGTGTCAAGATGCCCTCCGCGCGTGTCAAGATGCCCTCCGCGCGTGTCAAGATGCCCTCCGCGCGTGTCAAGATGCCCTCCGCGCGTGTCAAGATGCCCTCCGCGCGTGTCAAGATGCCCTCCGCGCGTGTCAAGATGCCCTCCGCGCGTGTCAAGATGCCCTCCGCGCGTGTCAAGATGCCCTCCGCGCGTGTCAAGATGCCCTCCGCGCGTGTCAAGATGCCCTCCGCGCGTGTCAAGATGCCCTCCGCGCGTGTCAAGATGCCCTCCGCGCGTGTCAAGATGCCCTCCGCGCGTGTCAAGATGCCCTCCGCGCGTGTCAAGATGCCCTCCGCGCGTGTCAGTACACCTGTAGAAATTGGCAAGAGTGTTTGGTGACTCTCCTCAAATTCATCAGAAAATATAGCCTTCTTTGTGATTGCATCAGCTTGAGGCTCCAGAACAGATCCTCAGAGTTATTGATACCCAGGAACTGGAAGCTCTTAATCTTCTCCACTACGGAGTTCTTGATGAGGACTGGTTCCTGTTCAGACTTCCCCCTTCCTGCTTCACAATCAGCTCCTGTTTTGTTAAAGTTAAGCACAAGGGTTGTCGTTACACCATTCAACAAGCAGATCCAGCTCCCTCCTATACGTATCCTCATTGCTGTTTCCAACTCTGTCAACTGTGGTGTCAGACACAAATTTGTAGAGCCACACTCATGAGTGTATAAATGAGGTGAGCAGTGAGCGAAGCACGTATCTTTGAGGTGCACCTGTGTTGATTGTCTGTGAGGAGGAGACATCGTTTCTGATTCGTATCTCTAGTCCAGTATTAGCAGCGACTAAACAGTGAGCTGATGGAGGAACTTGGTGGGTCAGTCGTCTGTGGGTTGAAGTGGCTCCATTTTGATCTGTGGATGCTCATGCCTTTTGAGAATACACGTGGCCTGTCAATTGTGCTCTGCCATTCTACAAGACCACGGCTAATCTGGCCTTTCCCCATAACCTTCAGTTCCTCAACTGTGCAAATATTTGCATTTTGCATGTTTAATGACGTAGTCTGTGTTCCTACTTGGGCAAAGAATGCCAAGACCCCAGATTCACAAGCCCTGGGAGAAGCAGCAAGTCACTTTGCTCATTCATAGTTTGCTCAAGATTCCAGGCTCTTCAACTTCAGAGTTAATCTATTTTGTTTAATTGGGCCTGGTTCAAATAAATGAAAGTTCTCATTTCATGGTTCCTTTCATTTTGAAGGAAGGTGGCAAAACATTGGGACCCTGTTCAATATCAGGACAGCCAGGGGCCTGTCCCATGGCCGATGGAAAGATTTCCATTCCTTGATTGCTGATAAGATACAGGAGCAGAATAAGGCCATTCAGCCCATTGAGCCCATCCCATTGTTTTGTCTCTCCTTTTTAACCTCATTTTCCTGCCTTCTCCTTGTAACCATGGATTCCTTTCCTAATCAGGAACCCATCTATCTCAGTCTTAAACATCCTCAATGATAGGACCTCCACAGTTGTCCATGGCAACAAATTCCACAGATTGACCCCTTCCCCCCCCCCCCCCACTGGTAAAGAAATTCCTCCTCATCTGTTCTAAAGTGACTTTTATGTCTTCCAAGGCTATGCCCTCTGGTCCCAGACTACCCCCACCACAGGGAACATCCTCTCCACATCCACTCTATCCAGTCCTTTCAGTATTCAATAGGTTTCAATGAGGTTCCCCTCCATTCTTTTAAACTCCAGCAAGTACAGCTCCTCAGCCATCAAATACTTCTCCCTTGCATTCCAGGGATCAATCTTGGGAACCTGTTCTGGACTCTCTCCAATGTCAACACATTCTTCCTTAGATAAGGAGCCCACAACTGCTCACCAATACTCCAAGTGCAGTCTAAACAATGTCATATGAAGTCTTAACACTACATTCCTGCTTTTAATATTCCATCCTTCTCAAAATGAATTCTAACATTGCATTTACCTTCCTTACCACCAAATCTATCTGCAGGTTGACCTTTTGGGAACCTTGTACAAGAACTCCCGGTGCCTCTGCACCTCTGATTTCTGAACTCATTGGCTGTTTAATAAATTGTCTACTCCTTTATTCCTTCCACCAATTCCTTGCCTAATCTCCATCCTTCTGCACACTCAGTCCTTCCTCAACACCACCTGCCCCTCTATCTTTGTATCATTTGCCATCTTGGTCACAAAGCCATCATCTCTACCATTCAAGTCATTTGCATACAATACGAGAAGAAATGGGCCCAACACTAGTTACCAGCAGCCAACCAGAAAATGCCCATTTTATCCCCACTCTCTGCCTCCTGCCAATCAGCCAATATTCTATACACACTTGGCATCTGGTTGGAAAGTATTGAGATGGAATATTAGGTGTTGTTCTTCCATTAACATCGACCTCCAGTTTCTGTTAACCCCTTCCCCAAGTCTCTCCACCCCTTCCCTCTCCTTTCAGAGAGCTTACCCCCTTCCCCCATCTGCCCTCCCACCCACATCTAAATGACTCTTACCCACAAGCCTGTACTCCTCTCCCTGCCCCATCCTCCCTCTTCAACTCTCCCCACCTTTTTATTCAGGTACCTGCCTGCCTTCTGCTCATACCTTGAAGGGCACAGGCCTGAAACATTGGTTATCCTTTACCTGCTGTGTGGCCTGCCGAGTTTCTCCAGCACATTTGTATATTGCACTTCCGTCCATGCCAATAATGTTCCTATAAGGCTTCTATTTTGCTTAACAGCCTCGTGTTCCACACCTTGTCAAAGGCTTTTGAAAAGCCAAATAAATGACCTCCACTAACTTTGTCCTCCCTGTCATCTCCCTGGAGAATTCCAACAGGCTTGGCAAGCAAGACTCCCCCAAAAGGAAACCGTGCTGACTTCTGCCTACATTACTGCAAGCCTCCAAGTACCCCAAAACATTACAGCACAGAAACAGGCCCCTTCAGCCCTTCTTGTCTGTGCCAAAATATTATTCTGCCTAGTCCCACTGACCCTGCACCCTGACACATCCCTCCCATCCACATACTTGCCCACATTCTACTTAAAAAATTAAAATTGAGCAGGTGATCAGAGATGGTGGCAGAGGGGTGGTAGAAGGATTCTAGAGCTCCCAGATAGAAAAAAAACCAAGAAAATCCCCTAATTATCAGGAAAAGATAAGAATAGTACAAGAAACAAAAAGTCAAAGGAGAATGGGAAAGAAACAAAGACCGATTTTAAAAAGAATGGAGCAACTAACTAAATTCCTAAATTCATTTGTTAAAATAGCTTTAGCTGTGGCCAAGAAATGTGTTGCAATTACTTGGAAATCCGACCCCTCTACAGACAACACAATGGAAGACGGGTGAACAGTTGGATTCCTATGGAATAAAATTCACATACAAACTAAAGAGCAAATATGACACATTTATAAAAATGTTTGGATTTATATAGGGGCCAAATATAAATTTTAAGGTGCTATTATACAAATACAAGCGACTTCCCCTCGAAGACATCCCTTTTTAAACCCAACTGTAAATTCTGATAGTGTGCGATAGGTTCTGGGGTGGGCCATTTGACCGATTAAGCCAGCATTGTCATTCATTTAGATCATGGCTGATGTTCTACTATCAGTACCCTCTCCCTCCCTTCTCCCCAAGAACCTTATCAAACTCCCTCTTGAACTTCTCCAGAGAACCCACCTCTACCACCCTCTGTGGCAAAGCATTCCACAGACCAACAACTCTGGGTAAAACAAAAAAATTCTCATCTCTCCTAAAGGGCCTTCCCAGTATTCTTAAACTATGGCTTCTAGTCCTAGTCTCCCCCAACATCAGGGACATGTAATCAGTTTCTATTATGTCCAATCCTTTAATAATCCTATATACCTCAATCATATTTCCCCCCACCCCCCCCCCCCCCCCGTCCTTCTAACTTCCAACATATACAACCCCAGCTTATCCAACCTTTCGGCATACATCAATCCTGCCATCCCGGGAACTAACCCTGTGAATCTACGCTGCACCCCCTCAATAGCGAAAATGTCCTTCCTCAAATTAGGAGACCAGATCTGGACACAATACTCCAGGTGTGACCTCACCGTGGCCCTGTACAGCTGCAGAAGGACCTCTTTACTCCAATACTCTATTCCCCTTTTTATGAAGGCCGACATGCCGTCTGCCTTGTTGAACCTGCACGCTAGCTTTTAGTGACTGATATACAAGTACACCTAGATCACATTGCACTACCCCACTCCAACTTAACTCCATTTAAATAATAATCTACCTTCCTGTTCCTGCCACCAAAAGTGGATAATCTCACCTTTATCCACATTAAACTGCATCTTCCATGCCTCCGCCCACTCACCCAACCCATCCTATCATGACCTGGCTCAGGCTCAGCAGGACGACCCTGAGATGCACAGCTCCAGGACCTTCCACTGGACACCAATGGCTCGACTACCCTCTGCAACGTCTCCACAGGCCAATCCCAACCACTAGTCCATGCCTAAAGGTGGAGAACAGTTTTCAACACTATACATGGCTTGTCCCACCCCTCCATCTAAACAACAGTGTGGATGGTATCTCCTGTTTCGTCTGGCATGGATTACAGAAGCAAGTTACAGAGTGGACAAAAACCTACACGGACTGCCAGATTGCAAGGTCCAGCAATACACCAAGCCCCACGTCCAGCAGCTTGACATTCCAACCCGCAGGTTCCAGCACGACCACCTTGACTTAGTTGGCTACTTGCCAGTCTCCCAAGGGTCATGCTACCTGCTTACAATGGTGGACAGGTTCACTCAATGGCCAGAGGAAGTTCCTCTCCCAGAGGCCACTACCAACCAATGCAGCAGGGCTTCCCTCTCTCCCTGGGTCTACCATTTTGGAGTCCCAGTGCACATACTGACTGAGGAGCCCAATTCACCTCTGTCCAATGGGCTAGTTGAGCATTTCCATTGCCATGTGAAATCAACACTGATGGCACGGCTCGAGAGGCCCAACTGGGTAGACGAACTAGTCTATGGTGAGTCCTGGACTAGTTCCCTCTTTCAGCCACCAACATGGTGTTCATACTGGAGAGACTGCGAGACAAACTGGGCGCTCGCACCACCACCACCATTACGACATTGTCACCAACCTTTCAACTACCCCACAGACAACCTCCCGTGACTGTGTTCATTCATTCAAAGGGGCAGGTACAGGACGCCCCTATGAGGGACTCTACAAGGTGCTCCGAAGGAATACATCCACCTTTATACTCAACATCGGGGGCAATGAGGAACTGTTCACACTGGACTGCTGGAAACCCACTCATCTGGATTTGTCACAACCAGTAAGGGTCCACCCCACCAGTGCATAGGGGGTCAGCAAACCTCGACGCATTGCGAGATTATCGGTGCCGGACATGTGGTGATGCACATAGTTGTGGCGGAGAACTGGCCCTGCTGGTCACGTGTGGTCAGCAGGGTAGCTGTGGCAAAGATGGCATCACAGGTCCTTCTCTTATGGTCCAGACCAGAAGGGCACGTGCATGCTTACATCAGCAGGGTGCAAGTTCCAGAATGCCAGGGCTGGGCTGAGAACAGCCTTAAAGACTGCAATGCAAACTTCAAAGTAAATCAGTTATGCTAAACGAGCTCACAGCCTGTTGACTCAGTCATTTCACCGCGCTCGTACACACTACACAGCACATTTATTAGAGTGTGGCGACTCTATCTGAAACACCTAGGTACACAGATATAATTTCACCCCTTCGGAATAAAGACAATAAAATAATCCATCTAAGAAGTGCGACATGGCACAGACCATAGGCTCTTGTTTTCTTGTCCCTTATTCCCCCTTTTTATTTAAGGGCCTGGGGGCTTTATCAGTATTTTAAAAATTTGTATGATTGATAAAACTATTCTCAGTTGTATTGGGGCTATGGGGAGGGCAAAAACAGATATACACACTCACGTTGAAAGTGTATTGTCTAAATTGGTCTTTAAAAAAAAAATCAATAAAATATTTTAAAAATTAAAATTGAGCCCATATTCACCATCTCAGCTGGCAGCTCATGTCACCACCACTGTGTGAAGAAGTTCCCCCTAAACTCTTAACCCATGTCCTGTAGTTTGTATCTCAGTGGAAAAAGCAGACCTACATTAATTCTATCACCTCAATTTTAAATATCTCTCAAATCTCCTCATTCTTCTACATTCCAGGGAATAAAATCCTCATCTGTTTACCTTTTCCTTGCTGAATTAAAAGCTGAAATTACCCACATAGCTTTGTAAGTAGATATCATGGAGCCCAGCACATGCAGTGGAATTGGAGAAGGGCAATAAATGCAAGAAATAAACTGGAGGGACTAAACTGGTAAGGCGACATTTTGGGTCAGGACCCTTTTAGAGTGGAGTGGGAAGAGAAGGCAGCATGCAAGGCTGGGGAAGAAACCAGGTGGCAATGAGATAACAGACAAATGAAGGTGGGAGAGGTGATGAGACAGGTTGTGGAGGAGACCACTTTGGGTGGGGGAGGGATAATTAGTGCAGCTTGTCACCCACATCCCAAACCTTGGGCAACTCCAATTTCACCAGCTCTACCCTCCAGGTCTGCTGACATGGGTTACGGCAATAATTATCCACCGACAATCATTCCCAGCAGTATCACCTTGAACCAGTAGCCAGACTGAAGCTCCTCCTCCCAATGTTCCTCCAAACCAAATGTTCAAGAAAGTGCAATAATCCTTGGATTCAATCAGGGATTCATAACTCTGGCACCCAGATCCCACTTTCAACTGCAGAATCCAGCAATTGCTCCATGTGTGTGAAAGGCGATGCATGCTGTTCAAGGAGATACTTCATACTGAGTCTAACACCACAGTGTGTCACTCAAAACCGCTTGGAGTGCACACACCCAACTTGACATCAGAGGTCAAGTTCTGGAAAGCAGAGTACTCCTCAGCAGGAAGCATGTGAGCTGTGCAAACTGGGAGAGTTGGTCCAAGTCCAGACTCAACATGGGAGAGTTAAAGGTCAGTGATTGGGATGGTTTGTATATCTTGCAACTGTTAAAGTAGGAATTGACTAGTTTTTCCGGTTCTACATCAGAAACCTTGAAGTCTAACACTGAGTATCAGGTACGTGTGGAGCACTGTCTCAAGAAATTCAAGTTCACAAGATATCACAGCAGAAGTAGGCCCAACAAGTCTGCTCCACCCTACAATCAGGAGCTGAGCATCCTCCTACTTGGCCCCACACCCCAGCTTTCTCCCTGTAACCATTGATGCCCTGACAAATGAAATACCCTGACTAATCAAATACTTGGCAATCTCTGCCAGAAATATACCCAAGAACATCTTTCACTGCCACCTGTGGCAACGTTCCACAAATGGATGAAACAGCATTCCTTGGTCCTCCGTGTAAAAACATGCGGGCACATACATCAACCATTATCACTCTAGTCGTAACCTCCTTTTATTGCTACTTGAAGGTAAACAACTTTGCACGCAATGTCACCAAAACTAAAGACTTCAGGAAAGGAAAGCCAGAGATGTACAATCCAGTGATCATTGGGAGAATCAGAAGTGGAGAGGCTGAGCTAATTTAGGTTCTTGGGAGTTACTATCTCAGAGGATCTTTCCTCGATCCAACACTCTAATGGCATTGTAAAGATATGGATTGGACATGGTCATTGGCTGGTAAAGGCACTCTACCCTGGACTCCTCCCCTGTGGCCTAGGCCATAAAGGTCGAGCCACCTCTCCCTTCCCTAGCTTGGATTCAGGCCAGGTCAAGCTTTCTTTACAATAAAGCCTATCATTCCCCTCAGTCTTTGTGGTTATTGGGGAAACTGGTCTTGCCCATCAATTTATTGTACAGAAAATTTAAACATCTCCGGTAAAGGAAAAGTTTCTCTGCCTCGATCAGCTAGAGGTGGATCCCCAAGTCCCGGGTGCATCGGAACTCTTCGAACAGTGGATCAGTTGTTTTAACAACTTCCTTGAGGTCGCTGCTGGAGTGGTCGACTCGTAAGGTTCTACAGGCAAGAGTTGGCCAGAGGGCTTTCCAGGCCATCAGAAGCTGCGCAACCTACACCAAGGAGACGGCTAAGCTATACAAACCCAAAATCAACAAGGTCTACTCCTGCTACGTCCTGGTGTCGAGAAAACTGCAGCAGTCTGGTGAGTCAGCAGAGGAGTTCATCCGCACTCTGATCACACTGGGAAAAAAAACTGTTTGGGGATCCCCACGGTCCCTCTGCTGGGGGCCCAGTGCTTTGAATACCTGGTCCGGCACCTGTCGGGGGGTGGAGGTCAGATTATATTCGACAACGTCTCAAGGAGGAACAACTACCACTGAAACGGGCGATCCAACTGGCAAGGACTTTAGACTTGGCCCAGTGTCACATTGAGTCAATAGTGGGCCTACCCTGTACTTGCCACCACAAGGGCCACCATGCTGGGAGACAGCTGACCCGTCCGCAGTGGCACCAGGATCTATGAGGTGCTACTTCTGTGGGCAGGCAAAACACCTACGACATCTCTGTCCCGCAAAAGGAGCTAGCATCTCAGGCTGTGGGAAAAAGGACTATTATCAACTGGTCTGTAGGTCCAGAGCCTCATCCCAAACAAGCACGTCATGTATGGCTGATGAGCTTCTGGTGCCGGCTGCATGCGCGGTAAGGGGGATGCCATCTTGCTCGCTGCCGCCCCCATCTTCTATGCAGCGGCATCCCTTTTAGATGACGCCATGTCTGCCTTCTTCATCGATGTTGGCAGTGTGGTCAACATTGAGGCCGCTCTTGGACATCGGGCCTCCCCACTGACGACAACACACCTATCCTGGCATTGATCACCTTGAACCAGGCCAGCCCTCATCTGATCACAAACTCCATGATGCAGATTGAGGTGATTGGGCACGTTGAACTGCCTCTTCGATAGTAGCAGTACCAAAAGTTTTATGCACCCTGAGGTGGCCCGTAGGCTCTTGATCCCCATATGGCCAATGACCTGACCGGATCCGTGTTGATGGCGGCGAAAGACCAGCGGACTAATATCCAGGGGTACTGTGTGGCATCTGACAGGGGGGGGGGTTTGAAAAATTTTATAATGACGACTTCTTGCTGGTCATACCCCAGCTCTGCTCACCGATCCTCCTGGCCCTCGACTTCCAGAGTCAGTTCAGGGGCCCACCATTTACAATCCACAGGTTATGGACCCTCCCCTCCCCCCACCGAGCACCCAGCCTTCAGCACCAACCTGCAGCCTCACCACCCTGTGGGTGTCTCCTCCATCACTATTTGCAAACCTCACCCCAGACTAAACCAATTGCCACCAAGAGCAGGCACTACAGCGCTGAGGATATGGCGTTCATCTGGCCCAAGGTTCAGTGACTCTTGGTGGAGGGGATCATAGCCCATATCTCCAGCCCCTGGAGGGCATAAGTCCTCATGGTCAAAGGGGCAGGCAAGCCCCAGATGGTGATTGACTACAGTCAAACAATCAACCACTTCACCCAATTGGATGCATACCCTCTACCCTGGATAGCCGACTTGGTCAACAAGGTCACACAATACTTAGACGGACTTGAAGTCACTTCCCGTGGGTGCCTTTGATATTATATCTCTGCTTTTCAGAGGGTTGTGGATTGGATGGTGGAGGAGCACAAGCTGATGGTGACATTCCCATATCTGCACAATGTCACCATCTGCGGCCATGACCAGCAGGACCCCAACACGAACCTCAGAAAGTTCTTATGTGCGGCCAAGTCTCTCAACCTGATGTACAATAAGGACAAGTGCGTGTTCAACACAGACTGCCTGACCCTCCTCAGATGCATCATAGCACATGGTGTCATTGCCCCGGACCCCGACCGCATGCGACCTCTTATGGAGCTCTCGGTCCCAAACACCCTAAAGGCACTGAAGAGGTGCCTGGGGCTGTTTTCCTATTATGGACAATGGGTCCCACCCCCTGATTAAGTCCACAACTTTCCCACTATTGGCAGAAGCCCAAGCTGCATTCGATCAGATCCGAGGAGACATCGCAAAGGCCATGGATGAATCCATCCCATTTCAGGTGGAGAGCAATGTCTTGGATTTCGCACTGGCCGCCACTCCTAACCAGGAAGGGAGGCCAGTAGCATTTTTCTCCTGCACCCTGCATGGTCCTGAGGTACAGCACTCCTCGGTCGAGAAGGAGACAAGCTATTGTTGAGGTGGTGCGCCATTGGCAACATTACCTGGCCAGTAAACGGTTTACCCTGCTGACAGACAAACGGTCCATGGCCTTCCTGTTTAATACTAAACAGCGGGGTAAAATTTAAAAAATGACAAGTTTCTTAGGTGGAGATTCAAGTTCTCCGTCTATAATTACGACATCTTGTACTGACCAGGTAAACTCAACGATTCCCCCGGGCGCCCCGTCCCCGGGGGGGGGGGGACCCGGGCGCCCCGTCCCCGGGGGGGGGGGGACGCGACCCGGGCGCCCCGTCCCCGGGGGTGGGACGCGACGCGGGCGCCCCGTCCCCGGGGGTGGGACGCGACGCGGGCGCCCCGTCCCCGGGGGTGGGACGCGACGCGGGCGCCCCGTCCCCGGGGGTGGGACGCGACGCGGGCGCCCCGTCCCCGGGGGACATTCACCAGTGGCATCTTGACCGTCCCCAGACCCTCCACGACAGTCTATGCCACCCCAGAGTCACAAGGTTGTACCACTTTATCAAAACTCAGAACCTTCTGTACTCCATCGAGGATGTCAGGTCCATGGCCAGACACTGCCAGATCTGCGCTGAATGTAAACCACAGTTCTGCCGACCCGACAAGGCACATCTTATTAAGGCCACACACCCTTTTGAATAGCTTAGTGTCGATTTCAAGGGCCCCCTACCCACTGCATACAAGAATGTGTACTTCCTGACGGTGGTGGACGAGTTCTCCAGGTTCCCCTTTGCTATTCCCTGCCCAGTAAGGACCCCAGCAACGGTAATCAAGGCGCTGCGCAGCATCTTCACTCTGTTCAGGTACCCCGATTATATCCACAGCGATCGGGGGTCCTCGTTCATGAGTGAGGAGGTGCGACAGCACTTCGTGGCCAGAGGCATAGCCACCAGCAAGACCACCAGCTATAACCCCAGGGGTAATGGCCAGGTGGAAAGGGAGAACGCCACCATCTGGAAGGCTGTGCTCCTGTCCCTCAGGTCCAGAAACATGCCAGTGTCCCACTGGCAGAATATCTTGCCCAAAGCACTCCATGCCATCCAATCACTCCTGTGCACTGCAACCAACACCACCCCACATGAATGCTTGTTTGCTTTCCCGAGGAGATCTGCAAATGGCTCCTCCATTCCTCCTTGGCTAGCATCCCCAGGGCCGGTCCTGCTACGGAGACATGAGAGGGGCCAAAAGACAGATCCATTGGTGGAAGAGATCCACCTCATACACGCCAACCCTCAATAAGTGTGAGGTAACCCGATGGCCACGAGGACACTGTGCCTATCCAAGATCTGGTGAGGGCTAGAGATCCTGAAACTACTCTGTCTACCACTGACCACCCCATGGAGCAGACCACCCCACAGTGGAACTCAATACTAGAGGTCGAGTCGCCCGGCTCTCCTCTCCAGGTGCCGGTCTCCCGGGAGACATCAAACTTCCCCCCCCCAACCCCCCAGAGCCTCAGTCATCACCCCATCCCAGACAGTACCTTCCCTGCTGCCCAACCCCCCCCACCGTGGCAGCTTCCCCTCCCGAACAGCAGAGCATGGACACACCTGCCCCGTTGGTTCCGCAGAAGAGAGTTGCCGGTGCGACTGAACCTCTAGACAGGAGAAATTTCTTTTGTTTGTTGGTTCCACCTCTGAAAAAGGGGGTTCAGTTTAAAATGAAGGGTGAATATAATGATATGGATTGTACATAGCCATGGGCTGGCCCACCCCCTGATGACACTCTCCCCTGTGGCCTAGGCCATAAAGGTCGAGCCACCTCTCCCTTCCCTGCACTTCCCTAGCTTGGATTCAGGCCAGCTCAAGTCTTCTGTACAATAATGTCTATCGTTCCCCTCAGTCTTTGTGGTTATTGGGGCAACTGGTCGTGGCCATCTGACATTGTGAAGAAAGCACATCTACTTCTTCAGGAGTTTGTGGAGGTTCAGTAGGACACCAGAAACTCTGGCAAATTTCTACGGAGATGTGGTGGAAAGTGTGCTGACTGGCTGTATCCCAGTCTGGTATGGGGACACCAATACCCCTGTCGTAAAGCGTTTCAAAAGGTAGTAGACAGCTCAGGACATCACAGGCAAAACCCTTCCCACTATTGAGTACATCTGCAGGGGATGCTGCCATTGGAGAGCACCGCAGCAATCAAAGACCCACACCACCCAGCACATGCTGTTCACCAGTGCTATCATGAAAGAGGTGTCTGTGCCACAAGACTTGCTCCACCAGGTTCAGGAACTGCTATTCCTCTATCAAACTCAACCACAAACTCACAGGGACTCATTCTCTCTGTTTTGCAGTCTGTTGACATTCATTATCCATTTACAGTTCTTTGTTTAGAGCTCTCACCAAAACACAAGAGCTACTTGTCCGTGAACTACTCTTTGCAGATGCCGCTTTAGTTGCCCATTCAGAGCCAGCTCTTCAGCACTTGACGTCCTGTTTTGCAGAAACTGCCAAAATGTTCAGGCACACTAAACTCAAAACGGTCAACTAGTTTACTTATCTCGGCTGCACCATTTCATCGGATGCAAGGATCGACAACGAGATAGACAACAGACTCGCCAAGGCAAATAGTGCCTTTAGAAGACTACACAAAAGAGTCTGGAAAAACAACCAACTGAAAAACCTCACAAAGATTAGCGTATACAGAGCCGTTGTCATACCCACACTCCTGTTCGGCTCCGAATCATGGGTCCTTTACCGGCATCACCTACGACTCCTAGAACGCTTCCACCAGCGTTGTCTCCGCTCCAACATCAACATTCATTGGAGCGACTTCATCTCCAACATCGAAGTACTCGAGATGGCAGAGGCCGACAGCATCGAATCCACGCTGTTGAAGATCCAACTGCGCTGGGTAAGTCACGTCTCCAGAATGGAGGACCATTGCCTTCCCAAGATAGTGTTATATGGCGAGTTCTCCACTGGCCACCGAGACAAAGGTGCACCAAAGAAGAGGTACAAGGACTGCCTAAAGAAAGCTCTTGGTGCCTGCCACATTGACCATCACCAGTGGGCTGATATCGCCTCAAACTGTGCATCTTGGCGCCTCACAGTTCGGCGGGCAGCAACCTCCTTTGAAGAAGACCGCAGAGCCCACCTCACTGTCAAAAGACAAAGGAGGAAAAACCCAACACCCAACCCCAACCCACCAATTTTCCCTTGCAACCGCTGCCTGTCCCGCATCGGACTTGTCAGCCACAAACGAGCCTACAGCTGACGTGGACATTACCCCTCCATAAATCTTCGTCCGTGAAGCCAAGCCAAAGTTTTTTTTAGCTCTACTAATCAGTGGTAATTCTGCCTGGAAAAAGAATCTCAGGGGTGTATGCAGTCTGACAATAAATCTGAAATCACAAGCCTGAAGTCTAGTACCTCTAGGTTCAAGAAGTGTTTAAATTCAGCAGGTTCATGGCCCTTGAACCTCCCATACTGCCCTAGACTAGACAACCAAAAGATCTCACTTTTCTTTACACTAACTGCAGCTGTGAATATTTATCCTTTTATATTTTTATTTTGTGTCTTGGCAATATTCTGGTGATTTAATTCATCCTCCATACCCATGTGCCTATAGCATGTACACTGCACAGATGCACGGAGATCCTGCACTAAACCAAACTCATCTTGGAGATGGATTTCAGACTTAGGAACTGGGGAAAACAGTATCTGAAGTTGGGCTGCATAACAATCAGTTTGATCGAGGTCATGGCACCACAGATGCAGCACCAGTTACAGATTCGGGACCAGAAGCAGTGGGAAAGGCCTTGGATTCTGGTGTTGAAAAACGTGACCTGCTCAGAATTCCATTTTCCTGAAGGAGTAAGATCCGTGATTTAACTGACCAGAGAATCAGGATAACATTTTAATTCAAGTACTATCCAGTCACGTGGACAGAGGTGGCTTCTACAGAACTGAATATTGGTCTGAAGGAGAGGCTCAGACCTATAGCCCCTCAATAGTGGGATTAGACCAAAACTGTCCATGACCCAAGGTGTGGCCTCATCAAGGAAGTCAGTGGCAAGGGGGCATTTGCAGGCATCCCCCTGCAAGGTATTGCTCCCCCATACACTCGCAGCCATCATTCAGTCAAACCTGCCTCCACCACAAGCGTCCAGCTTGAAGCGCGCTAGTGACTCCCCACACAATAAAAGCAGCGGGACAGATTTATGTCCACTTGGCAGGTAGGCTGCTGCCAGCACCCCCTTCCCCTCCTGAGTGAGTTTATGATGATGGACTCCCCCACCCAGCCCACCTCTAGCATTCATCATGGTGCTGAGTCTGAACCAAAGGCTTGTACAACAGCCATTAAGTCCCCTGATTCTGTATGCAAAGCCTCACCGACACTGGCAGGAGGACAGGTAAGAAAGCCACAAGCAGTTCTTCACTGCCACAGGGGCTTCACTGAACAGAGGGCAAGCCTGACCATCAGCTTGGTTGGTTGAGTGAAGGAAACTGTGGGGGAGGCTTACAACCCTGGGGTAAAGTCTTCCTGCAGCACATCCTCTGGTGAATACCATGGCAAATGCAGCAATTAAAATTGGGTTGTTAACAAGCTGGCAGCTCAACTGTAATCAAATGCATATGTTTGAATGTTATTAACAAAAGCAAATCATTCTGACTAGAAAAATGGTGCAATTTTGGAATGATTAAAAGGTGAAGTTACTAATTATAGCAGCTGACTGGAGATAGAATTCTGTGGGTTTTGGAGAATGCATGAGGAACCCTATCTGGACAAGCTTCAGAGCCTCCTGCAAAACAAATCTGCAGACACCACGGTTGAAGTAAAAACAATGCTGGAAAAACTCAGCAGGTCAAACAGCGCCATTTAAATAGCAAATACATAACCAACATTTCAGGATTGATGAAGGGCTCAAGCACAAAATGTTAATTAGGAATCTTTATCTTTGCTATACAAGGTACCACTGTTTGGCCGGCTGGGTTTCCCCACCTTTGGGGTTTTAAAAATCTATACATTGAACAAAGAAACTTTGTACACATTATACAGATATACAGTGTTCCCATTTTCTTTGTTTTTATAAAAACAGAAAAACCAACATACACAAAATGTTCACAAACACCCTCAGATACCTGCCCAGACACAACACCCCAAACCCCGACCACCTTGGCTGACAGCATCATCATATTTACCAATTGTACTGGTACAACTGTCTCAGTCTTTTTACTCCATAAGCACTTACAATTCAGATTACAAAGGGGTGCCTTTAGTGGAAAAGGTTTCTGGTGGGCCCTTAATGTGCATTTGATTTTCTCCAGTTTAACAAAGAAACTGATATCCTTAATCCATTATGTAATAGAAGGACCCCTGTCAGACTTCCAGTGGAACCAGATTAGACACTTGGCTAAAAGAGACAAATCAGCATTGGGATTTTACTTCAGAAAATGCTGCAGTTCTGCTCAAAGATTCGTTCACCAGCATTAAGAGCACCAGGCAATCCTGTCGCAGTAGCACCCTAACAAGGAAGAGCTGTGTGAACCCACAACTGCCTGGATTGCAGCAAAATCAGAAGTGCTCGAAGAATTCAGCAGGTCCTGCGGCATCCATAGGAAGTAAAGATACAATATATAACCAATGTTTTGGGCCTGAGCCCCTCAGGGTACAAGTAAAAAAAACCAGTGTCTGGATTAAAAGAAAGGATGGGGGAAGATGTACAAGCCAACAGACAAAAGGTGATAATCAGATTATGGATACATGGACATCGAGATGAAGAGTAGCAGGGAGTGCAGATGGGAGCAGTAAGAGATTCAACTCAGATACCACCTCATCTCCAATCTAGAGACCATCCAACAGTGCAGGATGGCAAGGTGATCCTGTGGTGCACTGTTAAGACAGAACCTGACACACACAAGGCTTTAATCCACAAAGACTTCCACAGAGCCAGGTTGGCTGGTGCTGCAGCAACTGTGTGTGAGGCCTCGGGAGGCCGGCACAGGCTTATATCCCAGAGGGTGATTGACATCCGACCAGGTGGGGCTTGATCCATTCAGGCCGACCAATTGGCAGCCAGCCAGATGTTGTCCTGTCCCCTTACACTCATGCAGGTACAGAGATTGCCACCTGCAGTAGGCTGGTGGTGGACCACCACAGACCCACAGAGCTGTGGATAGTGAGCACCATTTGCCCAGGTCACAGGGGCTTCCTGGTGACTTGGCCAGGGTCAAAGTCTTTCCCACAGACTGGAAAAGAAAAACCATCCTCCACACTGCCTCATTTGTGAGGTTATTGATAAAATACACCAGATGTGGTAGCCACCATTCCATGGTCATACAAAACAGCTTTTCACTATTCTGTGTGCTATCCAGGCAAGTCAACTCTTACTTTAATAGAACATTACAGTACAGACCCTTCGGCCTATGTCTAGCAAAATCAGATAACAGGAAAAAAAAATTGTCCTTGAATCTGGAGGTTTGTATTCCAAACTCATTCATCTTCTGCCTGAAGGGGCTGGAGAACATACCAATGGGCTGTGTTGTCCTCATCAAGACCCCACCAGCTTCCACACCCAACATCCTCCTCCATCATTTCCACCACCTAGCATGTGATCCCAACAAGGGGAACCTTCTTCTCCCCTCTAACTTCCACAGGGACCACTCCCTCAGGGACTCCCTTGTCCACTCCTCCCTCCCCACCATTACTTCCTGTTCTCAGATTGGGATTTCCAAACTCTATTATAACCTTGGGGACCATGGACATAGATGCGGTCAAGATTTTCAAAACAGATGATAGGCAGTGCACGACTGTGTAGCATTGTGTTCAATAATATAAAAGTGCAAGTCAAAGAGTGCAGGATAGTGTACAGAGGAAATTACAGTTAAAACACTGCATCATCTTTTACCTCGGGGATCTGTTCAAGAGTCTAATACCAATGAGGGGATCTATTCAAGAGTTTGATAACAGGAAAAAAAAAATTGTCCTTGAATCTGGAGGTTTGTATTCCAAACTCATTCATCTTCTGCCTGAAGGGGCTGGAGAACATACCAATGGGCTGTGTTGTCCTCATCAAGACCCCACCAGCTTCCACACCCAACATCCTCCTCCATCATTTCCACCACCTAGCATGTGATCCCAACAAGGGGAACCTTCTTCTCCCCTCTAACTTCCACAGGGACCACTCCCTCAGGGACTCCCTTGTCCACTCCTCCCTCCCCACCATTACTTCCTTGATACCTACCCCTGGGACTGCAGGAGATGCTCCACTTACACCAACACCTCCTCCTGCCCCAGGACCTCAAACAGTCCTTCCAAATGAAGCAACATTTCACTTGCTAATCTGTAGGGGTAATCTACTGCATCTGGTGCTCCTCTACATTGGAGACACTGGGCAGTCTGGGAGATCGCTTCATTGAGCACCTCAGCTCTGGCCACTGCAATAGCGTGGAACTCCCAGTGGACCTCTGCATTTCAATTTCCTGCCCCATTCCCTTGCTGACATGTCCGTCCATGGACTGAGACCACCGACTAATTGGAGGAACAACACCTCATCCTCTGTCTGGGCAGCCTCCAACCAGATGCCATTAACATCAACTTCTCTGGCTTTCCTTAAACCCCCTGCTCCCCTCACTTCTTCCCCCATCACCTTACCCATCTCTGCCTCTCTCCCTTTTCCCTGTCTCCTTTCACAGAAAATCAATTGTCCCCTCTCCCCTTATAGCCAATTAGCACATTTTGTTGGTCTGGACTCCTCCCCCAGCCAGCACTGTCTCCATCCTGACCTTTCCGGTTTTTCCTTGATTCTTTGCTTATTTCCTGGAGCCCAGGCCAGAAATGTCAGCAATACATGGATGCAGCAATTCCTCCGGTATCTCAGTGTGCTTTCGTGGCAGCTTTCCCCGAGACAGACTCTGTGGAGGGGAGGTAGTTTGTGTAATGGCCTGAGCCATGTTCACAACTCTGCATTTTCTTGCAATCTTGAGCAGAGTTCTTGTACCAAGCTGTGACAAGGAAAAGGAGGTTTTCATTCAGCAACAAAGCTCCGGTCCTCTACCCGATCTGAAACTGGAGATTTGTATAAAACTGTGCAACAGGGACAGATGGTCATCAACAGCAACGAGTGAACTGCAAACAAGGGTGCCTTTTTTTTAAGACAGGGCTACAAGGACCACCCACTACAGAGCAGCAAGCTCAGCAGTGGTTGGTACTTTACTGGAGGGGATTCAGACACAGACAGAGGTCTACAAGATTCTGAGGGGCACAGATAAGGTAGACAATCAGCACCTTTTTCCTCAGGGCCAGAGGGCATCTGTACAAAGTGAAGGGAGAAAGGTTTAGGGGAGAGAAATTTTTATAAAAAAGGTGAGTGTCTGAAATGCATTGACTAAGGTGGTGGGGGAGGCCAGAAGCATTTACGACATTATTAGGCACATTGCAAGAAAGAGAGCTACGAGGTAGGGAGGATTTTGGTAGGTATACATGTCATCACATCAAGGGCTGAAGGGTCTGTACTGTGGTGTAAAGTTCTATGCTCTATCTAGGATCTACTTGTTTCAGCAAGAACAAATTAAAACATTCAACATGGCTTTGTGTGGGAAATAAAGATTTTATTTGAAGAGGTGACAGAAGATAGAGGGAGTGGTCCAGTCAAAGATGTTGGATACATGGGATTCAGGGTGAGCTGACCAATTGGTTTGGTAGAAGGAGATAAAGGGTGATAGTGGAGAGCTGCACTTTAGATTGGAAGTCCGTGATCAGTGATGCAGGAATCAGAGTTGAGTCCACTGTTTGTCATCTACATTAACAGTTTGGTTGCAAATGTAGGTGGTATGGTTAGCTCGTTTGTAGTGTGTGCCAAGATGGGTTGTGTAATGGACAGCAAAGATTGTGCAAGGCTACAACAGGATCTAGATCGTGGGAAACAAGCCATGGAACAACAGATGGAACTTGGACTGGTGCAATAATATATTTGGAAAGATAAACTGGGGGTATGTGCACAGTAAATCCAGGGCCCTGGAAAGTGTTGTAGAACCAAGACCTGGGATGCAAGCATCTGTACACCATTCCAACAAGGTGCAGTAAGTGGTTTGGCACTGCCTTCAGACAGGGGAATGAGCAAAGGAGCAGGGACATTGTACTGTACAAGATTTGGTGAGAACACCTGCACTACTGTATCACCCAGCTACAAGGATGTGATAAACCACAGGGTGCAAAAAGGATTCACAAAACTTACTGAAGTCCGCCTTTTCCTGCAAATGGAAAGAGTCTAGAATAGGACATTGTTTAAGACGAGGGGAGAAATTTAAAGGGCATATCTTTCAGAGGTTGATGTGAAACAAGCTGAAGGGAGTATAGAATGGGAACAATTACATGTACTTTGGCTTCGCGGACGAAGATTAATGGAGGGGTAATGTCCACGTCAGCTGCAGGCTCATTTGTGGCTGACAAGTCCAATGCGGGACAGGCAGACACGGTTGCAGCGGTTGCAGGGGAAAATTGGTGGGTTGGGGTTACTATGTTTAAAAGGCATTTAGATGAAGGAGCAGAGGGATAGAGGTGTAATGCAGCAAACTGGATCAACGGAGGCAAAGTCATCGCAACCAAGGGGCTGTTTCAGTGTTGTCCAACTACAACTGCACAACAGGCTAGTGAAAAAGAACACCTCCTCCCAAGGATTTCGCTATCTTCACCTGTCACTCCTGTGCAATGCTGATCACGACTGTGGAACCTTGGTGCCTGGGCCACATTGACCTCTGGGGGCAGGTCTCCGCAATTCTGGCTGGAATCAGGCATTCTCTGTTCCAGCTGCAGGAACATATGCCCCAGAGCCCAGGATAGAATCAGGGAGCATGTCATGGCCAAAGGTTCCTTCCTGGCTATCTTACTTCTCAAGACCTTGCCTGATTTGATCAACTGTTCCACCTCTCATGGTTTTTTTAAAAAAACCTTGCCACCCTTTCCCTATCTCAGTGGGACAAACGTGGCTGGAATCCCATGCAAGAATCCACATTTCTACCATACATTTCCCAGAAAACATCTGCTCCTAGTTAACTTTCTCAAGTTCTTGGCAATATCAAATTCAAACTAACCTCTCCCTCATCATTTTCCCCCTCTCCATCCATCCCCCCAACCCACCCCTACCCTGTCCATACCTCCAACTTCTCCTGTCACCATGTACTCCTCCCCCCACGCCTCCAAATCCTTCCTCTGCCAACTCCACCCACCCTTCTCCCACATTAAAAAGATAATCGCATTTCAATCACTCTTTTCCACCTCACATCAGGGATGTGGATCCCCAATAGACTCCAGGAGAGACCGTTCTGTTGGACTATTGAACAGATCTCATTCGCAAAATGTTGTCCTTGCAATGATTTAATTGAACCTTTTCTCCAAGAGCACGCAGCAGTATTTTGCAGCACCCATTATATTCTGGGTAAGCCGACTCATTTGGATAGCACCCAACAGCATTTCACCAATTCCATCAGATATTGGACCCAGCTGGGATCAGGCCATTCCAGGACCAAGGAGGGGCAATAGGCAGAAAGTGGTCAGATTCTGCTGCCTGCCACAGTGGGATAGACAAGAGGCCCAACAGGTAGCTGAACAATACAACCTCATTAGTCAATTCCAGAGACTAAAGAGCAGCTAGTTCAAGCCAAGCCACCCTCCCCTCCCTTTCATAGTCAGCTCCAAAACATCTTTTTTCATAACATAACAATTACAGCACGGAAACAGGCCTTTAGGCCCTTCTAGTCCGCACCGAACCAAACACCCCTTTCTAGTCCTAACTCCCTGCACAATGCCCATAACCCTCCATCTTCTTCTCATCCATAGACCTGTCCAACCTTTTCTTAAATAATACAATTGACTCCGCCGCCACTATTTCTCCCGGAAGATCATTCCACACGGCTACCACTCTCTGAGTAAAGAAGTTCCCCCTCATGTTACCTCTAAACCTCTGCCCCTTAATTCTTAACTCATGTCCTCTTGTTTTAATCTTTCCTCCTCTTAACGGAAATTTGAGGAAGTTGAGCTTTCAGAGTCACCAGGATGGAGGTGGACAGGCTTCATTTCAACCACCCCCTCCTTCTCACCCCCCCCACCCCTGTGCTGCACATGTACTTTCCACAGTCTCCAACCACTTGGGTTTCTTCCAGTTTCCTCCCACATCCACAAGATGTCCATGTAAATTAGCCCGTGTATACGTGAGTGCTGGGAAGTGGGAGAGTTGATGGGACTGCGGGGAATAAACCAGGCAAGTGTGCATTAGTGCAACAGATATTTAAGTGTGTAGACCAGTGGTTCTCAATCTTTTTCTTTCCACTCACATCCTGCTTTAAGTATTCCCTATACTATCGGTGCTCTGTGATTAGTAAGGGATTGTTTATGGTGGGATGTGGGTGGAAAGTTTGAAAACCACTACTTTAATTGTACCCAATGGACTCGTTATGTGAAGGGCTTCAGAACTCCAAAGGAAATGGGCCAATGACAATTTTTCTCATGCAAAATATTTCAGTAACATATGGGTCTAGAGCAGTAACTCTCAACCTTCCCTTCCCACCTTAACCAATCCCTTGTTAATCACAGAGAACCAATGGCATAGTGGGATGAGAGTGGAAAAGGTTGCGAACCAATGGGATAGACTCAGTGGGGCAAAGATCCATTTCTGTGGTTTTAACTGTTCAAACCATTTCAAAGGTCCCATTGGGCCACAGCTTAAAGCCATTGACTGCATTGTTGTCCCAACAAAAAATCCCACACATGGGCCTGGAGTCACAGTCCAAGTTACTGATACAGACTTCAATCTCCAGCCTCCACTTACAATCAAATCCCCCCCAGCTCCCTATACAGCCCATATGCATGGAATATAGGAGTTGGGAGGTGATGTTGAGATTGTATAAGACGTTGGTGCGGCCTAATTTGGAGTTCTGTGTGCAGTTCTGGTCGCCTAATTATAGGAAGGATATAAACAGAGTGGAGAGAGTGCAGAGAAGGTTTACCAGAATGTTGCCTGGGTTTAAGCATCTGGAGTATGGGGAGAGATTGGACAGATTGGGTCTTTATTCTTTGGAGCGTAGAAGGTTGAGAGGGGATTTGATAGAAGTATTTAAGATTATGAAAGGGATAGTCAGAGTGGATGTGGATAGACTATTTCCGTTAAGAGGAGGAAAGATTAAAACAAGAGGACATGAGTTAAGAATTAAGGGGCAGAGGTTTAGAGGTAACATGAGGGGGAACTTCTTTACTCAGAGAGTGGTAGCTGTGTGGAATGATCTTCCGGGAGAAATAGTGGCGGCGGAGTCAATTGTATTATTTAAGAAAAGGTTGGACAGGTATATGGATGAGAGGAAGATGGAGGGTTATGGGCATTGTGCAGGGAGGTGGGATTAGAAAGGGGTGTTTGGTTCGGTGCGGACTAGAAGGGCCTAATGGCCTGTTTCCGTGCTGTAATTGTTATGTTATGTTAGATACCCGCACAAAGGCCCTGCACTTAGGGGCACACAATAGTACAGCACAAAGTGTTGTCTACACAAAAAATACATCAGGTCACTCAATGGGTAAGGATGCAGAAGAGATGAGAGTGCAATTTATGGGGAGGTGCTGGATAGTCTGGGTCTTTATTCTCAAGACCAGTGGTGAGGGCTGTTCCACATACTCACAGTAAAAGGCCCTTTGGTCCATCTTGACCTAATGAGTCTCATTTGTTTCCATTCACCCATAACCTTAAAATTGATCCTATCCAAGCACCTGTCCTAGTGTCTTGAAACATCAAAATAATCTCCACTTTACTCCTTCCTCTGGCAACATTCTATAACCCACCATGTATGCTCCGTGTCCCTCAGTCCCTTTCAAATCATTACTCTCACCTCAAAACTGAGACTTCTAGTTTCAGGTTCATACCACATGATATAGGAATAGATTAGGCCATTCAACCCATCACATCTGCTCTGCCATTCAGAACTCCAAAGGAAATGGGCCAATGACAATTTTTCTCATGCAAAATATTTCAGTAACATATGGGTCTAGAGCAGTAACTCTCAACCTTCCCTCCCCACCTTAACCAATCCCTTGTTAATCACAGAGAACCAATGGCATAGTGGAATGAGAGTGATCATGAGCTGATCCATTCTGTCACTTAGCCCCCACTCCCCTTTCTTCTTCCAAGAACCTTTGATACCCTATTTAGATACCTATCAATCTCTGCCTTAAATACAGCCAACGACCTGATCTCCACAGCCACACGTGACAGCAAATTCCAGAGGTTCACCACTCTCTAGTTGTGCCTCTCGTCTTGGACTCCCCTACAATGGGGAACAACCTTGCCACATCTACACTGTCCAGGTTTTTCAACATTCAAAATGCTTCTATGAGGTCCCCCCCATTCTTCAGAGCTCCAAGGAGTGAAGTCCAGGAGCCATCAAACAGTCCTCATTATGTTAATCCCTTCATTCCAGGAATCACTCTTGTGAATCTTCTCTGAACCCTCTCCAATTCCAGCACATTTATACTCTAAGTGAGGCCTCACCAGTGCCTTATAAAGCCTCAACTTCACATCCCTGCTCTGGGATTCATCTACACTGGGGTATTGGCAAGGGGTGGATGGCAGGATGGGAAGCTATGATTATTTACCTCGATGCCCCTCCTGATTTCTCAGAGAAACCTGTACAAGGTCATCTTTCAGTCTTCTCCACACCAGGTAAAAGTTCCAACCTCTACTCACAAATCAAAGCTTCCAGCCTGAGTAACATTCTTCTGCACATTTTCTGCACCTTCACCAGATTTATAACATATCTGCTTTAGCGAGGTGATCCAAACTGCACTACTTTTTGTGGTCTCACCAACTGCCCGTTCACTAATTGCCTGTACAACAACCTCCCTGCACAGACCAATGAAGACACACATGTATCACCAGTTTCATGGAATTGTACTCCTATAACCTCAGATCTTTGTTCTACAACACTGAGCAGGTCCTGTCTGGTTTAACTTACTAAAGTATAACACCTCACAGCTGGAGTTCAGTTCTATTTGCCATTCCTGGACCAACTTCCCCAGTTGTTGTTCACAAACTTCACTATTCACTGAGGAGAACGTTCATCTCCTTGTGACCCCTACCATCAAGCCAGTTCTGTATCCAATCAATCTGTTCACCCTAATTGGACACCAGGCCAGCCTACCATGCAGGAGCTGTTAGAGCCTTTCTAAAGTTCTCAGAGAAAGTCTACCACCTTGTCCTCAAGCTTTTCAACCATTCCTCAAAAAAACTAATCAAGATTGTGACACCATTTCCCCCCACACTCAAAGCCATGCTGACTATTCTCAATCAGTCCTCAACTTTCCAAACACAGGTAGATGCCATCTCTTATCTCATCTAAAATCCCTCCAATAACTTATCCACAACTAATATACAGGCCTGTTGGTCACCTTGTTTGTTTTTGCTGCTTCTTTGCCCCCCCCCCCCCCCAGGAAAGCTGGAATGGGCAACAAAAACATGGGGGCATATATAATACTCAGTCCTTTTCCACAACCACCCCCCCAAATATTCTAGAACTGAAACATATGGGTTCAGGTGAGAGGGGGCCAAGGGGCTTTTTTCCCCACTCAGAAGCTGGTCCAATTCTGGAATGAACTGCAACTGATGTACAAATGCCTTTTGAACAGATATCTGCTTAGAAAAATGTGGGCCGTAAGACCATAAAATATGGGAGCAGAAATAGGCTATTCAGCCCATCAAATCTATCCCACAATTTAATCAAGAGTTGATCCATTTTCCCCACTCAGCCCCACTGCCTGGCCTTCTCCACATAACCTTTTATGCACTAGCTAAAAAAGAACCTATCAATCTCTGCCTTAAACACACCCAATGACCAGGCTTCTACAACTGCCTGTGGCAACAAATTCCACAGATTTACCACCCTCCAGCAAATGGGACTCACTTGTTTAGCACAGACAGGTTGGGTTGAAGGGTCTGTTCTTCCCCAGTGAAACCCAAGACTAACCCAGCAGGACAGAGACAAAACACACCCAGCTGTACAATATACACACTCCACCTTCTGCCTTTATTGATGCTCACAGGCTGCAGCCCCTCTACTTGGCACTGGTGTACTTGGTGACTGCCTTGGTGCCCTCTGACACAGCATGCTTTGCCAGCTCACCGGGCAGCAGGAGCCGGACAGCAGTCTGTACCTCCCGGCTCGTGATGGTGCTCCGCTTATTGTACTGGGTCAGCCGCGAAGCCTCAGTGGCAATCCGCTCAAAGACGTCGTGAACAAAGGAGTTCATGATACTCATTGCCTTGCTGGAGATCCCAGTGTCAGGATGGACCTGCAGCAGGAGGGAGACAGTGTCAGCCAAACAATATCGTCCAACAAGCAAAGTACCCAGAAACATTTCCAGCAGACCCCACAGTCTTAGACACCTCCCTTGGTTCCCAGTGGTTTTCTCCCCAGCCTGCAATAGTGTCAAGCTGGATGCACAGACTGCCTTGTATCTCCCGTGAATGCTCCCAGTCCACCCACGTCAATGCAATGGCCAAGAAACAGTGCTTCTACCATCTCAGATGCTTCAAGGTACTTAATACAGATAAATGTGAGGTGCTACATTTTGGAAAGGCAAATCTAAAATCTAAATAGGTCATATACATTGAATGGTAGACAACTGAGGAGTGCAGAGCAACAAAGGGATTTAGGAGTTGTGGTAAATAGTACCCTCAAGGCTGATACTCAGGTAGATGGTGTGGTGAAGAAGGCATTTGGAATGTTGGCCTTCATCAATCGGAGTATTGAATTCAAGAGTAGGGAGGTTAGGATGAAATTGTACAAGGCATTGGTGAGGCCAAATTTGGAGTACTGTGTACAGTTTTGGTCACCAAATTATAGGAAAGATATAAACAAAATAGAGAGAGTGCAGAGAAGGTTCACGAGAATGTTGACAGGATTTCAACGTCTGAGTTACAGGGAAAGGTTGTGCAGACTGGGGCTTTTTTCTCTGGAGCGTAGAAGATTGAGAGGGGACTTGATCGAGGTGTTTAAGATTTTAAAAGGGACAGACAGAGTAAATGTGGATAGGCTTTTTCAATTAAGAAAGGGGGAGATTCAAACTAGAGGACATGGTTTAAGATTGAAGGGGGAAAATCATAAGGGGAACATGAGGGGAAATTTCTTTACGCAGAGGGTGGTGGGGATGTGGAATGAGCTTCCGACAGACATGGTCGAGGCGGGATCATTGGTTACATTTAAGGAAAGACTGGATCGTTACATGGCTTAGACCATCACACACCCTTTGACTCCATTTATTACTGGTTTCAGTGTACATTCTGCCCCGGCCCACACTGGAGGAACTGAGCATTAATTAACAGCACATGCTGCTGCCTTCCCAATCACTGTAGGAGACCTAATCAGGCCAGCCTGAAGTCTCTAACAAACTACCAGCAAAACGTCACATGCAAGACCACCATGAAGAATGCCTATCGAGCCATACCACAATCACACTCCGGCAAGTCTGATCACCTGGCTGTACTAAGCAGAGATTCATCGGATGCAAGGATCGACAACGAGATAAACAACAGACTCGCCAAGGCAAATAGCGCCTTTGGAAGACTACACAAGAGATTCTGGAAAAACAACCAACTGAAAAACCTCACAAAGATAAGCGAAAACAGAGCCGTTGTCATACCCACACTCCTGTTCGGCTCCGAATCATGGGTCCTCTACCGGCATCACCTACGGCTCCTAGAACGCTTCCACCAGCGTTGTCTCCGCTCCATCCTCAACATTCATTGGAGCGACTTTAACCCCAACATCAAAGTACTCGAGCTGGCAGAGTCCACAAGCATCGAATCCATGCTGCTGAAGACCCAACTGAACTGGGTGGATCACATCTCCAGAATGGAGGACCATCGCCTTCCCAAGATCGTGTTATATGGCAAGCTCTCCACTGGCCACCATGACAGAGGTGCACCAAAGAAGAGGTACAAGGACTGCCTAAAGAAATCTCTTGGTGCCCACTGCCAGTGGGCTGATCTCACCTCAAACCGTGCATCTTGGCGCCTCACAGTTTGGCGGGCAGCAACCTCCTTTGAAGAAGACCACAGAGCCCACCTCACTGACAAAAGACAAAGGAGGAAAACCCAACCCACCAATTTTCCCCTGCATTCACTGCAACCGTGTCTGCCTGTCCCGCATCGGACTTGTCAGCCACAAACGAGCCTGCAGCTGACGTGGACTTTTACCTCTGAATAAATCTTCATCCGCAAAGCCAAGCCAAAGAGGACTAAGCAGAGACTGAGGACCACAGGACCAGTCGTAAAGATGGTGAAGTTGTGGTCAAGGGAGGCAGTGTCTGCAGGACTGCTTTGAATTGCTGGACTGGACCATATTTAAGAATTCATCCTTCGACTTTAACGAATATGCAACAGGTGTCACCAACTTCAAGATCTGCATGGATGAGTGTGTGCCCATGTACAAAAACCAGGTGTTCCCCAACCATAAGCCCAGGATGAATCAGAGAATCCGCATCCTGCTGAGGGCGAGAACAAGGGTATTTAAGGAAGGGGATCGAGATCTGCGGGAAGCCATCTCCAAAGCAAAGTAGCAATTTCAGAGAAAGCTAAAGACAGATATGCCAGCTATGGCAGGCTATTATAGCCTACAAAGCAAAGGTGAACACTATAGATGGCTGTGATGCCTCATTATCAAATGAGCTGAACACCTATGCCAACTTTAAGAACCAAAAATGCCATGAAATGTGATGTCTGAGAATGATATCAGAACGTCATTCAAGAGGGTGAACCTTAGCAAGGCATCAGGCACTGATGCCATACCTGGGAGGATACTGAAAATCTGTGCCAACCAACTAGGCAGTGTTTAGACATTTTCAATCCCTCATTGCTGCAGTTAGAGGTTCCCACCAACTTCAAAAGGGCATCAATCATCCCAGTTCCCAAGAGTTGCGTGAGCTGCCTCAATGACAACCACCCAGTAGCATTAACATCTACTGTGATGAAATACTTTGAGAGGCTGGTCATGGCCAGAATGATCATATACTTAAGCAAAGATCTGGACCCACTGCGATTCGTCTATCGGCACAATCGCTCCACAGTAAATACAACATCGCCGGCTCTCCACTCAGCTCTGGATCACCTACAAAAAACAGCAATTTATACATACGGCTGGCCCCTCAATACCATTGGTCAAGAAGCTACAAACTCTGTACCACACTCTGCAACTGGATCCTTGACTTTCTCATTGGAAGACCACAGTCAGTACAAACTAGAAACAACATCTCCTCCTCACTAATCATCAACATGGGTATCCCAAGGATGCATGCTTAGTCGAATGCTCAACTCATTATACACCCATGACTGTGTGCCCAGGCACAATTCCAGTGCCATCTACAAGTTTGCCAATGGCACCACAGTTGTCGGCAGAATCATAAGTGGCAATGAGGACGTGTACAGGAAGGAGAGGAGATAGATCAGCTCGTTGAATGGTGTAACGACAACCACCTTGCGCTCAATGTCAGCAAAACCAAGGAGATGATTGTGGACTTCAGGAGGAAGTCAGGGGAACACCACCCAGTCCTCATCGAGGGCTCAGTAGTGGAGAGAGTCAAGAACTTCAAATTCCTGGGTGTCAACATCTCCAAGGATCTGTCCTGGAGTCTCCACATCGATGCAATCATGAAGAAGGCTCGCCAGCGGTTATACTTTGCAAGGTATCAGAGGTATGTCACTGAAGACTCAAACTTCTACAGGTGGAGTGGAGAACATTCTGGCTGGTTGCATCACTGCCTAGTATGGAGGCGCCACCTCTCAAGACAAGAATAAACTCCAGAGGTTTGTTAACTGCCTGCAACATCACAGGCACCAGACTTCACTCCATCGAGGACGTCTACACAAGGCGGTGTCTTTAAAAAATAAAACAGCAGGCCTTTATTCTCAAGGACCCCCCCACCAGCCAGGCCAGGCCCTCTTCTCTCTGCTACCATTGGGGAAAAGGTAGAGGAGCCTAAAGATTAGCACTCAATGGCACAAGGACGGCTTCTTCTCCGCTGTCAGATTTCTGAATAAAGATGCTGCCTTACTTTTCATGCATTATTTTATTTTGTAAAGCAAAATTGAGATGGTTATAATATGCATTTTGCATTGTGATGCTGTGGCAAAACACTGAATTTCATGACTTGTTCATAATAAATCCCAATTCCATTGCCTTGGAAAAACTGCCCACATATTAAACTTTAATGAAGGTTCAAGCTCAAAATGTTGGTTCTGTATCTATCTTTGCTCTATAACCTGCCGAGTTTCTCCAGTGTTGCATCACATTCTCTACAGATTTTCATGTTTTACTCAAAACCTTTTTATTTACTTCTGAGTTAATTTTGATCCTACCCCTTTCAGAAATGGTTGCTTGTAGCGTTATCACAGTCGCGTGGCCTCATTACATCGTAATATCCAGGCGTACGGAAAGTTTGCACTTCATCGAAGAATTAGGAATGGGATGCAAGCTTGAGATCCTTTTCTTTGAATTAGTCTTAATTCATCTCATTTTATCTATTTCTTATGTCTGTTTAAATTATCATTATGGAAATCTCAATGCAAAGTTGTGCAAAATGTCTATTTGTTTTATCAATGAATTAAAGCTACTTAAGGCTGAAGCTATGAAGTTTGATTTATTGGATTAAAAAGATAGTAATTTGGAATATTCCGAAGATGACATTTGGAAATTGGGAAATATTAGAACTTGGAAAGTATTGTCCATAACTTCCTACCCCTGAACACACTCTTCACCCTCTCCCACCAGGAAGTAGGTTCACAAGTGTGAGATCACATGCCAGATTTAAAGCTAGTTTCTTTCTGCTGTTAGACTCCTGAATGAACCCCAGCATAACACTCTGCTGCCTTTGCTCCATCCCAACTGATCTCTTTGCAACTCTGCACTTTTACACTGTCTCACTTGTGCTATGCATGCAATGTCTAACTAGATTGCTTGCAAAGCAAACAATCACTGCAGCTTAGAATGTGACAAACTTGAGCTCCAGCCCATCCTTTCTGACTGGAGGAGAACAACTGTAATAGATGGACACTATACGATTAACTTCATTCCCCAGGGTTAGTGTTTGCCCAACTGCTTCCCTCCAACTTCCTCAATTACCCAGGAGATACACAAATGCAGGTTACCAGCATCAACTCCACTGCCAATCCCGCCCACAGTGATCAGAATCTAGAATGAACCCCACACTATGATGCTGCCCTTGCTTTGTGCCAACCAACCATTCTGTTCCACTTTAATCAGCTCAATGCAACTGAGAGTGAACCTGCGAGATTACTCAGAAGACTCCTTTGCACTGTTGTGGTGAATCTAAGCCAAGCTGCCCATCTCCCCTCTGGCGAGCCTTGCTGTACTAACATTGGCTGTGCATTATCTCAACTGTTAGGACACTCCCCTGGGGTATAACTGTGTCTGCACCCACTGTCTTTCATTATTGCACCACGAGTTTGTTAATAAAAGCCATAATTATTGTTTGACCACATCGTCTTTGTCTACTTCATCAACTGGCACTTCAACTGTACAGGGTTGGATAATTATCTTAAACACTTCAACACTTGCAAGAAAGCAGAGTTGCACGATTTTACAGTGGCTCTTGAGTTATGCTGGCCAAACACAAACCTCACCTGCAACCCCCGTTAACCCTCAAGGTGGCAGTGATCTGCCTTCCTGAGCTTATGGTGTTTCAATTCAAATAGAAACATGCAAATTATTTGTATGTATTTTGGATCACTATGTAATATGCTGTTTGTGTAGGGGGTACTGTGAGTGTACCATGGTCCAGAGATGTGTTAGGTTATTCATCTACACTCAGATGACAAATTTGAACTTGAAGATATTCCCAGCACTTGACTCATTGACAGGAATCCAAATCTGGACAGAGCAGCTTGGAGGTGATGTTTGAGGGGACATTTTACCTGGCAGTCAACAATTCACGTTGGAACCCTTACAACCATAGAACATTACAGCCCAGTAACCAGCCTTTGGTCCTTCTATTCTGGGGGTGAGGGGGGTGGGTGGGATTAAGATAAAGTCTGTCCAAATCCAGCTGTTCCAGTCCTCATAATCCTGAAACCCCAACATTGATGTGGGTTGAGCAGACTAACTCGCTAGGAGAGGAAAGGGTAGGAGTGGTTCTGTATCTGTTCAAAATTCCAGCTCCACATCTCTTAGCTTTGGGGTGGGGTGTTGCTGTCAGTCAGTAGTCAGAGCAGGGGGCATTAACTACAGCATCCACTGGGGCTGGGAGGAGGGGGCATTAACTACAGCATCCACTGGGGCTGGGAGGAGGGGGCATTAACTACAGCATCCACTGGGGCTGGGAGGAGGGGGCATTAACTACAGCATCCACTGGGGCTGGGAGGAGGGGGCATTAACTACAGCATCCACTGGGGCTGGGAGGAGGGGGCATTAACTACAGCATCCACTGGGGCTGGGAGGAGGGGGCATTAACTACAGCATCCACTGGGGCTGGGAGGAGGGGGCATTAACTACAGCATCCACTGGGGCTGGGAGGAGGGGGCATTAACTACAGCATCCACTGGGGCTGGGAGGAGGGGGCATTAACTACAGCATCCACTGGGGCTGGGAGGAGGGGGCATTAACTACAGCATCCACTGGGGCTGGGAGGAGGGGGCATTAACTACAGCATCCACTGGGGCTGGGAGGAGGGGGCATTAACTACAGCATCCACTGGGGCTGGGAGGAGGGGGCATTAACTACAGCATCCACTGGGGCTGGGAGGAGGGGGCATTAACTACAGCATCCACTGGGGCTGGGAGGAGGGGGCATTAACTACAGCATCCACTGGGGCTGGGAGGAGGGGGCATTAACTACAGCATCCACTGGGGCTGGGAGGAGGGGGCATTAACTACAGCATCCACTGGGGCTGGGAGGAGGGGGCATTAACTACAGCATCCACTGGGGCTGGGAGGAGGGGGCATTAACTACAGCATCCACTGGGGCTGGGAGGAGGGGGCATTAACTACAGCATCCACTGGGGCTGGGAGGAGGGGGCATTAACTACAGCATCCACTGGGGCTGGGAGGAGGGGGCATTAACTACAGCATCCACTGGGGCTGGGAGGAGGGGGCATTAACTACAGCATCCACTGGGGCTGGGAGGAGGGGGCATTAACTACAGCATCCACTGGGGCTGGGAGGAGGGGGCATTAACTACAGCATCCACTGGGGCTGGGAGGAGGGGGCATTAACTACAGCATCCACTGGGGCTGGGAGGAGGGGGCATTAACTACAGCATCCACTGGGGCTGGGAGGAGGGGGCATTAACTACAGCATCCACTGGGGCTGGGAGGAGGGGGCATTAACTACAGCATCCACTGGGGCTGGGAGGAGGGGGCATTAACTACAGCATCCACTGGGGCTGGGAGGAGGGGGCATTAACTACAGCATCCACTGGGGCTGGGAGGAGGGGGCATTAACTACAGCATCCACTGGGGCTGGGAGGAGGGGGCATTAACTACAGCATCCACTGGGGCTGGGAGGAGGGGGCATTAACTACAGCATCCACTGGGGCTGGGAGGAGGGGGCATTAACTACAGCATCCACTGGGGCTGGGAGGAGGGGGCATTAACTACAGCATCCACTGGGGCTGGGAGGAGGGGGCATTAACTACAGCATCCACTGGGGCTGGGAGGAGGGGGCATTAACTACAGCATCCACTGGGGCTGGGAGGAGGGGGCATTAACTACAGCATCCACTGGGGCTGGGAGGAGGGGGCATTAACTACAGCATCCACTGGGGCTGGGAGGAGGGGGCATTAACTACAGCATCCACTGGGGCTGGGAGGAGGGGGCATTAACTACAGCATCCACTGGGGCTGGGAGGAGGGGGCATTAACTACAGCATCCACTGGGGCTGGGAGGAGGGGGCATTAACTACAGCATCCACTGGGGCTGGGAGGAGGGGGCATTAACTACAGCATCCACTGGGGCTGGGAGGAGGGGGCATTAACTACAGCATCCACTGGGGCTGGGAGGAGGGGGCATTAACTACAGCATCCACTGGGGCTGGGAGGAGGGGGCATTAACTACAGCATCCACTGGGGCTGGGAGGAGGGGGCATTAACTACAGCATCCACTGGGGCTGGGAGGAGGGGGCATTAACTACAGCATCCACTGGGGCTGGGAGGAGGGGGCATTAACTACAGCATCCACTGGGGCTGGGAGGAGGGGGCATTAACTACAGCATCCACTGGGGCTGGGAGGAGGGGGCATTAACTACAGCATCCACTGGGGCTGGGAGGAGGGGGCATTAACTACAGCATCCACTGGGGCTGGGAGGAGGGGGCATTAACTACAGCATCCACTGGGGCTGGGAGGAGGGGGTTGGGGCTGACCCTACTGCCCATCAGGGCAGGGGAAATTGGTTGGGGGGGGGGGGAAAGCAACCTCAACATTGGCCAGGACAGGGAAAAGGCTGTAGGGGCAGGGGGAGGGGGGGGGGGATGTACCTCACCATCAGCCAGGGCAGGGGAAGGAGGCAACCCTGCTATCAAACCCAGAGTGGGTGGGAAGGAGAGAAAAAAATGGTAGAAATCCCAGCATCAGGTATTCCACCATAACACCAACTCCAAACATCCCATCACAGAACAGCCTGGTCCCAGGCCCACTGGTTACAGCCCAGTTACCTGTTTGAGAACCTTGTAGATGTAAACTGAGTAACTCTCCTTCCTCTTTTGCTTGCGTTTTGGTGCCTTCCTGACACCATTAGCAGTAGCTGCCTTCTTCACCAGATCATTAACCATGGTCAGCCCCAGTAAGCCACCTGACCCACACAGCAGAAGATCACTCTCTCCAACACACACACAAGAGCAGCTGCTGTCAATCCAGCCATTAAATCCAGTTTCATTTCCCTCCAGCTCATTAAACAATTGACCATCTTGAAATCACACACCTCACAGGGTTGGACAGAGGGGAGAACCTCGTCAGTTCACATCAACCAATCCCCATTGAGCTCACAAGTGCCAGGGTGGTGAGGGCTGGCCCCAGGGAAAGCAGAATGGCCACAGGTGAAGCCAAGGCAATTAATCTGGTGACAACAGAAGGAACAAATCCTCAATTAATTCCCTAATTCTAATTAGCAAGTGTTGCCAAATGTTTTTTTTTTCCTCAGGGTTGAAGGCTGTCCACAGAACAGAGATATGGAGGAATTTATTTATCCAGAGGGTGGTAAATCTGTGGAATTTGTTGGAATGGGCAATAGTGGAGGTCTGGTCATTGGGTGTATTTAAGGCAGAGATTGATAGGTTCTTGATTAGCCAAGACATCAAAGGTTATGGGGAGAGTCCAGTCAGTGGGGCTGAGTGGGGAAAATGGATCAACTCTTGATTAAATTGTGGGATAGATTTGATGGGCTGAATGGCCTATTTCTGTTCCTATGTTCTTAGAGTCCTACCTGCCTATTGAGGGCTACATCATTCCTTCTCCACTTCTGAGATCTTCCTTGGTTCTGATGAAAGCTCTTTCATCTGGAGGACGAACTGTTTTTCTCTCTCCTCAGTCACTGGCTGGCCTGTTGAATATTTCCAGTAATGCCTGCATTACATACAAGCCAAGTAATAATCATTATCCTCTCCCTTGAACTGAGGGAGCCGATAGGGCTCTGCCTCGATAAGGCACCAGGTCTCACCTTCACTTCCATGGATGCCACCCAACCCACTGAGTTCCTCTGGACTGGGCCTGTGAATGGATGCACCAATTACAGATTGTCGAGGAGGACTCCCAGCCTCCTCATTCCCCCACATGAGGTACCCAATGGGGCTGAGGTGCAACCAGACCCAAGGAAGCAGCCACTCAGTCTGATAGTGTCAACATTGGAGTTCACACAGAGACCTGGGGTGGTGTCAGAACACAACCTTCTGTAGACATCCCCACAATCGGTTGTCGCCAACCATTGGGAGTTCTTTCCCTATAAATGGGACGTGTTCCTATTGGATAAACCTCTTCATGGTTTGCTCTGACCCTGTATTTTGGGGAGGGGGCTGTTTTTTAATTGGTCACTGAGACTGACTTGTGATGCACTAATTTAATTTCAAAGATCAGCTTGTAAGCACTTGTCTGTACCTTCATGCTTCTCGATCAGTTTTGATTAGACTCTCTCTGGGAGTTGGAATTGGGTGAGAGCAGGCCATATAGTTCCTTAAGCATTTTCTATCATTCAGAGAAGCCACCCATATTTTAATTCCATCCAGTGCTCTTGTCTCAGCAGAACTGTAGTGTCGTGGTCCATCGATGGGTCCAGAGATCATCAATCCAGGGACATTGCTTCAAATCCCATCTGAATTTAAATTCAAGGCATTAAATAGATAAAGATTAGCTCTCCTAGGTTCAAAAAAAGTTTCTTTCTGAAGCTGTTAAAACCAGGAGACTGCAGTTGTTGGAGAACCGGAACAGCACACAATGTGCTGGAGGATCTCAGCAGGTCATGCAGCATCCGTGGAAAGCAATGGGCAAACCATGTTTTGGGCCTGAGCCCTTCTTCAGGGGTGTGAAAGATCAGGCAAACAAAGGTGAGGGTAGGAGGGGGAGGGGGAAGATGCTGGTGGGAGAGGGAAGGAAGGAAATGAGCTGAGATGTGATAGGAGGAGGGTTGATTGGAGGAAGGAAAGGATGTGGAGTTGGAGGAAGAAAGGAGTGAGTTAGCAGGCAGGAGAAAGAGAAGGAGAGGAGTGATGGGGAGAGAAAACAAGGGGAGCATGAAGGAGAGAAAGGAGAAGGGGTACTATTTTTCTCCATTAGGATAAGGCAATATTTATGTAATAATACAGACAATGTAATAGAATGTTACAGCACAGAAAGCAGGCCCTTCAGCCCTTCTAGTCTGTGCCAAACTATTATTCTGTTGAGTCCCAGTGACCTGCATCCAATCCATAGCCCTCCATTTCCCTCCTACCCACAAAGCTGTCCAAATTTTTCTTATATGTTAAAAATTAATATTACTCAAAACTGCCTTCCACCTGCTGTAAAGCAGACAAAGAGTCACCATTACTATTGCCCAGTGCTCCTTACCAAGACATGGCTTAATGATGGGTGTGATTGGGAGCTGGATGCCCAAGGGTACACAGTGTAGAGGAACGATAGGCAGATCGATAGAGGGGGTGAAGTGGCCTGACGGAAAGCAATGATATTAAATCACTAGAAAAAAGGGACAAAGGGTCAGAAGTGGTAGAATTAAGAGTTAAGAAATAACAAGGGTAAAAGGACCCTATTAGCAGTTCTACTCAGGCCCCCAAACAGCAGCCGGGAAGTGGGCAACGAGTTACAGCTGGAAATAGAAAAAGTGCGTCAGGAGGAAAATGTCACAATAATTATGGGGGATATTAACATGAAAGGGGATTGGGAAAGTCAGGAAGGTTCTGGATGTCAGGAGAGAGAGTTTGTGGAATGCCTACGGGATGGCTTTTTGGAGCAGCTTGTCGATAAGCCCACCAGGGGATTGGCGGTTTTAGATTGGGTGATGTGTTATGAACCAGAGGTGATTAGGAACTCTTGGGGAGTAGTGATCATAACATGATAGAGTTCAGTTTAAAATTTGAAAAGGAAAAGCTGATATCAGGTTTGTCAATATTTCAGTGGAATAAAGGGAATTACAGTGGGATGAGAGAGGAACTGGTCCAAGTTGACTGGAAAAGTAAGCTCGATGGAGGGACAGCAGAGCAGAATTGGGTGATTTTTCTACAAGAAATAAAGAAAGTGCAGGATAGATATATTCCACGAAAAAAGAAAATTATGAATGGAAAAATGGGGCAAAGGTTTTTGACAAGAGAGGTTATGGCTAAAATAAAAGCAAAAGGGAAAGCAGACAAGGAAGCATAAATTAGTGGGAAAACAGAGGACCGGAAAACTTTTAAAAACTCACATAAAGGGACAAAGAAAGGCATTAGGAAAGAAAAGATGAATTATGAAAGGAAGTTTGCAAATTACATACAAAAAGGATACTTAAGAGTTTTTAAAAAATATATATAAAGAGTAAAAAGAGAGATATGTGTATATATAGGACCAATTGAAAATGATGCTGGAGAAATTATAAAGGGTAACAGAGATGGCAGAGGAACTAAATGAATATTTTGTGTCAGTCTTCACTGAGGAAGACAATGGAAATATACCTGATAGTCAGAGTCCTCAGGGAGTAGAATTAAGTACGGTCAAGTACTAGAGAGATAGAGCTTAGTAAGATGAATGAACTAAAGGTTGATAAGTCTCCGGGACCAGATGAGGTGACCCATGGGTTCAGAAGGAGGTGGCTTTGGAGATTGTGGAGGAATTGGAAATGATTTTCCAGATATCAATAGGCTCTGGCATGGTTCCGGAGGATTGGAAGGTCGCAAATGTAGTTCCGCTGTTTAAGAAAGGAGGGAGGCAGAAAAAAGGAAATTATAGCCCTATTAGTCTGACATTGGTGGTTGGAAAGTTATTGGAGTCGATCCTCAAGGACGAGGTTATGAAATACATCGAGGTGCATGACATGATAGATCCAGGCCAGCATGGGTTCTAATGGGAAGATCCTGCCTGGCCAACCTATTGGAATTTTTTGTGGAAATCTCAAGTAGGGTGGACAAGGGAGAGTCTGTGGATGTTGTGTTTTTGGATTTTCAAAAGGTCTTTGATAACGTGCCACATAAGAGGCTGCTTAATGAGATGAGAGCACAGGAAAGATATTAGATTGGGTGGAACATTGCCTGATAGGCAGGAAGCACAGGGTGGGAATAAAGGGATCCTGTTCTGGTGGGTTGCCAGTGGTGTCCCGCAGGGATCGGTGTTGGGGCTGCTTCTTTTTACAATGTATATCGATAATTTAGATTATGGACTAAATAGTTTTATGGCGAAGTTTGCAGATGACAGCAAGGTAGGTGGTGGAGTAGGATGTGTTAAAGATACCGAAAGGTTGCAGAGAGATTTGGACAGTTTAGGAGAGTGGGAAAATAAACGGCAGATGAGATACAATGTGGAGAAATGTCCAGTTGGACATTTTGGAAGAGGAAATAAACAGGCAGATTATTATTTGGATGGGGAGAAAATTCAAAATTCTGAAATGCAAAGGGTCTTGGGGGTCCTTTTGCAGGAAAACCTAAAGGTTAACCACCAGGTTGGATCGGCAGTAAAGAAAGTGAATGCTATGTTGGCATTAATTTCAAGGGGAATAGTGTATAAAGAGGTGTTAATGAGATTCTATGGGGCACTGGTGAGACCTCATTTGGAAGACTGTGTGCAATTTTGGGCTCCTTATCTTAGAATTAGGTTGGAGAGAGTCCAGAGAAAATTTACCAGGATGATTCTTGGAAGGCAGGGGCTAACATAAATGTTGAGCGGCTCTTGGACTGTATTCATTGGAGTATAAAAGAATGAGAAGGGAACTCATAGAAACATTTTGAATGCTGGAAAGATTGGAGAGAGTCGATGTGAATAAGATGTTTCCCTTGGTGGGTGAATCCAGGACAAGAGGACACGGTCTCAGAATGAGAAGGGACCCATTTAAAACAGAGATGAGGAGAAATTTCTTCAGCCAGAGGGTGGTGGATTTGTGGAATTCATTGCCACACACAGCTGTGGAGGCCCGATCATTGGGGGAGTTTAAGGAGGAGATTGATGGGTGTCTAATTAGTCAGGGGATCAAGGGATTGGAGAAAAGGCCAGAATTTGAAACTTGATGTGAGAACAGTTTAGCTCAGGGTGGAGTGGTGGAGCAGACATGATGGACTGTGGCCTACTTCTGTTCCTTTATCTAGTGATCTTACAGTATGAGAGAAAGAGAATTGGCCTCCAGCACTCCTGCCATTTCTGCAGCCGCACGGACTCCTGATGATCAATTGGCCCCTGAGCTCCAGATCCAAACCTCCAATATGATCAGGAAGCCTTTGCTCAAGGCTCTTTGGGAGTTTTTCTTGCCCTCAGCACCATCTCAAGTCCTAACTCCAATACCTCATTCCCATGAGCAAGTCTCCTATAGCCTGCCTCTGTGTGGGTCCCCCAACTGCACATCACCCACAGCTGCTGAGCCCCTCACTGGTCTGCCATCACGGTCATTGTCCTGTTCATCTTTCTTTTGTATTTATTGTCTCATTTTCAATTTAATTTAATCTACACTCGAGTAGATTTTTTCACAACTTACCTTTTCAGCTGCAGCAAGTAAGAATTTCAGTGCATATGTACTTTGTACAATGTGTATGGCAATAAAGATGTGTAGGTTACAGAGATGCCAGGGAGCTGGGAGATTGTGAATTTGGACACTGTCCTGCCACACAAAACTGCTTATGAACACTGAGTCAAAGAGCATGGAATCTGGCCCTTCATCCAGTCCTGTGCGGCCACAGAATTGTCAGTGCCATCTGCATATTGAACTTGTGCATATGTCAGAAAACTCTCATCTCAGTTTGGCACCGATCATCGAGCTCATTACTCTAACCCCATTGTTTATTCTTTCTCACCACATTCTCTTCAACTCCCTCCCCCTCCAGATTCCATTGTTCTTCTCCATCTCATGGGCAGGAGATATGATTTAGGAGCAGAATTGGGCTATTTGGTCCATTGAGTCCATTCCGCCATTCCATCATGAGGTGATCCATTATCCCACTCAGCCCCACTCATCAGCCTCCTACCCATAACCCTTGATATCCTGACGATTCAGATACCTGTGAATCTCTGGCTTAAATACACCCCATGACCTGGCCTCCACAGCCACCTCTAGCAGCAAATTCCAGAGGTTCGCCACCCTCTGGCTCAAGAAATACCTCCACATCTGTTTTAAGTGGGCCCCTTCAATCCTGAAATTGTGTCCTCTTGTCCAAGACTTCCCTACCTGGGAAATAACTTTGGCACATCTACTGCATCCAGGCCTTTCAACATTCAAAATGCCCCTATGAGGTCCCCCCTCATTCTTCTGAACTCCAAGGAGTCCAGTCCAAGGGCCATCAAACATTCCTCATATGCTAATCCCTTCAATCCAAGAATTATTCTTGTGAATCTTCTCTGAACCCTCTCCAGCGCCACCTCTTAAATAAGGAGCCAAAACTGTACCATATGCTCCAAGTGAGGCCTCACCAGTCCTTTATAAAGCCTCAACATAACATCCCTGTTCTTGTATCTTATTCCTCTCGATATGAATGGAGAGAGTGCAGAGAAGGTTTACCAGAATGTTACCTGGGTTTAAGCATCTAGAGTCTAGGGAGAGATTGGACAGATTAGGTCTTTATTCTTTGGAGCGTAGAAGGTTGAGAGGGGATTTGATAGAAGTATTTAAGATTATGAAAGGGATAGACAGAGTGGATGTGGATAGACTATTTCCGTTAAGAGGAGGAAAGATTAAAACAAGAGGACATGAGTTAAGAATTAAGGGGCAGAGGTTTAGAGGTAACATGAGGGGGAACTTCTTTACTCAGAGAGTGGTAGCCGTGTGGAATGATCTTCCGGGAGAAATAGTGGCGGCGGAGTCAATTGTATTATTTAAGAAAATGTTGGACAGGTATATGGATGAGAAGAAGATGGAGGGTTATGGGCATTGTGCAGGGAGGTGGGACTAGAAAGGGGTGTTTGGTTCGGTGCGGACTAGAAGGGTCTAATGGCCTGTTTCCGTGCTGTAATTGTTATGTTATATTATGTTATGTTATAACATTGCATTTGCCTTCTTCACACCGACTCAACCTGAAGGTTAACCTTTATTGCACGAGGACCCCCAAGACCATTAGCACCTCCAAAGTTTGAATTTTCTCCCCACCTAAATAATAGTTTGCCCTTTTATTCTTTCTACCAAAGTGCACGACCGTACACTTTCCAACATTTGTATTGGGAGTGATTAACCTTATCATTGTGCCCTTAAACAAAACTCTGCTGAGGACGATTTATAAGTTCCACTCCATCCAAGGCCATGGCTCTCAGGTCATCTCAGCCAGTGCTGGGAAAGTTACAATTAAAGCCTGTTGTTTTTAAGGCCAACTGGAATCTGGCCTCAGATCCATTCTAATTCCCACATATTATAGTGTGACGCCACCCCCCCCCCCCCCCACCACCCCCACCGCCAATCAGACCAATTGCCTCCAACTTATCTCTACGTTCTACCTATACTGCCTCATTGGTTGTTCCCCAGGATGTCCTCACTGCTGTAATATGGTCCTTGACCAGCAGTTCAACCCCTCCCCTGCAGCAGAACCATTCAATCGCACCGGAAATTTTATAACGTTATAGAGGCTTTGGGAGATATTTGCTGGGAACTGGTGTGGAGAGGAAATTAGTTGGTGTTACATTGAAGGGAGGTTGGGGGACACAGGGAATATCTCGGTAAGGTGACGTCACGGTTGCTATGGGGAACAGATAGACAGAAAGTAGAAACAAAGAGATTATTTTTGCCCTGAAAGGCTGTGACTAATCAGGTGGTTATAGAGATGGTCCCAGCAGTTCTCAAGGACACAGCCAATGGAATTTAATCTGAAGAAATGTGAGGTCTTTCACTCTACTGGAAGAAATAAAGAGATTTTTAATACTAAGTGACTGAAAGGTTTTTGGTGTTCCCAGAGACCTGGACGTCCTTGAAATGGAATTGCAGCAGGCAATTAGGAAAGCATGAACTGTGTTTTTCTCTCCAACAAGAGGATTTAGGTATATAACGTAGAACTGTGCAGCACAGGAACAGACCCTTTGCCCCACTGTGCTGAACATGATATCCAAGTTAAAGGAACTCTATGATCTATGTCCCTTTATCCCCTGCAGAGGAATGGAAGGCCAAGGGATCTGCATCTGTCTGTGTTGACAGGACAGCGGAGGAGAGGCTTAGTACCTTCAAGTCCCTGGGTATCCTCTCCTGGAGCCAGCACATCAAGATACTCTAAATCAGTTAGTAGAAAAACCGACTTGGGATGGTGTAATACTAGATCTCCTGTTAGGGAACGAGCTAGGTCAGGTAGCGGACATTAATGTTGGAGAACCAATTGGGTCTAGTGACCATAATTCTGTTAGTTTTAGGGTAGTTTTAAGGAAGAGCAAGGAGAGGCCTAAAGTTGAGGTTCTGGATTGGAAAAGAGCAAATTTCGTAGGAATAAGAAGGGATTTGGGGAGTATTGAGTGGGACAGGATATTTTCAGGTGAGGGTGTAAATGAGAAATGGAGGATATTCAAAAAAGAAATTTTGAGGGTACAGAGTAGTTATGTCCCAGTCTGGATCAAAGGAAAGGCTGGAAGTCATAGGGAGGCTTGGTTTTTGAGGAATATTGGAAATTTGGTTAGGAGAAAAAGGGAGGTGTACAAGAGGTATAAAGAGCAGGGAGCTGAGAAGTTGAAGGAGGACTACAAGGAGTGTAGAAGGAATCTTAAGAAAGAAATTAGAAAGGCCAAAAAAAGGCATGAAGAGGCTTTGGCTGACAGAGTAGAAATAAATCCAAAGGGTTTCTAGAAGTACATTAAAAGTAAAAGATTAGTGAGAGATAAAATTGGACCCCTTGTAGATAGTGAGGGTAGGCTGAGTGAGAAGTCTGAGGAAATGGGGGAAAATTTGAATGATCTCTTTGCCTCGGTATTCACTAGGGAAAAAAAATGTTGAACCAGTTGAAGTAAAGAAAAATAGTGGGGAGGTCATGAAGCATATAAGGATAACCGAGGAGGTAGTGATGGCTGTGTTAAAAAAGATAAAGGTGGATAAATCTCCCGGACCGGACAAAATATTCCCTAGGACACTCAGGGAGGCTAGTGGACAGTTAGTGGGGCCATTAACAGAGATATTTAGGATGTCACTGGCCACGGGGGTGGTACCAAAGGATTGGAGGGTGGCGCATGTGGTTCCTCTGTTTAAGAAAGGGTCCAAATGCAAACCTGGGAATTATAGGCCTGTAAGTCTGACGTCTGTGGTGGGCAAGTTGATGGAAAGTGTTCTGAGGGATGCTATTTACAAATTTTTGGAGGTACAGGGATTGATAGGGAGTAATCAGCATGGTTTTGTCAGGGGTAGATCATGCTTGACAAACCTGATTGAGTTCTTCGAGGGGGTTAGAAAAAAGGTTGATGAAGGGAAAGCTGTGGATGTTGACTATTTGGACTTTAGTAAAGCTTTTGACAAAGTTCCCCACAGGAGGTTAGGAAAAAAGGTGGAGGCATTAGGTATAAATAAGGAGGTAGTGAAATGGATTCAGCAGTGGTTAGATGGAAGGTGTCAGAGAGTAGTGGTAGAAAATTGTTTGTCCAATTGGAGGCCGGTGACTAGTGGAGTTCCTCAGGGTTCGGTCCTGGGTCCACTATTATTTGTTATATATATTAATGATCTGGATGTAGGGGTAGAGAATTGGATAAGCAAGTTTGCGGATGACACAAAGATTGGTGGTGTTGTGGACAGTGAGGTAGATTACCGTAGATTAAAAGGTGATTTAGGAAGGCTGGAGGTGTGGGCTGAGAAATGGCTGATGGAATTTGATACAGATAAATGTGAGGTGCTGCATTTTGGAAAGGCAAATTTAAATAGGTCATATACATTGAATGGTAGACAATTGAGGAGTGCAGAGCAACAAAGGGATTTAGGAGTTATGGTAAATAGTACCCTCAAAGCTGATACTCAGGTAGATGGTGTGGTGAAGAAGGCATTTGGAATGTTGGCCTTCATAAATCGGAGTATTGAATTCAAGAGTAGGGAGGTTATTATGAAATTGTACAAGGCATTGGTGAGGCCAAATTTGGAGTATTGTGTACAGTTTTGGTCACCAAATTATAGGAAAGAAATAAACAAAATAGAGAGAGTGCAGAGAAGGTTCACGAGAATGTTGACAGGATTTCAGGGTCTGAGTTCCAGGGAAAGGTTGTGCAGACTGGGGCTTTTTTCTTTGGAGTGTAGAAGATTGAGAGGGGACTTGATAGAGGTGTTTAAGATTTTAAAAGGGACAGACAGAGTAAATGTGGATAGACTTTTTCAATTAAGAAAGGGGGAGATTCAAACTAGAGGACATGGTTTAAGATTGAAGGGGGAAAATTATAAGGGGAACATGAGGGGAAATTTCTTTACGCAGAGGGTGGTGGGGACGTGGAATGAGATTCCGGCAGACGTGGTCGAGGCGGGATCATTGGTTACATTTAAGGAAAGACTGGATCGTTACATGGATAGGAGGGGACTAGAGGGGTATGGACCGGGTGCTGGTCAGTGGGACTAGGAGGGTGGGGATTTGCTACGGCATGGACTAGTAGGGCCGAACTGGCCTGTTCTGTGCTGTAAGTGGTTATATGGTTATATGGTTAAGAAGGCATATTATTCAATCTACTTTCTAAGGAGTCTTAAGGAGATTGGGTGTCGAATACGCCTGCGAACTTCTACAGGTGCACTGTGGAAAGTACACAGCCTAGTTTAGAAACTCAAAACTTGTAGAAAGCTGCAGAAGGCAGTAAATAGAGCCAAGTCCATCAAAGGCTTTGGCCCCCATCCACTGCAGACATCTAAATGAAGTGCTGCCTCAAGAAGGCAGCCAACATCATAAAGGGTCCCCATCACAACCTCTTCTCGTTGCTCCCTTCGGGGAGAAGGTACAGAAGCCTGAAGACCAGCTCCTCCAGGTTCAAGAACCATTTCTTTCCGACAGCCGTCAGGCTCTTGAATCTCTTTTTACTACTCTAACCCTAACCATAAACTATTCCAGAACCACCAAAAGATCTTTTCACTACTGAAACATCACTTTTTTCATGAACTAACTCTAAATGCAAATATTTATCAATCTATTGTTTTATAATACTGTCAGCATATATTGGTAATTTACTGAATACTTTTGAAGTTGGTGTATGTACTGGTTTGACTGCAGCAAGAATTCTGAGCATCTTTACATTGTACTCATGTATATGACAATAAACACTCATTCATCTGTCTGTCTAAATTCTGGAATTGTACCTGCTTCCACCACTAGCCCTGGCAGCCTGATCCAGTCACCCACCGCTCTGTATGTAAAAATCTGCTCCACACATCTCCTTTAAACTTTCCCCACCCTCACCTTAAATACATGTCCTTACCCTGTGTGACACTTACCCTGGGAGAAAGATTCTGATTGTCTACCTTCTTAATTTTATAAACTTCTGTCAGGACTCCCCTCAGCCTCTGAAGCTGTTGTGTTCAATAGGCTCGATGGGTTCAATGAGAATCAAGGCTGGACACATGTTATCAACAAAAGTGGTCTTTATTTACACACAAGAATTCACAAAAGGGCATGCACTCACTCAGACTAACGTACACAGCACACAGGCATGGTATACCAAGAAATGAGAGTTTAACTTTTACAGCACCCACTACGCACAGGCAAGGTGTACCCAGAAATGAGGGTTTAATGTCTTCAGCACTCACCACCCACAGGCATAATATACCCAGAAATGACGGCTTAACTTCTTCAGCACCCACCACACACAGGCACAGTCTACCCAGAAATGAGCATTGAACTTCTGTAGCACCCACCACCCACAGGCATAATATACCCAGAAATGACGGCTTAACTTCTACAGCACCCACCACCCACAGCCATAATATATCCAGAAATGACCATTGAACTTCTACAGCACCCACCACCCACAGGCATAATATACCCAGGAATGACGGCTTAACTTCTACAGCACCCACCACCCACAGGCATTATATATCCAGAAATGAGCATTGAACTTCTACAGCACCCACCACCCACAGGCATAATATATCCAGAAATGAGCATTGAACTTCTACAGCACCCACCACCCACAGGCACAGTATACCCAGAAACGAGCATTGAACTTCTACAGCATCCACCACCCACAGGCATAATATACCTAGAAATGACGGCTTAACTTCTTCAGCACCCACCACCCACAGGCACAGTATATCCAGAAACGAGCATTGAACTTCTGCAGGACCCACCACCCACAGGCACAATATACCCAGAAATGAGCATTGAACTTCTACAGCACCCACCACCCACAGGCATAATATACCCAGAAACGACGGCTTAACTTCTACAGCACCCACCACCCACAGGCATAATATATCCAGAAATGAGCATTGAACTTCTACAGCACCCACCACCCACAGGCATAATATACCCAGAAATGACGGCTTAACTTCTACAGCACCCACCACCCACAGCCATAATATATCCAGAAATGAGCATTGAACTTCTTCAGCACCCACCACCCACAGGCACAGTATACCCAGAAACGAGCAGTGAACTTCTAGAGCATCCACCACCCACAGGCATAATATACCTAGAAATGATGGCTTAACTTCTTCAGCACCCACCACCCACAGGCACAGTATATCCAGAAACGAGCATTGAACTTCTGCAGCACCCACCACCCACAGGCATAATATACCCAGAAATGACAGCTTAACTTCTTCAGCACCCACCACACACAGGCACAGTATACCGCGTAACTAATCCATGCTGCTGAAGACCCATCTGCGCTAGGTGGGTCAAGTCTCCAGAATGGAGGACCATCGCCTTCCCAAGATCGTGTTCTATGGCGAGCTCTCCACTGGCCACCGTGACAGAGGTGCACCAAAGAAGAGGTACAAGGACTGCTTAAAGAAATCTCTTGGTGCCTGCCCCATTGACCACCGCCAGTGGGCTGATCTCGCCTCCAACCGTGCATCTTGGTGCCTCACAGTTCGGCGGGCAGCAACCTCCTTTGAAGAAGACCGCAGAGCCCGCCTCACTGACAAAAGACAGAGGAAAAACCCAACACCCAACCCCAACCCACCAATTTTCCCTTGCAACCGCTGCAACTGTGCCTGCCTGTCCCACATCGGACTTGTCAGTCACCAACGAGCCTGCAGCAGATGTGGACATACCCCTCCATAAATCTTCATCCGCGAAGCAAAGCCAAAGAAAAAAAAGAAGAATGAGTGAACCTGATCTCCAATGTCAGTGTTGCTTTGGATCTGGGACAGGCAAATTGAGTTGGCCCTCCAGAGCTGCCCGTGGCTCGCAGCCTGGAGTTCAGCAAGAGTCACAACTAATGAACACATATTCAGCAATAATACACAAATAACAACACATCAGGTATGAACAAATCACGACTAAACCTTCTCAACACCCGATTGAGAATGCAAGGGTTAAACACAGAGTACCACTAACTCTCTCCTCACTGGAAGGCACAACATACTAACAAACAGTAAATTAATTACAACTAACAAGTATACCAAATGAACCTGGTCTCCAGCATTGCCCACAGCTCGGGATCCAGGACAGGCCCATTGCATTGGGCCCTCCGGAGATGCCCGTGGCCTGGAGCCTGGAGTTCAGTGACCGTCTCCATGCAGCAGCAACAAACAAAGAGAGAGAAGAAGTAGGAGGCTGAACATGCTCGTCATTTTCAATGCAAGGCCCATCCACGTGACCTGTGAGGACCAATTGTGCATCAGCCTTACCTGTAATCCTTGATTGCCAGGTGAGATAACTTCCGACTAGGCTCCAGCCAGAGAGATCACATGATTCTCTGCAATCCACATTCCCACCGGGTTCTAGCCGGTGATGCCACATGACCCTGCACAATTCACATTACAGATGCTCCAAGAAAACAACTCATTTTTTTTACATTTAGACATGAAGCACAATAACAGGCCATTTTGGCTCACAAGCCACCCAAATTTACACCCAATTAACCCACATCCCCTCACACCTTTGAAGGGTGTGAGGAAACCAGAGCCCCTGGGGAAAACCACAACCAGAGAATGTACAAACCCCTTACAGACAGTGCAGGATTCAAACCCTGGCCCCAATTGCTTGTCTCAGAACAAGAGGACAGAGATGGATCCTATGGGAGGGGAATCTTCTTCGAAATCCTCTCCCCAAGGACAGTGAGGGCTCATTTGCTGAGGCTGTTCACTTTTAGATCTGAGAGAAATGATAAGGAAATGGTGCTGGGAAGTGATGATGAGGGAGAAACAGTTATTGACTGCAGTGCAGGCTCAGGGGACAAATCTCCTAAACTTTCCTCCCTTCGCCTTAAACAGATGCCCTCTGCTATTTGCTATCATGGCCCTGAGAAAAAGGTGTTGGCAGTTCCCCACTGTGGTGGAACACTGTAATACATGCATTGTATGGGTTGGCCCACCCCGATACTGTAACTCCTACCCCTCAGTATCCCTAATAAAGGTGGTACCATCCCATCCCCTCCTTCAGTACTGACTTGGAATCAGGCCAACAGCATGTAAGAGATGCCTGTAAGTTTATAGCAATTAAAGCCTATTAATCTCAACTTCTGGTCGGGTCTAATTTAATCGCTATATCTTGGGCCATGGACAAGGCTATTCGAGCAGAGAAGCTGGACACTGATCCCAAGGATCCAGAGGCCTCCGTAAATTTTGACCAGTGGCTGCACCACTTGAACACCTTTATGATGCAACATGACATTCAGGAAGAAGTCGATAAGAGAGACCTGCTGTTTGCACAGGTCGGCCACCACGTTTTCCAGATGATTAGAGACTGTGAGACTTACTCAGCAACTATGGGGCTCCTGCAAAAACAGTATCTGGTCCCAATGAACGTAATCTATGACAGATAGCTCTTGGGCAGCCGCTGACAAGCACCTGGTCAGTCCATTGTTAAATATATTCAGGCCTTGTGAGAGTTGGGGTGAGCGTGAGCTTGCAGCTGCACTGACGTTACAGCAGCCATCTACCAGGAGGGTCTGATCAGGGATGCATGTGTAGCCGGTCTCAGTTCTGATCATATCAGACAAAGGCTCCTGGAGAAGGGCGATCGGACCCTGCAGGACATAGTCGACATCACCAAATCATTAGAAATAGCCCAACAGCAAGTGGAGACTTACTCCTCTGGCAACATGGCCTCCACGTGGGGAGCACAGGCATTGCCATCTTGGGACATGGGGTCCCAAACAGCAGCTGCTATCGTCAAGCACGCAAAGTGTTATTACTGCGGCCAGATGAAATACCTGCAAAAGAACTGTCCTGCGAGAAGCACAGCCTGCTCCAGATGTGGAAGAAAAGGGCATTACACAAGGGTATGTAGGCCCAGACATTCCCCTTGCAGCACTGCATGTGGGCAGCAGCCACCGCCATCTTGGACTGCACCATGTCCAGCTCCACATCCAGTCGCGGAGAACAGCACAGTGGGAACCCGGGCACAACGGCTCGGGTCGGCGTTACTTCCGGCTTCACTACCAGCAGCGACCGCGTGCAAACCATGAGGGCAGACATCTTCAGGGCAGACATCTTGGTGGTCACCACGCACACATACAGTACCAGTGAATCAGACAATGAGCTGACACTGGCATTCTAGACCAGAGCAGCCCATATCAATCAGTAAGGTCCACCATGGACATTGAGGTAAAAGGCCACATTACAAACTGCTTGTACGACACAGGAAGCACCGTAAGTTTTATAGACCCGGACACTGTACCAGCGTTAACCCTAAAGTGGGCTTTGGAGACGTGAACCTCATGTAGTGACGAGGAGGGCACTGGGGGGAAATTTCCATGTGAAGAAATTCCCATGTGAAGAAATTCCCATGTGAAAAAACCTTCGAAATTCAGGAAAGTCGTAAATCTACAATTATCGTTAGTCTCCAGTGATCACGACCATCTGTCTCCATGTCCAACTAGAAGACCAGCGTGCAACCAACTAAGAATCCCACGCTTGGAGACCAGACTCTGCGAGCTGTTCCTTTTTGACTGACAGACTTGATGTGTCTGACTTGAGGTTTTCTTTTGGGGCATTTTGAGCTTCCCCCATGTGCACCTTATAAATAAATATCTGTTGTTACTGTAGAGTTGATAAGAAGGCTTATGTTTGGGAGTTAAATTTATTGAGGTAATTTTATTATTGTTAATTTGTTAATAAATGTTATGTTAAACTTAACCCATCTGTTTATGCGTCTCTCTATTGATGCTGGTGAGGTGTAACCCTTATCTAAGTCATTTATAAAAATCACAAAGAGTCAGGGGTCCCAGATCAGATCCCTGTAGATCACCAATAGTCACTGACCACCAGGTAGAGTACAGTCCATTACTACTATCTGCTTTCTGTAGGCAAGCCAATTCTGAATCCAAGCAGCCATGTTTCCATGGATCCTGTGCCTTAGGAGTTTCTTAATGAGCCCACCGTGGGGAAACTTGTCAAACCCCTTTCTAAAATCCATATACACCAAATTCACCACCCTTCCTTCATCAATTTCTTTTGTGACCTCCTTGAAAAGCTTGAACTAGGCTTGTGAGGCACGATTTTCCCACCTTGTGCAACTACATAAATCCACGCCACATCATTCTAACCTTTCCCTCCCTCATACTCATACCATTCCTTCTTTTACGTCCCTGTGCCTACCCAAGAACCTTCTGAATGTTTTTATTGTACCAGCCTCCAGCAATGCATTCCAGGCACCCCTCCACTCTAAAATATCAATCTCTGACATCTCCTCTATACTTTCATCCACTCATCTTAGCAATGTCCTCTAGTTTGGCTATTGTCATCTTAAGGAAAAGGTGCTGCTGTTCACCTTATCGATGCCTCTCGATCATATAACACCTCGTTAAAGTCACCTCCCATCTTCTATTGCTCTAAAGTGAAGATCCGAGCTCACTCAGTATTAAAACACATTCTCCAATCCAGGCAGCATCCTGGTAAATCTCCTCTGCACCCTCTCTAAAGCTTCCACATTTATCTTCATGCCTTTTCATCTCTCTCGTTGCCTCTCACTTCTTCCTTTGGAATGATTGCAAGCTCTTAGAGAGATTTTAAAAGGGATTGACTAATGGCAAAGAGGCACCACTGTTAACTCTGGTGTCTTGCAGTGTCACTGGGTTCGATCCTGACCTCCAGAGTTCTCCCTGTGGCCATGTGCTCTGGTTTCCTCCTACATCCCAAAGATGGGCAGACTGAGAGATTAATCAGTTGCTGTAAATTGCCCCCAGTGTGTCATCTGGGAAGACTTCATGGGAACGATGCAGAGAATAGATTACAGGGGAAATTATTGCAGATTGGTGTTGCTCTGAGAACCAGCAGAGCCTTAGTGGACCAAATGGATTCCCTCTGTGTCATCTGGACAACAGACAAAGCTGCGTTGGAGAGACTTCAGAGGAGAGTCCCAAGGATGATTCCAGGAACGAAAGGGTTATCATACAAGGAGCATCTGACAGCCTGTACTAATTGGAATGTTGAATGTTGAAAGGCATGGACAGAGTAGATGTAGAAAGGTTGTTTCCCATGGTGGGAGAGTCTGGGATAAGAGGGCACAACTTCAGGATTGAAGAGGATCTGCTTAGAACAGAGATACGGAGGAATTTCTTCAGCCAGAGGGTGGTGAATCTGTGGAATTGGTGGCCACAGGCAGTGGCGGAGGCCAAGTCATTGGGTGTATTTAGGGCAGAGATTGATAGGTTCTTGATTAGCCAGGGCATCAAAGATGATGGGGAGAAGGCCGGGCAGTGGGGATGTGTGAGAAAATATATCAATTAATGATTGAATGGTGGGGCCGACTCGATGGGCTGAATAGCCTATTCCTGCTCCTTCTGGAAATATTGGAACCAAGCAGGACTCTTATTTTGCACATTATTTATTACTGAATATTCATTCACTTCCTGTATTTGCAGTCAGTTTGTTTAATTTTCTCTCTTTTGTATATGTATCTTTTCTTTTTTTAAACATTTTATTCAATTTTAAAACTATATCCATACAATCATATTTAAGAAAGATATAAAAAAATAAAGTATACATGTGGTATAAGTATATATGTTAAAAAAAAACCCTGAATCCTCCCACCCTCCTACCCACACCCACCAAACCTAAATATGGAAGAAAAGAAAGAAAGAAACGGAGAATGCCCAAAGGAATTATTATTCTCAATACAAACAATAATGGAGTTAAGGGTTACCAGCGGGATGGACCTTCAAGAGTCCCTCACACCTTCAAACCAACATACTGTAAATATGGGCTCCATATTTTCAATACAAATTGGTATTTTTTACATAAATTATGTTATTTTCTCAGTGGAATACAGTTGGGGGCGGATCCGGGTGTGGCCATAGCCCTGGATGTGGAGAAGGCCTTTGACAGACTAGAATGGGATTTTTATTTAAAGTATTGGAGAGATTTGGATTGGGACAACTATTCATAAATTGGATAAAGACACTATATCATAAGGCTCAGGCTAAATGTAATCTTTCCACTGTTCCTGCTGGGCAAGGCCAGTAGGTAGGGCTGCCCGCTGTCCCCACCTTTGTTTATATTGGCTATTGCACCACAGGCAGAAGCCATTTTGGGGTGGGATCCAGATATAAAGGGATTCAGAGTGGGCCAGGAGGAGCATAAAATAAATTTATTTGCCGATATATTTGATGGACCGGAGAGGGAGGGGATCGCTGGCTAGGCTGAGGACCACATTAGAGCAGTATGGCAAGATCTCAGGATCTGGACAAGAATGAAATCATGCCTTTGACAAAGAGGGAATAATAGACAATATCAACAAGAGAGCCAATTTAAATGGGTGCAAGAGGGCATCAAATATTTGGGGATAAAAGTGGATAAGGTGTTACATAATTTATCTAAACACAATTATCTCCCTTTGCTCTGGAAGATTGAGGAGGACTTTGGTAGATGGAGTATCTTGCCCATAACTGTATTAAAATGAAAATGATGACAAGACTACAATATCTGTTTCAGTCCTTGTCCATCCCATTGCCCCAGAGCTTCGTTAAGATGCTCAGCGGATGAGTCAAGAAGTAAGGTGGCTGGGGTCTTCATGGAAAAATTGACTTGAGGTTACGAATTTGGAGGTCTGAAATTACTAGTCTTCAAAATAATACAATTGAGCAGCCCAGTTGAGTTTATCACTTCTCTCTATGGGGGAGGTGGTACGCCCCTCCTGGGCACAAATTGGACTGCACACTGTAGGAGAAAAGATAGCAGGAGAGTTAATATATAAGTGGGACACTAAATTGATATCAAGGGAAACAGATAAGCCCCCCCCCCCCCATATTAAAACATGTAATTTCAGACATGGCAAAAAAAAATCAATGTATTGGGAGAAAGATGGGGACGTTTGCTAAAGCGTCCTTGTCCCAGAACACATGAATCTGGCTAATAAGATCCTGGGGGTGTATTGAGGTTGCTATGAATGAGGGTGGCTCATGTCATTCAAACAGCTGAGGAATAAGTATGATTTTTTGACTAAAACCTTCTGCTATCTTCAGTTAAGATCTTTCTTAAGGGATAACTTGGTGCCGACTATGGCCCTACCCATATGTAGTGACATAGAGATTCTAATTCAAAAGGGAATACGCATAAGCTTATTTTTATGATGTATCTCCTGTTCCAACGTGAGGGCCTGAAGCCGGGCTTACATAAGGCAAGGGAAAGATGGGAGTTGGACCTGGGCACAACAATCCATGAGCAGTGTTGGTCAGACCTGTAATGGGACAGTATGACAGCATTTATTAATGCCAGGTACAGGTTGGTGCAGTATAATTTCCTGCATCAATTGTACCTCACACCACAAAAATTACATAAATCTTAACTAGAAATCTTGGAAATATGCTTTAGGTGTGGTGTGGAGATCGGAACCTTTATCCATTGCCTTGTCAGTAGCCAGGAAATGTATAACAGTCACTTTGAAGTACGATTCCGAACTAAATTTTACACGATAGAAATGTAGAGTTGCATTCCCCTGGATAAAATCCACATACAGTTTAAGGAGGAAATACGACACTCTACCTGCAACACGTTGGTACGCAGATACAATTCTACCCCTTCTGAATAAACCTGGATCAGTAATGGAATGATTGAAATCAATGAAATGGGTTGTGGCACAGATGACGTGCTCTTAGATTTTGTTCCTTATCTTTTTTATTTCAGGTTACTTTGGGGTTTTCTCAAGTTCCTTTACGGGTCTGTGATTTTACTTTTTGTGTTGTATAATATATATAATCTTTTTCTTGTGGTATTAGTTTATGGGAGGGAGGGAAGGAAGAGGGGCGGGGGGGGGGGGGAAGAAACAGACTCTCTATGTTATATATCATTGTTGAGAGAGATGGTGTTGTTTGTTTGCATTTGTGTGAGTCTTTGAACAACAAAAATAATCCCAAAAAATAGAAGCCCCCCAGCCTGTTTTACAGTAAAGGATAATTCAGCACCTTGATCCTGTTGGAAACAATGTAACCTCACCTCATAATTCACTGAAATGTATTTCATTCGCAAAACGTTATTAATCTCAGATTGAAATCTGTATTGCTGAAGGAACAGTTTTGTAAGATGTACCCTACCAGGGAAACATAGCCTTCACATTGGGTCCATCTCTGGCAGCACTCTCCCCTTTCTTGACCTCTGTCTCTGTCTCGCATCTTAGGTTTTACATACTCCTAGTTCATTTTCATTTGAATGGGTGTCACTTTAAGAGAACAATTCAAGCTGCAAGCCCTGCAAACTTTGAAGACTAATTGTGGGCTGACAGGCTGAAGACAGCGTGTACTCAAATTCACTATTTCTGAAGAGAGAGGAAGTATGCCAGGTACACAGATGCAGAGACCATGTGCCCAACATATTAAAAAAAACCAGTACATTGTGTGATCAGGGGCCATTTTTAAGGAAGCAACACAGGAGCAGCAGCTCTTTGAGCTGAAGTAGCTTCGTGTGGCCAAAGGAAAGGTCACTTTTGAAGGGGACTTGTTGAATCCCACGGTGGCCGAAGGAAAGGTGATTTTGAAGGGGACTTGTTGAATCCCACGGTGGCCGAAGGAAAGGTGATTTTGAAGGAAATGTTGAATTGCACTGTGACTAAAGAAAAGGTCACTTGAACTGACCCTCAGAAGCTTCGTTTCCCCTAAGCCAAGAAAAGCCGGATTTTGACAACCACTCGTCTGAAGGAACATTTCTCTGGATGCAACTCAACAAAAGTCTATCACCCGGTCTCTCCCACCTCATTCGTAATCACTTCTTTACATCAATTTAAGAGTCTTTGTGTCAACCCTGGATTTCTGACACTGAACTTTGAACTGATGTTCCAGAATTGTGCCTGAGCTGTAATGATTTGGGATAGTGACGCGCGCGCACCCCCCCCCACCCCAAAAATCAGTATATTTGTGCATAGTTGGGGGTTAATTTTAGATAAGTTAAAGTGTTATATTATTGGTAATTAATAATAAAATATTATTTTAAATATAACACTCTCTTGACTAATTTCTACTGCTGCTATCTGAGTAGGTAACACAGGGGACAAACTCTCTACAGATATGTACAAACCCACCAACTCCCATGGCCACCTCAACTACTCTTCTTCCCACCCTGTCCTGTGGAAGGATACTATTCCTTTCTTTCAATTCTTCTGCCTCCGTCACGTCTGATCCCAGGATGAGGTCTCCCATTCCAGAGCATCTGAGTTGTTCTTCTTTAAGAAAAATGTAGTTTTCCCTTTACTGCCATCAATTCAGCCCTTTCCCCATATTTCCCCTATTTCCCACACATCTGCCCTGGGCCCACTCCTTCTTCAGACAGAACAAGGACAGGATTCTCCTTGTCCTCACCTATCACCCTTCCGAGAACATGATCCCACCACCAGACACACCTACCCCTCACCTCCCTCCACAGGAACTGCTCCCTTTGAGACTGCCTCATCTACATCCCTTCCTATGAATTGCACCCTCATTACTTATCATTGTGACCACAAAAAATAACATAATAAATAACATAACAATTACAGCACGGAAACAGGCCATTAGGCCCTTCTAGTCCGCACCGAACCAAACACCCCTCTCTAGTCCCACCTCCCTGCACAATGCCCATAACCCTCCATCTTCTTCTCATCCATAGACCTGTCCAACCTTTTCTTAAATAATACAATTGACTCCGCCGCCACTATTTCTCCCGGAAGATCATTCCACACGGCTACCACTCTCTGAGTAAAGAAGTTCCCCCTCATGTTACCTCTAAACCTCTGCCCCTTAATTCTTAACTCATGTCCTCTTGTTTTAATCTTTCCTCCTCTTAACGGAAATAGTCTATCCACATCCACTCTGTCTATCCCTTTCATAATCTTAAATACTTCTATCAAATCCCCTCTCAACCTTCTACGCTCCAAAGAATAAAGACCCAATCTGTCCAATCTCTCCCCATACTCCAGATGCTTAAACCCAGGCAACATTCTGGTAAACCTTCTCTGCACTCTCTCCACTCTGTTTATATCCTTCCTATAATTAGGCGACCAGAACTGCACACAGAACTCCAAATTAGGCCGCACCAACGTCTTATACAATCTCAACATCACCTCCCAACTCCTATATTCCATGCAATGATTGATAAAGGCCAGCATACTAAAAGCCTTCTTCACCACTCTATTCACGTGAGTTTCTACCTTCAGGGAACGATGTACCGTTACTCCTAAATCTTTCTGCTCTTCTGTATTCATCAATGCTCTTCCATTTACTACGTATGTCCTGTTCTGATTCTTCTTACCAAAATGAAGCACCTCACACTTATCAGCATTAAATTCCATCTGCCATTTTTCAGCCCACTTTTCTAAGCAGCCCAAATCCCTCTGCAATCCTTGAAAACCTTCTTCATTATCCACTATTCCACCTATCTTAGTATCGTCTGCATATTTACTAATCCAATTCACCACCCCATCATCTAGATCATTAATGTATATAACGAACAACAATGGGCCCAATACAGATCCTTGAGGCACACCACTGGTCACCGGCCTCCAACCTGACAGACAATTATCCACTACCACTCTCTGGCCTCTCCCTTTCAGCCAATGTTCAATCCATTTGACTATCTCAAAATTTATACCTAGAGACTGCACCTTCCTAACTAACCTTCCATGTGGTACCTTATCGAAGGCCTTACTGAAGTCCATATAGACAACATCCACTGCGCTACCCTCATCCACATTCCTAGTCACCTCTTCAAAAAATTCAATCAGATTGGTCAAACATGACCTTCCTCCCACAAATCCATGTTGAGTGCTCCTGATCAGACCCTGTCTATCCAGATGTTTATAAGTACTATCTCTAA